>NW_017728980.1:14528878-14554770 GCF_001723915.1 Gavialis gangeticus
TTGTGGGGGTGGGGGGGGGGGGGGGGGGGGGAGAATTGCAAAAAAAAACCCCAAAAACAAAAAAAAAGTAAAATCTGACTAAAATTTAAAATTTTCTTCTAAGTTTTCACACAGTGACTAAGACCCATTTCCCAATGAGCACAATGGGAGCATCATAATAATTATCCCATTCTTACGGGATAACAGAAAGAAGGGTCAGGGCTGTCTGCCTCGAGCACAGAGAATGGACAGTGTAGAGCCGACACACAGAGATAACACCCCCCGCTAAACCTCTTGCCCGTGCTCTGAGCTCTGGCTGCGTGCAGCCATGTTCTGCTTCGATTTGCTGGGAAATGGACAGCACATTCCTTTAGTTGACCGTAACGGCCCCAAAAATATGCCTGAAATCCGTCTCGGGCAGCAGGATTATTTTCTGTTCCCTCCTTGTTTCTCATCCATATGCCCCGTTGCCGTCTATCTCCCTTGTGATGGGAAGGAGCTGGTTTGACTCGCGAGAGAAGAGCCCTGTTGACACAGAACCTGCAATTCATTCCTGTTCTTGTTTGCCGCGCGCTCGTGTAGTGCCTCGCCGTGCTGCCTCGTATAAATAATAAAAACAGTTATTTTCCCTTTTTTTGTTACCCAGCATTTATCCTCACTCATTATTTTCCCACTTACCCTCTTCTTGACTCTTTCCTTCTGAATTCAATGAGTAGATTTGTCCAGACTGGATTGCAGGCCCCTCAATTGCTTTAGGGTTAACGCGTGGGTATCCGCTCGGAGCTGCGTTATATCTTCTGCTCCATTAGCAACGAGCTGCAAAACTGCAGCCTGCCTTATTAGCATGTACCCAAGCAGAGCGATCTCTCAAAACGTTCAATTAATCTGATATGTCCTAGAGTGCCCCGGTTGTTCTGCCCCCTTAAATCTACTGGAGGTTCAATGCAGCAGCAAAGAGCGCCGAGAATGGTCTGCATGTATTCTCCACTCTGCTACTTGCGGGGAAGGTGCGACTGTACTGCTACAGCCGTATCAGAGCCCCCAAGGGAATTATATACAGAATATGCAAAGCTGCTTTTACAAGCAAGCGCTCCAGTGACTGTGAAAAATCACTCCGTTTCGGCAGCTCACCTGTTACATGCCTTGGACTTCATTCACGTACACAGCTCGCCTTTAGGATCAAATTCAAGCCCCGTAACAGCGAGGGAATTGGACCCCGGCGGTCTTTGTTCCAAAGGATGCTTTGGGGTGTTTAATAAGGGAAACGCAGCTCAGCTCTTCACTAACGGTGAATCATGGCTGTATAAACTGGGCTTTGACAAGCCAGGCGGGTGATGTCCATTGCCCACAGAAAGCATACCCGGGTGCAACGTTCACATATAGTCACAGCTTTAATGGGTGACCAAGACCAAGATGCAAGTGGGCACCTCCCAATGACATCCTTTAGCACTAGTGAGGGCGGCTTTGCCTCTGTTGACAGCATCCAAGCCTGCAGGTGGCTAGTAAATATTCTAATTAATCATCCAGGTGATGCACCCCTTGCTGGGGTCATCTCACCCCAGCAGTCTTTCCTGCCCAAGTGCAGGGGAGCTGGACCCGAAGATCTCATGAGGTCCTTTCCAGCCCCTAACAACTATGAATCGCACTCTCAGCTTCCTCGTGCAAGCTATGAGGAATAAAGACTCCCTAAACTGCATACCAGGAGGGACAGCATAAGGGGAAATGACAGGTTGGGGGGGCTCATACTGCAGGTTCAGTGCAGTGACTGTGTTGTCTTACAGCACCCGGTATACCAAAGGTCTCTGCTGCTTGGGGCCATAAGGCTAGTAATAGCAACAATCTCTTGATGACTGCAGACAGTGGATGCTTGTCTAACAGCTAATGTGGTTAATTATCACAACCACAGAGTCAGAGCGTAGTTGCTGATTCTTCATTGCTCTTTTAACCTCAGAGGGCATTGAATGCAACAACCAAGAAAGATGCTCCGCATGTGAGCTTCCTCTCCAGGAAAGCCCCTTCCAAGCTGCCCGTAGGTTCCCTTATTTGACACGTCTGGAAATAGATTTGCTTCCACCTCCGTTAACTCTCACAAACGGATCGCTACTGGTGCCATAGGGCTCTGGTGGGGGAATATAATCATTATTAGGTGGTGTCTGCCTGGGAGCCTCTGCAGACTGGGCTTGGTGGTCTCATTTCCCCTGCAACAGGCTGCTGGTCTCTAGCCGCATTACAGCTAATACCACAAATGATGCTGATAGCTCCGATCACTGGCAGCCTCAGCAGGGACACAAAGAACTGAATGGACATATGGGACTTCCTTTGCTAGAGGTAATTGTGCCAAAAGCAGCTGATACGTGATGGTGGGTGGTGTGGGCTGGGAGCTTGCACTGTTCTGGAGGCAGGCAGAGGACTTGATTCTCCACCGGTGATTAAACCAACACAAAACTCTCTTCAAGGAAATGTGTTTGGAGAAACAGTCGGGAGCAAGTAAACAGGAGAGAATGGCATTGCAGACAAGTGCCGCAAACGGTAACTACCTTTTGATATACTAATCAAATTATGAGGCATGAGTCTGTGTTTGAACTCAGCAAAATAAATACTCTTAACCTAGAAACTCGTAGGGAAAAAAAGATGCCAAGAGACTCACAAAACCATCTCTGCAGTATTTGCATTGATAATTTTAACCAGCCCGTTACGGTTTGGCATTTCATTCATTCTCTGAAAGCAAAAATCTATCCCTGAGTCAAAAACATTAAAGTAAAAAATGGATTTCAATAAAACATGATACAAAAACAAGAAATAACTGTAAATGGAATTGAAAGTAAACGGCATAAAACTCCGGCGTGAGCCTCTCATTTCTATTCCAGAAACTTTACCTCTTGCAGCTGCAAGTTATCAGTATTCAGCCCTGTTTTCCTATGAATTTACTGCTTATAGTAATATGCAATGGTCCTCCAATCACAAGCATTTGTCTGCGTATTTACATACCTCCTGAAAATTAAGAGTCAGCAGGTATTTGACGCTGTGCTTCTCGCTATTAGATCTACCCACACTGGAATGACCCGAATGACGATCCACATTGGATCGTGCAAGTAGCATCTTGTGGTCAAGAGCTGCAGGCAATGGCGAGTCCAGGGGGCAGAACAAAATCTCCCTGAAGGCAGAACAATTGAAATCATTTCTTTTCTTGCCCTGGATTTTTCTGGAGATACCAATGATGGAGTCTGCATTAGAAAGGGAAAAAATAAGCTATATTGCCATGATATTGCTGAAAAAAATGGCAAATGTCCATTGAGTGCAAATTCACACTATTGCCAAGCTGAGAAATTTCACTGATTTGGCTGCAAAAACCTGTGAAAAAGGGAAAAGAGAAATATAGCAAATTCCAGCCGGTACCAAATTAATGGAAATGTCAGATTTCACACATTCATTTTCACAAAACTGACACCGGTCCTTTCACACTCTAACACATATATAATGCCTGTGTGGAAATGATAGTGTAGCCCCAGATTGTAGCTAGACTGGACAAAACTCGGTCTGAGAAAGAGGTTTCTACTTGGTCCTCAACCTCTCCATCAGGGCCGAGCAATTGCCGACAGGGTCTGCCCGGTGCATTGTGTGGTCCAACATCCTGTCTCCATCACTGGCCAGCACTGGTGCTTCAGAGCAAGGACAAAACATTGGACTTTGGTCAGCAGTTGTGAGACAAGGGCAGTTTCCTTCCTGAACTCAGCATCAAGACTGATGAAGGTGTGAGGTCATTTCTGCTCCTCCAGCCTCTATCGGTCAAGTTTGCTGTCCTGTTTCGGACTCTCAGGGCTGCGTCGTACTAGCGTCTGACCACCCCAAACCGATTAGGGATGGATCAGTATAAGGGAGAGGTCAGTGAGGCCTGCTGCACCCCAGCCTTGGCATGGCAGCCTGGCCAAAACTCTGCTGTCCTTAGGGATCTGGTACAGAAGTTCAATATACCGGTCTAACCTAAATTAAGTAAGTCTGAGACCAAGTCAAGCCAGGTCTACCTTAGACCAGGTTCTTCCATTTTTTAAACCAGTCTATGCATACTGAACTCCTGTTTAATTTCTGATTGCTTATACTGGTTTTTGTGCAATGCCTCTACCTGGCCCAACTGTTCTCAGTCTCAGTGCAGGGTATGGACGAGAGCAAGATGGTACAAGTGAGAGCAACCCCCAGCTGTCTCTAATGTGTCCTGGACTTGGTACACTGAGCCTGTCCCTCTGTTGAATATATTTGCAGTGCACCAGGCAGTCTAGTATCTAGGTGCCGGCATGGTGTCCATCATGGGGAAACTGGCTCAGGAAAAGTGATGCATGTAGATTCCCACCAGCTCAGCAATCCTGCCCCTTCCACCTCACATTTCCCTCCATAGCACAATTTCATATTCATCGTTTAAAGAGACTCTTTCCATGGGTTGTTACAACCTCAATGGCCGACTGGCTCCCTTAATTCCTAAGCTTGAGTATAAACCCATTTCCAAATGAAGATAGTGCATAATGAGCCTTAATATGAGCGATTGCGGAGCTCGAGAGAGGGGAGCGAGCGCCTTGCGAGTGGGGGAGAGAGAGCAATAAATGGAAATTGGACAAGTAGGGAGAAGCAGGCACCGGGTCCTATTATCCCCATAATAAATGGCTGCTTGGCGTTCATCTGTGTTCCTCTATCTGGTTTGATATCGCAATACAAACAGTACCACTCGGCTCCGCCACGCAGAGGGCTGCGGCGTGCTTCCAGACTGAAGGAGATGCGGAGGGTAATTTCTACAAGGACCTGATCTCTGTCACTGCCCCTGATTTGCTGAAGACACTGATTGACAGCCAGTTATCAGGGGGAGAGGAACAAAAACAGAGTGTACATTTAATATTCCATCATTTTGCATGGATCAAATGGCATGCTGAGTACAAAGGCTGTGCTATTGTTAGCAAGTGAAAAGGAGCAGAATTTACCGAGAGAGCACATTAGATCTCAAATTAAAAGATGTGGCTGCTTTGCTGGAAAAGAATTGCTTTTGAAGTTGCCTTTTTTTTTTCATCTAAGGCTATCCCAAAAAGCTGGAAGTGACAGGTAAGAATGAAATGCAGTTTATTAACCAACGCACCAGGGCTCATATATTTCTAAATGAAATAATGCCTCCGGCTCAGCATACCAGCGTTCGGCAGCAATAAAGGATCCTTTACAAAAGGAGGGGGGTAGACGAGGTGAAAATCTGAGCCTAACGAATCAAAGGCCTGTTCTAGCTCTTTGTTCCTGACTTGAGGCATGACACTGTGGGGTTGCCCAGCAGCGGGTGTGGACGCACGGCTGCATTTGCCCTCCTGGACCAGCGCCTGTCCTAGCCCTTTCGTTTGCCTTCAAGAAAAATGCAGTGGATGCAACCCCACGTTGTACCCGTCCCCATCCCTGTCAGCCACCTCTACTACCCCATCTCCATGGCTTTATGCCTCCTCCGTGCCTTTCATTGTGGGCTGTTCTGGGGAGAAATACCTCCCAGACCTATAAGGGGCTGTCATTTAGGGCAGCCTTTAGTTGCTTATGGGCTCCTCCACTGACAACAATAATGGGAGCATTTGCAAGGCACATCCCCTTGTCTCTCCCTGCTATGTCCGTACCAGGAGCTGTGGAGAATAGGATAAGATCATTCCAGCATCGGCATCACACCGCCCGTCGGGACAGGGAAACTAAAGAAAGCCTTTCCCCTGGAGCAGTAGTGGGGACAGAGACTTGATGAAGGGTCAAGAAACCAGCGCCTCATACCATCATGCAGTGCTGGCCATGGCCTGAGCGGCGTGGACCACCCCAGGTTAAAGTCACCTTGGCATCCCATGTGCACTCCATGAAGTGGCCTCTCTCTCCCCGGCGCGGTGCTATATTTAACTTCCCAAGGCTCATTAAGCACAAGCCTCTACCTTGCCGCCATGCCAATTCAGCGGAGTTATTTTTCGGCTGCCGTTATGCTTCACTTTGAGTATTAATTTCCTTTAATGCTTGCCCTATTAATCACTTTAACAATCAAATTAAGACAATTATTTTAATGAGTTAATGGATTATAAAGAGCAGACGATACACATTTATTACCACTTATGCCAGAACACTTTTATAAAAGTCAGCCTTGTCAATAATATATTAGACAGTAAATGTACTCCGGTAGGGTCAGGAGGAAGGGATGAGAAGTGTTCTGTGTGACTGATTTAAATATGCCTGCCTTTGTCACCGCTGTAACATTTATGTGCTCTGGTCCCATTAAACCCAAGTGCTGGAGACTGAGAATGACAGGCTGCTATTGTCTCCTGGGGCACCGGTACCAGGGTGTAGGGTACTATCCTTTGGTACTACCCAGTTCCAGCCACTTTGAACACAAAGCCAAGTCAGCTTTCCGTTGTTCTTGGAAAGTTGGATTGCAAAGCGGCTGGTCTCTCTCCTTGGCCCTGGCTGTTGATCCATGAACATGGGTATTTAGGGCATTGGGAGGGAATGCAAGAATTGGCTCTGACATCTCTGCTCCATGGGCCTTTTCAGCTGCTCTGCTCTCTGAGCTCGTCCAGCATTTCAGGTCTCCCTTGTTTGAAACTTGCAGTAAGAGATGGCTGAAAGGCAGGTTCAGAGCAAAGGGTCTGGCCTTCACCTGGCTGTGGTCCGCTTGGAGCGGTGGGGATTGACGTGGGCCAAAGAGTCAGTGTGTCTGGCGTTCAGCCAGCGTCAGCTGGAGAAGTCCAGGCAGGATACGTCCTCTTGCCAGGAGCTGCAGAAGCCTCGTCCTGGTGTGATTTCTGCAGCAGCTGGGCTCCGTTAGCACCCAGGAGGTGGAAGCAGCCACAGCTGGATGGCTTTGTGGGGTCTCCTTTCACCTCTTGAATGGAAACCCAGAGCATCATCTGTCACTGATCCTAAAGCAACTTGTCCATCCGTATCAAGCTGATGCACAAACACATCAAGCCTCGTGTAGCAGGGACTGAGCCCTGAACTTCTGGCTCCAACAAACAGGCCTCTAAGCTGAGTTACAGGGCGGGGGCCCAGATCCCATTTAGAGACACTGATTTGCACAGAAATTGGAAAAAAGTCAAATGCCTCTGAGGATCCAAATCCATTGGCTGGGAGCAGCAAAGACCGATTTCTTCTGCTGTGGTCCAGCCGTTGGAAGAAACATGAAGGGGAGAGATGAGAGGGGGCACATGGCAGCAATCGTCAAAGGTGTGAAAGGCGGCCACCAAGTAGGCAGAGAGGCATCATTCTCCCACACCCCAGAGAGCAGGACATGAAGCAACAGGTTGAGATGGCAGCCAAACAAATTTAGATTAAATCTCATGGGGAAAAAAAAACAAACAGCGGCTTCCTAGCTGTAAGAAGAGGATGGTGGATCACACTTCCCAGGGCAGCTGGAGGTCTGCAAGGAGAAGCTGGACACATGCCTGTCTCAGGTGGTTTAGGAACAGCGCATCCTGCTTCTCCTGTCCCGTCCAACTCCATGAATCTCGCTAGTAGGAATTATGCATTGGGATCCCTTCTACTTACCGTGATTAAAGAGCTAATGCTGGAGCAGGTAAGGCCCTCTCTAGGCTGGGAAGCCATTTCCATCAAGAATTTCGAGCTACCGGCATTACAGATAGAAGGCAACTGTTCAAAATGTCTTCCTAATGGCAGAGATATATCAGCGAGGCGCTGCTTTCTCCGGCTGCATCCCATGATTGATCGTACAATTTTATTGCATAGAAATCCATCTATGTTTCCGGAGCAGTTTCTACTAAGATAATACTTCAGTTATGTGGCCATCTACACCAATAATCTCCTGGGTTTACAGCTCTATTGGAAACTTTACACAGGGCACACAGGCAGCGCTGCCTAACTAAATGACTCATGTTTATTCCCAGTACGAAGCATTGATTTCCACAATCAGAGGGGGAAGGGGGGGGAAAGAGGAGATAGTATTGAAACGGCTGAAACAAGCAGCAGTAGCTTTGAGAAGAAGGTCTTTTGGAGAAGGTGAAGAGCATCTTGTTTCCCAGGCAGATGCAGGAGCCGCTCAGCTGAAGGCTAGTTTTATTTTTGTGTGCGAATACGAGTCCGCACCGGCTTAGTGGGGTGAATTTCAGCTGGGAACCATGCTGGGATGTGGAAAATAATAGGTGCATTGCAGATATAATTTGCCCCTTCTGCAGCAGGTTGGGAAATACCAATATGGTTGTGAGCATCTCTGCCCCAAAGAACATGAGCAGAGGTTAGTCTCTGAAGGGCACTTGCCGCCCCACAAACTTCCACGGAGGCCAAAAACAGGCTGCATTGGGCTTTCAAGGCAGGATTTCTGCCCTGCACAGCCCTAACCTGGACAGCACCTTGGAAAATACCACCCCAAAAGATGCCAGGCAGAGATGGAGGTTACTACAAGGTTTTCTAAGGGAAAGGCCCAGATATAGGTCAGCTTGCCTAAGGTCAGGCAAGCAACCGTATAGAAACCCAGCAGCCATCTCAAGATGGTTGTTGCAGGAGCCCGCACTGTCTATGGGGCCTGCTGAGACGGTGTAGCCTGGGTGTGTTGGTCAAGGATGACATGGAGATCCTGCTTCACTCCCTACCACCCTGACGGTACCCGCGTCTCGCTGCACAGAGCCTGGAAAGCACATGCAAACTAGTCCTGGGGCGCTCCACTTTCCGACTCTTGGGATCACCCGCCTGCCCCCTTTCTCCATCCTGTGACCATCGCCTGCATCAGCATCTCACCAGCCTGCCAGATGCCTCGGCCCAGCAGAAGCCAGGGACCCTGCATGGCTCTCATCCAAGCCTGCCGGAGAAGCAGATGCTGCCCATGGATGCGGGGAAGCGCTCAGGGAGCGTGGAGGGCAGCAGCACGCACCAGGAGACAAGGGGATTCATGAGAGGAGCCTGCCCCCCATGGAGGAGACAGCGAGCTGCCGAGCCAGTGTCACGGGCTTATTAGAAATCACCTAACAGCCAAACTCAATCCAGGGAGAGACTGTTCATCGCAGGGCTCATCAGCTATCTTATTGTCACAGGACGGTGGGAAATTCAGGGCTGGGATAATGTCACCTCCAGCTGTTTGGGTGAAAGGTGCCATAGAAATGCATGCTGGATTAATCCCTTCCCTTTGTGGGGAAGTCAGCCTTTATGGAGCTTGGTCACTGTACCCGATTTGATGCCTCATCCTATGTCACAGTAACTGCACAGCCTCCCCCAGGGACATATTTTTTCCCACGTGCTTATGTCACAGGCTGGAGTTAAAAGTGATATGAAGCAGACAGCAAAATGATATCTAATCACTTTGGACTCAAAGGAAAGGGCATCTTGCACGTCACAGCCCCAGGGACCAAGCTGCAGGCTAACAGGGCAGGTGTTTGGGCAAAGCTCCCGTATTATAGGGAAAGCTGAGTGGGTGGACAGAAATGTGGGATGGAGCAGTCCAGGGTGCACACAGGGAGGAATGACGCAATGGGATTAATCTGGATGGATTTGCTGCCTCTATATTGCATGTAGCTAGTGGAGTGACGGCTCCCGTGAACTCGGCCGGGGACCAGGATAACATGCCCTGAAGGAGCAGGAAAGGAGCGTCTCTCAAGATGGGCTTCATGGTGTGAGGATGAAAGTACCAGACTGTGGCTCTGAAGATCTGAGCTTTATTCCTTGCTCAGTTCTACATTTCCTGTAAGACGCTGGCTGAGTCACTCTGCCCAGGTCCTCATCTCTTCTTCTCTGCATTAGGAGGGTCAAGTCCATTTGGGATTGCAACATGCCCAGACACCCCAGTGACGAGAGCATTTCAGGTACCTAGACAACAGGCGTGTAAGGAGTTAACTTCCAGGTGAGCTGACGCACAGACGACCCAGTCTTTGGACCAGATGTGAACCCAGACCTCCTTCCCATGTAGGCACCTGCAGTTGTCAGATTTGGATCGTCCAGAGTTTCATTAATATTCATTTAAAATTAATACCAGAAAGATGTGGTGTCCTAGATTTTAGGTGTCAGCTTAGCAGCAAAGAGGTTCCAAGCTATTAAAGCGGTTCATTAAGTATCGTGCTCCGAGACAATGGTCCTTTTCAGGTCAAGGATTGGGAACTACATCCTTCAGAGCGACTATATTCACCACATAATTTAAGTTCTAATAGAAAACCATAATATGATTATATTCAGATACGTTTTATTTTCTGCTGTGGTCTTTCACACCTATTACAGTTTTAAATCCTAGTTACTTCTGGAGCAACTTTTTAATAGCAAAATCAATTTTCCCCAAGCAAAATTTCATTATCACAGAATTCTCATTAAAGAGGTGTCCAATATAAAAGCAAAGGCTGGGAATGAATACAGTGCAAATGATGATTGTGTTTTTCTTCCTAGCTGCTTGGCGCTCTGCAAAGATCTCCAGGACTCGTTCTGCTGCATTTAGGAGTCACTTGGAAAACTTGGAGGAACCGTCTAATTCAAAGACGTTTCTTCCCTCGCCCCATGTATTTTCTGTTCTCTTCAGAGGAACCTCAGACTGGAAAGACATCCTGGGCCAACACATCCAGCCTCCTGCTCTCACAGGCAACCATCCCTTTTGGAGAAGTGTGTCCTCCTTGCTTGCTCATGACTTTGAAGGCAATGGAGAGTCAGACGTGTACAACTGCGATCGCTCAGCAGGGGCCCAGAGTGAACGGCAGCCCCTGTCTTTGTGTTTTAGCAGAGTCTTCCCTCCTCCTGTGCCATGATCCAATTCAGCTCAAAGAGAGTTTTTCTGCTGACTTTAATGATGCAAGAATCAGTCTCTGAGGCTTTCATTTGCCCCAAAACTGAAAGCTTTCCGTCTGTGACAACACAGGCGTTGTCACAATGACCAGGTATGACATCATGGAGAACAATGTCTCCAGCTGAGTTTTTGTATCCCCATAGCAGTGAGCAAAAGCTTTTAAATAACAGTTCCTGCTAGGACTGGATGGGAGCTTCTCAGTCTGGAATTGGGACCCTTCTCACATTCCCATCGGGCTTGGATGCAGGTTTCGAGGCATTGCAGCTCCATGGAGGGAGCTTGGTCGTATGATCCAACATCACGTTCATCTGCAGGGGATTTCTGGGTACTGGGACATACGCATGTTCCCCTGGCAACAGCCAGATTAAAAAACCAAAAGGAGCTGCATTCATTGCCCATATCATGGGGTCAAAAACATGCGCCCAGATTTAATACATTTTAAAATGGAGACTCCAGGACTAGAGTTGCAGGAAAGCTTGTCTCTGTTTTCCAAATCTAAAGAGGACATGAGCTTTGTGCTCACCTTAGCATTGGTTTCTTCCTACTGCCAGCCATAATTAGGGCATATAAATGTATTTTTAAATCAACATTTATTGCATTCATAAAACAAAGACCCTGGGGGAAGGTGCACATAGATTTGGCTGCTGTTTTCTATTTGTTACCTGCTTTATGTATCACAACAGCTGCATCAAATTGTTTGCATTGCTCCTTTCCAAGACTGGGGTGATTTCTGTGCATTCCCAGGACCCCTTAGCTCTCTGGGTTGTCCTGTTGGAATAATGAATGCCAGGGCTCCAGTTCTTGTTAACTTTAAAATGAGGGATGTATTGCAGTGTCCTACCCAGTAGGAAGCAGCATTATAGTGGCAGCAAGTCATCTAATTATTATCTTCCCACCCAGGCCCTGGGCTGGGTCTCAGGACTCAATGTCTGCCTCTGCCTACATCTATGTGTGACCTTAGCAAATCCTTGAGGTCACCTTCCTCTTAACACCTAACCAAGACTCAGCTAACAAACCTTCTGTCAATCAGTTTCCCCTTCTGTACAATGGGATTAATACATCCCTCCTTCATAGGATTGCTACGCGAAGGAATTAATGGTCCATATGGGATGTACCCAGGCACTATGGGGAGACCATACATGTAGTGCAAGAAATAGAGCAGCCTGGTACCAAATTAAAAGGAGGCAGAGGAAATTGTAGGCTGGAAATCCACAACCACTCCTGAGAAGCCAGGTGCATTAAATCCTCTCTCTCTTGTTCCTGGCCCCCCTTTCTTTGCTGTCAGTTGCATCTGTTCTGAAACTTTATGCTCCGTGATTAATAGCTTTTATTTTTACTGACACTTGTGCACAGCTCCTAGCTGAAATAAAGCAGAGAATAAAAAATTATTGCCATGTTTACCATGGCTGTAGGAATAAAACCTCAGCCACAGTTTATTTCCAGCTACCCAAGAAAGTCAAGTGCTTGCCTTCTCCTCCCGATAGCTTATTTGCACAGTGACACCAACGTGCACAAATAAAAAGGGCGAGATCCCATCTCCAGGAGTTTACGACCTAGGCAGACAACCCTGCAGACACAGGTCCTGATGCCAGTGCGTTTTTTTGGTACGTGAGCAAAGTTAAGCACCTGAGCATGCCTATGAAGAGCCATTGCCATAGTGATAGGGAAGTGACCCTATTGCACAGCAGTGTGATCAAGCGGTGGGAGATGATGCTGCCAGCAAGGAGCAGGATTTGTCTTTATTTTTATTTTATTTCTTGTTTCATTTTCGTGTCTTAGAGGTGGCCATCGCAGCATTTTGTGAAGGGGACACTTATTGGTATTACCAGTCTCCACTGAGATCAGAAATGCATTGTGTTTGCAACACACACACACACACACACACCCCTCCCCCCTAATCCCAAAGTGCTTCCACTCTAACCAGAAAGGACAGTTTATTCCCTTATTCCAATTTCAAAGAGGAAGAAGCAAGGTGTAAAAACAGCAAGGCCTCTATTTTATCTAAATGCCAAGAAGACTGACCCCCCATGTGGCTTTCCTATGGATTCTGAAAATCACACCTAGAAACCCAGAGTCCCAAGCCAATGACCTGGCATACATCGTAGTGAGAAGAGTCACTATTCTTGTCTCCCCCCTCAGATGCCAGGTCTTGTGCTTCTACCTCTCCTAGGGTAGAGTCCCCTTATTCACACACTCACACTTTGACCTACAGCATTCTGGGCATGTCCACACATGCACTTTAATGTGCTTTAGCCTATTTTCATGTGCATTCAAGTGTCACTAAACTGCTATTTAGTTAACACACATTGAAATAGGCTTATGAGCATTAATCATCACTTAAAAACCGTGGGCACTTTTACACATGCTCCAAGGGCGGGGAGAGGTGGTGCTTTAGTTAGAGTGGCTCCAAGAGCCACTTCATCTGATGAGCTTTAGTTCAAGTGCCCCACCACCATTTTGAGGCACAGGGACGCTGATACACTATACACGGGAGGCTGCTACAGCGCGGTAGTTGAGTCCGATTAATCGAGTCTGCTCCGATGCGCTGGAATTACAGTGCATCAGAGCAGTTTCTGCGCTCGTGTACGGGTACCCCATGCTCTTTAGTTAATGCGCATTAAGACAGGCTAATGCACATTTTCCTAGTACCTCACTATGGAGGTATTAGATTTAATGCGCATTAACTAAAGCGCATTAATACATGTGTAGATGCACTATCTGTGTCTCTAATGTGCTTGCCCATTAGGTCTGAGTGGATCCAGCACTTGTAGACCTTCCCTCAGATACCACTGGTGTACCATGACCCAAGAGCTTTCATCCAAAATCATCTATCTGAACAGCCAAAGCGTTTAGAGAAAAGGATTTTAAAGCAACTGCCAATACAAGTCTACCTTTCTACAACCCTACCATGCCGTGAAGGTCACCAGACCAGGCTTAGCTTTCTCAGATGCTCCAGCAGCTCTGGATGCCCACCGGACTAATCCCACAAACAGCAATTGCTGCCTCCAGCTAGAAGGTGAGCCGCCTTCTTTCATCTGCTCTCTTGGACCTGCTGTCTAAAAACCCATTTGGTGGATTCAACAGAAGTGAGTTTAAAGGAGGTGAACAGGGCGGCCTGAGAAAGTTTGGCCAGGTGGGTTTCAGGTAGACGAAGAGACTAGCAGAGGAGAGAGAACAAGAGCAGACCTGCAGTAAGTGAGCATCACCCCCTCCTACTTTGCCTTGAGGATAATTTAGTCTTACCTTTATTTTTTTCTGGGGCTAAACATATATTAGACTGAGTTCCCTTCCAAGTCAATACAGAATAATTGAAGCTTAGTGATACGAGCATCATAAAGAATAGCACAGTTAATATTAGACATTTTCTCTTGGGAAAGACAACATAAAATCATTACGCTGAGTTCGACTAATATACTTTTCACTTTCAGTCTGACACCATTAGCTACCTGCTGAGATGAGTTTTCTGTCGAGATCTAGGTGAAAATTTTGGACTGAAATTTCATTTGACAACTAATCCAGATCCAGAGACAAACAAAAAAAAATCATGAGTGTGTCAATTTTACTGAATTATCTTGGGGGGAAAAAATGTCATTCGGGTGCAATTTTAGAATTCCACTATTTTCTCAACTAAACTATCAGTTTAAAATGACTTTGTGTATTGTCCCTTGCATTTAATTTGATATAGTCTGGACATTAAATGTGTCAACACCAAAATGATTTTTTCAACATTTGCTTAAGATTTTACATATATCTATATTTAAAATATAGATATATATTTAGATCTATAGATCTATATAGAAAATATAGATCTAGGTAGATATCGAATCAATATATATGTAGGTAGGTGTGTGTGTATACATACATACATATACACACACACACACACACACACATATACATATATACGTGTGTGTGTGTGTATATAAAAAACAGTATTTTATGTATATACTTGAACAAGCAAACTGAAAAATCTACTATTCAGCAGCTCTGCTTCAGCAATCAGGATCTACATTATTACTACATCTTCTTTATATCTTTGTTATACTCACTGATGCCCATGAAGAGAATGATGCTGTTGTTACTTTGACTTCACTATACCTGAAGCTTCATTAAATTCATCTCCTATTTCCTATCTCATTCTGTTTCAGGTTTTAATTCTGTGGCAATCACCATAATATCTAGTCTCCTTCTCTGCTGCCTGAAATCTCTTCCAGCAGGAATACATCATCTTGTCCAAATCTTCTGTAAAATAGCAACCAGCATGTATTTGTGTCATTTGTCTCCTTGGTCTACCAGTGGGCTTTTTAGCAAGTGCCACCCATCTGAAATACTGACACGATATTAAGAGGGAGAAATTCAACATGAAATGAAACATGCTTCACATTCACTTTCTTCTACCACCCTCTAGCTCTGCAGATCCTTGTTATCTCTGGTATGCCCCCCCACCCCGTCCCTTTGGAGAATAGGGACTGGAACTACTGAGGCAGCCTGTAACACAAAGCCCAGGGCTCTCCCCAGGCAGGCAGGGTGCCGCAGCTGCAGCTTGCCAGGGCAATTAGCTAATGAGCTAATTAGTCAACACCTGCAGGTGGTCAGATGCCTGGATGCAGGCAGGGCCAGGTCTGCATATAAGCTCAGGGCTGGGGCTAGCAGAGTAGCTTCTCCTTGGTTGTTCCCAGGGATGGAGTGTCTGTCTAGAGGAGTGGAGGATTAGTTATATTCTTGTAGGGGTGGAAGGTTGCTACATGTGGGTATTTATGTTGGGTTTAAATGGTGGTTTGCTGATGAGCCTATAGTGGAGGTAGAGGCCTCATTAGTGTCCAGGGTGGGACTTGACTGCCTTGAGCCCTGCTGGGGCTGGGCTCAGGGCTTGAGCACAGCCACAGAGGGGCCAGGGGCCTAGCATACAACCAGGGGCTTGGTGGCCAGAAGGGTCAAGGGAAGCTAATGCCTCAAAGCTGAGCCCTACTCAGTGAGCCTAAGCTAGACTTGGCCAAGATGATGTATTCCTGCTGGAAGAAGCTTAATGTGCTGAAGAGTCCTGCATTGAGCTATCTTATAGGAGAGCAGGCCAATGGGAACCTCAAAGCTAGCAGCAGGAATATATGTGGCTCACAAGCTTTGCTTTAAGCAACCCTTCAATGCCTCCTGGGAGCCTCTATAGGGCACAGCTGAGGGCATGGTTTCTCTGAAGCATCTGGGGTTGATCACTCTCTGGGTTAGGGGCGGTGGGGGGGAGGACAAGGAATTAAATGGAGTTTCTCTGTAGATATTGGCCTGTTCTAAAGCTTTAAACTTCACCCATGCACAAAGGATGTGCCCAAAAATCAGGGCCCTAAAATGCCTATAGGAATGAAGTATCCTTGGTTGCCAGGTCCTCTACTGGCATCTCAGTAACTCTCTCTCAAAAGTTAAGAGGTTTCCCTGAAGCAATGCCTCTGTCACACATGATTTAGTTTGCAGGAAGTAAAACAGGGAGCCAGGGCTTTATTTCCAAAAAAACAAAAAAAAGGGGGGGGGGGTTTGTCTGGTGATAAACCAGTATTAAACAAAAGCAGCGGGTTCTTCCAAATTCTTTCAGACTTGCGTTCTCTTGTCATCTTTCCAGCTTGGCTCTAGGATGGGCTTTCTTACTCACTTGCCTAAGCAGAAATAAACCCCAGGACACAAACAGTAAGCGTTATTGCAGGACAGAATAATGATTAAGGGAAAATGAGGAAAGGAGAAAGAGATGGAGAATGCAGGCTACTGGGAAAGGTCAAATAGACCATGAGGAAAAGCCTGCTGTCAAGAATTAGAGGCAGCTGTCAAATGCTGGCTCATAAAGTGATAATGGGCTTCGTTGCTAACCTCTGAAGTTGTTGCTGAGAGCTTTACCTCCCTGCAAACGAAGGAGGAGAGACATTCTCTAATCCTCTTCAGCAGATTGGGATGGGATTTCTGGGCCTGACATATTTCCTTGGCCGTACTACGTGCAGCTGCTACAAAAAGCAGGAATGCAGCACGTGGCTTGCTGTCCTGTCAAAAATAAATGGGAACATGTGGGGGCAGATCATAGAAGCATAGAAAACAAGGGTTGAAGGGACCTCAGGACATCTCATCTAGTCCAGCCCCCTGCTCCAAGCAGGACCAGCCCCAACTACATCATCCCAGCCAAGGCTTTGTCTAGCTGGGTCTTCAAAACCCCCAAGGATGGAGAGACCATAACTTCTCTGGGGAGCCTGTTCCTGTGCTTTACTACCCTCCTCATGAGAAGGTTTTTCCTAATATCCAACTTAAACCTCCCTTGCTGCAGCTTGAGCCCATTGCTCCTTGTCCTGTCATCTGCCCCCGCTGAGCTCGGTCCAGCTCCATCCTCTTTGCACCCACCCTGCAGGGAGTTGAAGGCTGCAATTTAATCCTGCCTTGGTCTTCTCTTCTGCAGACTGAATAAGCCCAGTTCCCTCAGCCTCTCCTCACAAGTCATGTGCTCCAGCCCCCAAACCATTTTTGTTGCTCTCCACTGGACTCTCTCCAACTTGTCCACATCCTTTCTGTAGTGGGGGGCCCAAAACAGGACACAGGACTCCAGATGTGGCCTCCCCAGTGCCAAATAGAGGGGGGAAAGTGTCCAATGAGAGGAACATCCAAGGGCTCACATAAAAACCAACCCCTCTTCTTTCACACACACTGCTAACATCATACCAGCGTGGACACCGGAGTCCAGCTGTTCCCTCACCACTTGCTCCTTCCATCTCTTCCAGGTCTGAACTGGAGTGGAAGTGAAATGGAAATGGAAGTGGAGCAGCACTGATGGGAAACCTCCTTTTGAGGTGCAGATCCTAAGTTATGGGCCTTCAATCCCTATTGGCAAACATGACCTTTTCAAAGGGCCATTTTCCCCAAATCTATTTCTCTACAAACCTCCCTAAGCCCCAGTGAGAGAAACAGGAGGAAGGCACGTGTGTCTGTTTTAAAGGCTTTGGACAACCTAATTAAAAAAGAGAGAGAAAACACAGCAATGAAAGAAAAGCAGCTTGCAAGGGACAGAGCGTGGAGCTTGCTCGCTGTTTCTATTCCCGTCTTTTGCACCATGGAGAAGGTGCACAGCTCTGCCTCTCTTCATCCCTGTTTCATTGCACCCTAGTGTGAGCCGGCCACCAGCACCAGAAATGACTCTCAGGCCTCCCCGGAGCCAGAGGCCAGCTTCGTGTCGTTAT
The DNA here is from genome assembly GCF_001723915.1 of Gavialis gangeticus. Lineage (NCBI taxonomy): Eukaryota > Metazoa > Chordata > Crocodylia > Gavialidae > Gavialis > Gavialis gangeticus. Next base: position 14,546,807 of record NW_017728980.1, read on the forward strand.
TTGATCATGCTGATAGCTAGAGGCGCCAACTTGTGCACCTAGTCAGAGGCAGATCCTACCCTGAAGCTTTGCTCTGAATAGACCAGATGGATAAAGGACTAGGATGGAAAGGAGAGGTGAGCTGAGTTCCCCTGCAGCCCAGTTCAGAGCCGCCTCCCCTGGGCTGCGCTTCTTCCCATCCCCATGCGAGCAGATCTCCAACTGGAGTCGGTCACCGCTTGGCCTCGCAGTAAAAATATTTGTATTTGGCTCAGGACTAGATGATCAAAAGTTCAGGCCCTGTCTCAGTCTGGCAGGACTTTGAAGCAGCAGTAAATATAGGATGAAGAAGTGTTGCATGATGTTTCGAAGGAGGCGCCACCGGACAGCCAAGCTGAGGAAGGGACAGCCGAGGGAGGCTTTCCAGAGAGATCCCTGCCAAGGGCTGGGTCTGCGAGGGCTTCTGCGATGCAAGTGGGGAGTGACTGACGATAAGGCTCGCTTGCCAGCGGGCTCTGTTGCTAAGTGGCATGGTTGTGCATGCACATGCTGCCAGGGGGATAGAGGAGCAATGCCACAGGGGAGCCATAGGAAAGACCAGAGCTGTGCTTCCCCAAGCCCTGGGAACAGCCAGCGCGACACAGCCAACAAGCAGCGAGAGCCAGGGAGGAGGGCCCAGAGGCTCACGCTTTAGCCAATTCCTGTGTGACCTGGGGATGGCTCTGCACCCACATTCCCCTTCTGTAAAATGGGGGCATTAGCACTGCCTGTCCTCAAAGGGGTCTTGTGAGGATAACACATTAAAGACTCTGAGGAGCTTGGTTAAGAGGGGCCAGAAAAGCACTTAGCATAGGAAAGAGGAGGCTTGAAGATACAGCCACGTACTGAGAAAATCAGAGCCTGCTCCATGAGCAGTGTTTCCCGCCCCGGTGCAGCTCTGCTGAGAAGTGTCTGCACAAAGGGCACGGTAATCTCTCAGATACCTCTTCCTGATCCCATATTTGAGGGGTATGGACATACCCCAAGACCCCCTGGCACTGCTCGCAGTAGCGGCCTTAGGGGAGGGCAAACTGAGCGACTGCCCAGCCCCCACACTTTAGGGGGGCCCAAAACATTGCAACAATTTTTTTTGGGGGGGGTGAAGCTTTTGCAAGGAAGTGGCTCTATTTGCGTTTTAACACTCGACTATTTATCTAATTCCCCCAGAGATATTAAACAGATTCGTGACACACAGGTCATCAGAATTAAGCTTCTAAGGGGCCCTGAATGACTCCCTTGCCCAAGGCCCCAACAACCCTAAGGCCATCACTGGCACTCGGTATTGTATGACAAGCCCTGCGCTACTTGGTGATTTTTTTTCTTAAAGCCCCAGCTCCTGGAGTCAGGTGATGAAATCAGACTCTCAGCTTTCCTCCCCTTGTAGAAAAATAGTGCTGGCACAGAGGTACCTACAACAGAGAGGAAATTGGACCCAGCAGCAGTGATGTGCCTGGTGAGCTGAAAGCTAGAGACTGCTGCAAAAGGTGCGTGATCACCCAGGGATCAGAAAAGCTAGTTACGTGTATCAGATGGCTACCTTTCCGGGGGGGAGACACCCCTCCATCCTCATACCCCTTGAAATGAGCTCTATTTACCTCTCGAAAGGACGCTGCCTGCCTTCATGCTATGCCTGTGTCTTCTAGGTTTGGCCAGGGGGAAGGCTACCTTTCAGCATAGTGCGTTTTGGTGACAGCATCAGAAACCCTCAAATATATAACGCAGATTACTAAAATAAATTATTAGCAGACTCTCCCTCTCCCACTCTGAGTGCTCCATTAAGCAAATGAAATAGAGGCATTCAGGCGCTCTCCCTTTTTATTCTTCCTTGTGATTAACTGCATAATAAAAGTGATATTAAGTGGGCATAAATTTTATATGGGTCCATCTAAATGACAAACCATTATAACTACAACAATAAACAAGGGTCATATTTTTGTAAGCTGTTTCAATGTAGCGTGCGTATGTGCGGTGACAAGCCCACCTCCTCTGCACCCACCCCAGCCTCCGAGCTGCCAGAAACGTGGCGTGCCTCTCCATCCGCCTCGGCAGGTGTCACAAAATTGGCAGTTCCCTGCTGATGGGCCAATCTCCTACCTCTCCACTCACAGCCAAAAATATTCTCTGGGATCAAAATTAGAAGCAGCAGCTAGTCTGTGCAACTTTAGCAGGCCGAGTTTGCCTCCTAGACAAAGTCAATTTTTTATTTTTATTTTTTTATCAGTGCTGTTGCTCTATAGCTGCTCCCGTGGTTGAATTCTGGTTTCCAGCTTAGGAAACGAAGGCAATTCCATGAACTCAGCAGCATCACTCTGGTTTTAACGTGCTCAGCTCGGAAAGCAAGCAGGGCTGCTGGAAAAACCTGGTGGATTAATGAACGGAGGCTTGAAGTCTTAAAGACTAAAATGAGCATCTGTCATGATGTGTCTGTCAACAAATCTGTGATCCACCAGGGAGCTAGGAGGGCTTACGGAAATCAGGGAAAGGTTATGAAAGCAAGGGAAGAAAACAAAGCCAAGGGGACTGGCTCTGGCACGCTGGTTCATTCGCTTGCATCCTATTAATAAGGTTCATCTGTCTGGTCGCTCCTCCTTTTGCTGAGCAGCACTCTCAGACTGTACGGACAGACTCCCACTCACCTGATGCCTTTAAGGAAAGCTTAAACTTTAAGTAGCATCTCCCCTTTCTGTAGGGTTATGTTTGTTCAATTGCAAGTGGGGGCACAACCTGATTCTGCAAATAGCTCCAAGGACAGGGCAAAAAAACTCATAGATGGGCAACCATGCCTCAGCCATTCCCAGACTGCGGCATTGATCTCTATGGCACACGCTCATATTCTTTTTTGCTGTGATGGGTCCTAGCAGCTCTCTGGGCATCCAAAGTTGCTTCTGGCTTGTGACATTCACTGATCACTTGACCCTCAATGGTCTTGCAAGAGGTAGGCTTCAATCCACGTCCAGTCCAACTGGCTGTCCATGGCAGCGTCAGGAACTTTACGGTGCCCCATTTAAGTTTCTCAGCCCTTAAGCAGCACAGTTGATATCCCCTGTGGAAAGCCATGAATCATTAGGGAGCAGTTTTCTCTGACAGGAGCCTGTTCCTTGTTCTAAGAGGGTTGCTCAGAGTATAGCAGGACAAAATGTTTGCGATGGGGCCTCAAATGTGGTGACGTTCATTTGGTTTTGTACTTCATTACAACCGCAAACTGCAGGTTTCTGGCAAAGCTGGTTGAGGTTCAGCAGCCTGCAGAGTCATCTTGGCCCAATGGCTTTATGCCAAGAGCATGGGTGAAAAAAGACATCCTGGTTTGACTCTGCAAGTTTGACTTTCTGCAACCCTGGAAGTGCAACCCACCCCCACCCCCCATAAGTGGTAACGGAAATATGGCCAGCGGCAAAGCCAAGCTTTGGTTCAGCAGTGACTACGCATGGATCCAAGCAAAAGCAGAAGGAAGGAAAGAGGATGTGTTGCAAAAGAGGCCTTGGTTCTGGGACCGGGGGCACTTTAGTTCGGATTCACTTATTCAGGGCACAAAAAAATATACATATTCATGGCCCAGGGACCTTTCTAAAATGGTGGAAGCTGTAAAATCTCTATAAACAAAGCTTTAGGAGGAGAGGGCCAAAGCTGATCTAGGGGAAGAGGGGGACAGATGAAGCTCTAAGTCCCAGGGCTTTACTACAGTGACTGATGCCCTATAAAGGCTGGGAGAGGGAAGAGCTTAGCTGGGTCCTGAATGGATCCAAGCCCTTTGCCAGGGCTTTCAGTAATAGTCAAGGCATTTTGAACCAGTTCTGCAGAGAAGTAGGTTTGGAAAATTCCATGTGAAATGCATAACTCCCAAGGAAACCATTAGAGCAAGCTTTAATTAAAGCATGTTAGGAAGCAAGAGCCTAGAGTCACCAGCTCGTTTCCACTCCCCACATGCACAGACTCCTTCTGCATGGAGCGAGTGGGAAACGTTACCCACCCGGCAGGGAGCTGCAGCCAGAAGAGCAGGCGGCTGATTATGCAGGTTTAAATGTGCTGGGATCAGCATCTGAGTTTCGTCTTTGCCATTTTTCTTTATATCTGTTTCTTCTGTCATCAGACCTCATGCTTGGAAGGCCAGGATCTTTGGGAAGGCAGGTCTCAGGGTTTTTATGACAAAACAACCTAGGAAATAAGAGTGAGGGTTGAAAAGCCTGTCCTATACTCTTTGACCTACCATTCCCTCTGTTGCTAGGAGCATACGACTCACTTTGGAGGTACTCAAACCTCGCCAGTTCCCGCTGGCACTTCTGCTCTGAGGATTAAGCTCATCAGGTACGTATCCCTCGTGCTCTCTTACAGCCGAGGCAATGAAGACAAAATCTGCTATAGCCAATATGCTGAACACCAGATTCTTTTCTTCACATCTTTTTGTTAAGAATATTTATTCTTTTATAAAGCTGCTGCTGCTGGAAAATAATTGCAAAAACTCTCTCAGCTTAGATCAAGCTTAGAAAAAGGTTAAATCAAGCTAGTAAGTGCCAGGTTCCCTGGATATCCTGGTGCATGTCATTATCTGCGTGCATTAAGGAGCAGGAGATTTAGGAGCAACGTATGCAGGATTTCTGTCTCAAGCTGAAGGGGATTTCTTCTCCCCTTGCAGCCCAGCTGGCCTGTGGGTGACCTAAACTCCTTATCTCAGAAAAATAAGCATGAAGTCTGGAAATATGCAGAGTCACCTTCTTACCCAGCTTGGGAGAAGCCCTTGGCTGTTATGTTTGGAAGCGCGCACAGATCCTTCATTGTAATGTTGTTAATGCTGCAGGGTCTCCCCATCAATTCCACATTGTGGTATGATTTGCACACGCAAAAAAGTCAGTCTGTAAATGGGATTTAAAATGTCTCTCTGGTCTTTGCATTGGTTGCTTTCCAAGTCCAGTTCGTAGTTCAGCTCAAACTATTAGGCGAGTGCTCAGTTGTCTGTAACACACGCCAGCCCCCCTTGGAGCAGAAGTCTCTGCAGCCAGGCCTTGCCAAAATGGGGGCTAGTTGTATGCATGACTACAAGAGGTCATTTGGGCTAAACACTTCCTAAAAGGCTGCACATAACTTGAACCGCCATCATTCCACACTATTCCCAAACCCAGCCTTAAAGTCCGATCCAAATCCCGTTAAAGCCAGCGAACGTCTTTCTATTGATTTCCACAAACTTTGGATCTGGCCTTTAACTTCCGAGTTGGCCGCGAAGCCAGCCAGCCATTCTCTGAGCACTTCGTGTCCCTGAAGAAAGGAGCTATGCACAAGTTTAGGTGAAGGTTAATTCGATCCTCAAGGTTTAAGGGGCAGACAGAGACAGAGAAGCTGTATCCAAGAGGATCTATTTGAGCCTATTCTTGTTTTCCTGTGCTTTCCTTTTGGGAACAATCAGCTCCGGAAAAATAGTTGAACTAAAATGAGTAAAACATAATTTGCTCCACTGACTGCAAGCTAAGTCCAGATGAGTTCCTTATTTTTTTTTTCCACGAGCCAGGCTGCTTCATCGTGTTTGACTGAGAAGCAAAACAGTTGTCTCTATTTCATTCTTGCCATTTATAAGCTACATCTCCCTGTTCACAGCTCTGGGCATTTATGGAATATTTCACACACTCCAGCTATTCTTCACCCCAAGCCTGCTGCAAGCTACAGAAACACCATCCCTTCTCATCTGTGGTAGGCTGAAATGAGGCAATGAAAAATTAAACGATTCGCCCACTGCCAGGAAGCAGCTTCAGAGCAGGGGTTGTGACAAAGGGGTTGCTGTTGCTGACTCCCAGACTTGTGCTTCGAAGAGTCCTTTGGAGCATGATGTTAAGCCCGCAAACAAGTGACCATGAGGTACAAGAGAGCAAGGATTCATGGTTCAGGGTAACTGCCCCAGTGCAAGCTGTGGGACCCCAGCCCTCTTTTTCCAAGGGGGAAGCACTCAGCGAGAGAGAGCTAAACAGCAGCAGGGCAGTTTTCCTGTACCGTGGGTTGAGCGCCTACACCTAGACAGTTATCACAGCACTGTAAATCCCCATCCTCATTCACTTCATGGCCCCTTGTTTGGGCGCCCATATCCTAATGCAATCTCAAGCCAGCTGGCAATGCAAGGGCTAAAAGCTTGCCCCTTCCCGAGGCCTGGGCCCACCACCAGTAAAATGGCACTAGCTCTTCCTCCCTCCACACTGAGATGCTCTCTTCCCTTCTCTGTACTGCATCCCAATTCCTTATCCCCACCGTCTTTCCTGCATGCTCCTTATCTGGAGTCTAATGAGCTGCACCTGTCCAAGTGAATCAGCAGCAAATGGGGTTTCAGCACCTGGAGAATCAATCCTGCAGCCCCAGCACCAGTATGCAAGATGCAGTTCCTATCAAAGTTACATCACCGGTTACACACGCAGGCGCCCCCGGAGCCTCTCTTTTCAGAGCTAATTAGCAGGAAATAATCAAGTCTCTCTCATCGCCATGCGCTTGCAGCCGATTCTTTGGAAGAAGCTCTTCTTGGAAGTGCCACCTTTTGAAACCCTTCAGCAGGCCAGGATGGGACTGCACCAGGTTCAGCTGGGACAATGGGGAGAGAAGGCAACATAATATATACTCCTCTCTATGCCCTCTCTAGCATTTAGTTCTCTATGATGCAAAACGCTGGTCACATTTATGCACCAAACTGAGAGCAGGAAGGGGAAGCCATTTCCTTGCAAAACACAGTTTGCCTTTCATCCTTTGGAGAGAGCCCCGACTGATGGACACTGAGGTCTCGGCTTCACTCTATTGTTAGACGGTGACGTATGCTGCAAAGAAGCGAGATTCATCTTTCCTGAAACCAGCCCCTGAACCTCATAGATCTTACGCCTGTACTCGGGTGCAGGTGCCTATAGAGAAAATCGTTCTGTAGCGACAGCCTCTCTGAATTTCACCAGGTGGCTGAGTAAGGCGACTAGAAGATAAATAGACCAGGGACCAAACAGCCCTATAAGCGCCAGGCATTTGTGAATCAACATGACAGCCCAGCAGAGCTCAGGGGATGCAGAAGCTTCCCTGCATGCTTCAATTTTTTTCCTTACTGATTAAAGAGCTGCAAAACCGTGCTGTGAGAAATGGGGCAAGGAGAGGGGTGGTGTGCATGGATGCTACCCTAAAAGGTAGAAGTGATGACACCGAGGAAGCCACCGTGCTCTGCTCTTCAGCAATGTGATTTTGGCCAAATGGGTCATTACCTGCCCCTGGGTCTCTTCCTGAAGCACGGATTGCTTCAAGGCATGTTCTGCACAGCAATGTGGATTTTTTTTTTTTAGATGTTTAGTGGAAAAGGAAATAAAGCACCTAGCTGTGGATTAAGTCTCAAAATCCCTGATTCCAGCCAGCAAGTCTGAGAGCCAAGGAGCTCAGTTAAGAGAGTCTTGGCCAGAAGCCAAAGGAACTGGGTTAAATTCCCCAGATAAGCCATTTCTTTCTTTCTGGACAACTTCTAGATTTAGATGCTGACAGATAGGCTAACAATGTCTCCAATACCTCAGTAGGACATTACACATTCATGTAACTTGCTTGCTTTTTTTAAACGTATTGATTCTCCTCCTCGGGGAGAGGGGCCTGAGTTCAATGGTGGGTTGTGGAGCTGAGTGTGCCTGGAGAGCAGCCAGCAGTTTAAAATGTGGGAGGAATGGGAAGCAGTGCATGCTCTGGGACCTGACCCTGGGCACCGATGTAGGGAACCAAGGGCAGCTCCTTCTACCTGTGTTGTTTGGTGTGAACATGTGAACTGGTCAACCAACAGCCTTAGTGGTACCCTGTAGCTTGGGTAGGGTACTTTCAGCTAATCAGTGCAGCTGCAACCTGATTTCATAATTTCATGGTTTCTAGGGTTGGAAGGGACCTGAGAAGATCATCTAGTCCAACCCCCTGCCATGGCAGGAAAGATTACTGGGGTTAAACGACCCCAGCAAGGTGTTCATCCAACC
>NW_017728980.1:14554958-14555932 GCF_001723915.1 Gavialis gangeticus
TACTCCAGCTGCGGCCTGACCAGTGCCGCATAGAGGGGGAGGATCACCTCCTTGGACCTGCTCGAGATGCATCTGTGGATGCACGACAAGGTGCAGTTGGCCTTCCTGACTGCATCCCCACACTGCCAGCCCACATTCATCCTGGAGTCAGTGATGACTCCAAGAACCTTTTCCGCCTCCGTGCTGACAAGAGGGGAGTTCCCTAACCTGTAGGTATGGTGCTGGTTGTTCCTCCCCAGGTGATGGGGAGGTTGCCTTCATCACATGTTGGTACCCACTAACAGGCTCACTTCACTAGAGCCCAGCATTGTGCATGGCAATCTTCGCCAGTTCAAAAAGGATGTGAACAAGAGTGTGCAATCAGAGCATCTCGCACCATAAATGATGACACTTCACACAGGACACTATTAAACTGGTCCTGACCCTCTGGACATCTCTGTGACGCATGAGATCAGACTGGACCATCAGGTAAGGTCCAATTATGCATGGTCTCAAACCTTGTACAATCTTCTATGCTGGCACAAGCGTGTGCACAACACCACCATTCTGGTGCAGTAGCACCTTGCTCTCCTTGGCAGGAGCAGTGATTACACAAGTTACAAGGGAATAGGGAGCCCGCCTGCTTGGACTTGTGAAACACAAATAAAACCACCAGACTGGGACTCAGCAGCCCTGATTTCTATTTCTTCTTTTTTATGTTACACAATATTTTTTTTTATGTTACACAATGTTTTTTTTTTTACTTACACAATGGGGAACTCCCTACTCGAGAGCACGGAGGCAGAAAGAGATCTTGGAGTCATTATAGACTCCAAGATGAACATGGGCCGACAATGCGAGGTCATGGTTGGCAGGGCTAACTGGACCTTATCGTGCATCCACAGGTGCATCTCGAGTAGAGCCAAGGAGGTGATCCTCCCCCTCTACGCGACGCTGGTCAGGCCGCAGCTGGAGTATTGTGTCCAGTTCTGTGC
>NW_017728980.1:14556293-14587108 GCF_001723915.1 Gavialis gangeticus
AGGGCGGCTAGGAGCTGGAACCAACTTCCAAGGGAAGTGGTGCTGGCCCCTACCCTGGGGGTCTTTAAGAAGAGGCTGGATGCCTACCTGGCTGGACTCATTTGAGTCCCGTTTCTCTTTTTGGGGTTTTTTTTTGTTGTTCTCCCGCCCTGGCGGGGGGTCAGGCTAGAAGATCTACTAGGTCCCTTCCGACCCTTAATTTATGACTCTATGTGCCTCAGTTTCCCCGTCTGTAAAACAGGGATAATGCAAATGATCTCCTGTGTAAAGCACTTGAGACAAACAGGAAATGTACTCTTTAATGGCTAAGAATTACAATGACGGTGAAGTGCAACTATTTTTAACGCAAATAAATGTCATCCCTGCATTCTGAATCAGCCTTTACATTTCAGTCATGCACCCTCCTTCTCCGAGGCCCCCGTGATTTCTTCTATTTCCTGCAATTTCACTAAGGAGCTGCCCTGGAAAAATACAGACTGACTAAGCATCTCTTCTCGTGCATGTAATAGCTGCATTCACAGCAAAGTCTTTTAAAAGACCATTCGCCAGCAAGGAAAACTCCATGCGTCTCACAAAAGATATTTCCAGATAAAATACCTATCTGCTCAGGAAATGAGTTCATGCACTTAATTGGTTCAGAGAAATAATCTTCACTGTGATCCCATTAGGACTTTGCTATAATCTGCTTTTATTATCCCATGCTTGCTGATAAGACCCGGAGAATTTTCTGCTCACTTTGGGATCTCAAATGGCCAGTATGTCACAGAGGATACGTGGGTTTCCCCGGCGTGTCTGCTTCATCCGCAGACTAGCTCACCAGACACAAGGGAGGTAAGAGAAGGGGATGAGGTTCCTGGTTCCTCCTCCTTCGCTGCTACAGACAAGTGGGAGCCTAGAGCAGCCACTCTGTCCTAGTTTCTACATCGTTTAGGAAAGGATTAACGCTGGATTTACTTTGTCCCTATATAAAAGTCCCTGCGCAGCACCTATAGCCCACATCCTCCCTCAAGAAGGACTTCGTACCTGCACCAGCCTGGATTATTCCTAGAGACTGTCTCCCAGAGGCTGGAAAGATGATGGATCTGCCTCCACCCAGAAGCTACATCCCTTTGACTGAAGGGATAATGTTTAGTGAAACAAGTGCAGTTTTCTAAGTGGACCTTGATACTGGATCCAACTTGGCTTACAGCAGTTGAACTTCCAGTCATTAAATAGCAAAGTGCATGTAAACCAGAGTCACGTGTTCACACACAGTCACATCCATTTAGCAAAACCCGAGCAGCATCACGTCTTTAAATGGACTGGTGTAACTTTGCAAATAATTCCACCTCTATTCATCTTTGCAAAGTGCTTTGAGATCCTCTGGCATAAAACACTCTGGAAATGTGAGCGTATTATTCATAGGCACCAACTAATTTTTATTTTATTGAGGTTCATAATTGCATTTATTTATTTTGCGGTATCTTGCTCCTTGGCCGCTCAAGGTAATAAAAGTCTAAATTCCCTAAAGAAAATTAAAATTCAGAAAGCTGATAACAGGAATGGACCTGCATTGTCAAAGGCAACTTTAAAAATGTTTCATTCTCCGGATGATGATATGGAAATTAAAACATTACTCATGCTCTTTTCGAACCAAACCAATAATCTACTCTCAAGCTGCGTAGCCCTCTGGTCGCCTCGCACAGTTCCAAAGAAGTTTCTACAATAATTTGTTAAAAATTGTTTTTTTTTTTAATTTGCATACATAAAGGTGTTGTGCTTTACCTACCCGTGCTTAATGAAATCCAGCTGCAGAGCCTGTTAAATGGCATTTCAAGGAAAATCATCTCAAAACAGATTGGATTCTGCACCCTTGTACCTGCGGAGCAGCACTTATTATCTGGAATAGGCTCAGGAAAGTCTTTTTTGGCTGTTATTTATTATTTGTGCTGTAGAAGAATGTTGTCCTAAATGAGCATGGTGTAAGGCCCTGTACAGGCTTGTATCAGGAAAAAGCAACAAAAGGAGAAAAAATGCCTGGTCAACCAGTATCCTAATGGGATGCCAACAAGCAAAGGGTTATCAGCGGTGGGAATATATTTCTATCTGGTTGAAATTTGGAATTGCCATTTCACAAGTCATTCCAGCAAATTCTGTATTATTAAAAATACGGTTTAGCTAAAATGAACGCTTTCCTACAGAAAACTGTTTTGAACAAAAACTGTCCAACTCTGCTTGCATGGATGCACAACTTTAGATCTCAATCATGAACCACAGCCGCATTGTGCAAAGTGCTGGGGACACTACATTGACCCCCCTCCAAAAAAAACCCACCCTTCTATTTTTGGGGTGGTATGTGACATCTGTGCCTTTATGTATAATTTTCTGTCTGTCAGGACCAAGATATGGGACATAATATTTGATGAAGACCAAAAATGCTGCTAAACCTCTACCCCAAAGGTAAAGCCAACATTGTGGCGTTCCTTCCCTGATTGCAAAAAACAATTGTTGTAAATTCAGTTGCAGGATTCCTCGTTTTGGAAGCAAATCCTGTTCAGGCAGTTTAGGGGGGCAGGGGAACCATCATAGCGGTGCAGGCGGCTCTGAACGATCCCCCATGAAATACAGGATCTGAGATGTAGAAGACTGTTTCAGTGACACATTTCTTCTCATCAGGAGCAAAAGACAATGGAAACTAGGCCAGCATTTCTCTTCCTCCTTTCTTTGCTCTCCAGTTAGTAGCTGGTCTCAAAAACAGCCCTGTCCCCAACACTTCAAAAATGTGTTATGTCGCATACGCGCACACCATGAATTTCACTTCTGAATTTGAACATTTTTTAGAAGAAAAGCCGTGGCCGCAGGTCCATGTTCTGCCAAATACTTTTCTTGTTTAAGGACAGCATTGAAAAACAGCTGATAGTAATTTGGGAAAATTCAGATGGTGTGCAGAGGGGATTTGTTGGAAATGGGTGGCTGTGTGGCTCAGAAAGGATGAGCAGATAACTCAGGAGAAAGCAATTCCATTTGCTAATGTTTCCATTTTGAGGCAAAACAAAAATATCCCTCATTTTCTTTAAAAAAACGCCGTGTTGCCTCTCGGAGCTGGCAGTCCGTCAGCTCTTTCTTGTGCATCCAGCATAGGTTTTCCATGCACATCAATGCAGCTGGAGACCAGAACAGTACACACGCGCTGCATGGAAGTTGCCAAGCTCTTGTTCCCCCTTCTTCCCTCCCCCATCACTTTTTTTTGTTTTTTAATGGATTTATTTCAAATCAGGGCTTGAGCCAAAAATGTACAGTGCAAGCACAAACTTGGTTTCTGCTGCACTTCCCAGTTTGTTACAACTGGGTTCATTAGGAGACTGGAGGCCACGTTTTCAGGGCTTCTTATGCCAACTCCTCTGTTCTTCTAAACACATCGCTGACCACAAATGGGCAACGTCCATTTGTGTTTATAGGGTGATTTGCAGAAGTTTTCAAGTGAAATTGGTGGGAGCTGGGTGGTTAGCCCCATGGTGCAAAACTATAAAAAGAGACCCCACTTTGCCTTGCAAATCATCCTGCTGAACCGCAGTCAGCTCCACGTACGAAGTATAGTCCCTCAAAGAGAACGATCAGAGCCCCTTGTCTGGGAAGTCAGGGCACTTCCTTCACCACTTCACAGGATCCATCTCCGGTCTTTGATCTGGATATCAGAAAACAAATCCTCCAACAGAACTGACAGCTGAACACCGCTAGCCATGTTCTCCCAAACCAAGCTGGTCGAGATCCCCCTTAGACCTAACAATCCTCAATTCGTGTAGCTGCACTGGCTTCAGCTCGGCTACACCCACCGTGCTGTAGTAAAGCCAGCACATTACATCCTTTCAGGGTACGGCATGTGTTCAAAGTGGATGCTGTCCTTCCCTAGGGCACTCCATAGCGCAGTCCTTTGACAAGAGGAAAATGCCCAGAAGGTGCAGTATGTTCATGGACTGCAGTTGGAAGCTTTCCTATAGATCTGTCTAAGTTTAAAGTACTCTGCAAAGCAGATGGCGGACAAGTTTTCTGCCAGTTCCCCCCTTCAAGTCATCAGCAGTGAGCTTGGCAGGCTGATGGGGAGTTGATGGCCTGTAAACCAAGCCCCAAAGAGCCGTGACTCTGGGGCAGCCGGCCCAGCGGACTGCCCTGCGGTGGAGCCCGAGGCTTTCTACTTTGCAGAGAGCTTCAAAATTGTTCATTCCAAACTGGGGCAAAACCAACGTTGGAAAGATCAGTCCCCTGCAAACCAGAGTCAACTTTCTCCACACGGCATCTGTAGGTTGCTCCTCACCATCTCCGATGCCTTCTAGTGAAATGGCCCATAACCATGTAAAACACGGGTGATGTGTGTCTGGAGCATCCTTATAACATCGGCTGATCATCTAGTAACCCTTTATAAGCTGCTTAGAAATGGCAGAAAGCGCAATCTGCAGAAGATTAGGGAACTAGCTGTAACAGCCAGAAATAAATCAGGGCTGAAAGGCCCAATGAAGACGTGGACAAAGGCGCCGCAGCCGGGTTGTGCTGTCAGAGATGCTACGACAGCATCAGTAGTGGCCTTGGGGGAGGGCAAACCGGGTGACTGCCCAGGGCCCCACACTTTACAGGACCCCAAAATTTTGCAACAGCACTGAATATTTGTATTATCGATATTGTATTAAGATACTTTCATTGCAGTTTCATGGATAGGGCAAAGTGAAATAAAATTGAAAATGTCCAACTTGCTTATAGGTCATCAAAATTAAGGCTGTAAGGGACCCCGAGTGACTCTCTTGCCCAGGGCCCCCAAAACCCTAAGGCCACCACTGACAGCATATCTCGTCCTGCTCTTGCTCGCGCAGCACCGTGCAAAGCTGCTGACCGGACTATTCGCACCTTTCCTTGCAGGAAGAACAATTGCGCTCTCCCGAGACTTCAGCCGAAATTACGACGGCTGAACTGTGCTCATTCCCAATGATCCGGCCTCCGCCCCTCATTCGGCTTTTGCAAATGAAAGTTGCTCTGTTTGTTATGTGCTGAACCTAATTACAATCAGTGTTAGCAGGGCATCTGCAGAGGCAACCTGTTCCCTCCCGCTCTCTCCCCAGCCAGCATGATTCACTCGCTTTTTGTGCATTTAGCAAATTCACTTCAGCCGTTGCAAGGCAGAGGAGGAACGCGCCCTGCTGCTCTGTGGTGGTTATATAACCATTGCCCACAAGTCACAGCTCCTGCGTGAACAGGGTTTATCTTGCCTGTTCTCAGCCTGTAATAACTAACCCTTCACCAGAACAGGAGCAAATCCCCAGAGAAGAATAGCCTTCCACTTTCTCCTGGAGCCTTCACTGTAGTTCCTGCCTCTCAGTTGCTGTAATACCCTGTGTTTTAATTTCTAATTGTAGCTAATTATATTCTCATAGAGGTTAATTGCTCCAATGAGTTGAAGGAGAGTCAGCAAATCCCCATGGGAGAGTGAGTGCTGAATGCTCGCCTCTGCGGAGAGCTGCTCTGACAAAAGGCTAAAGAATCTCTGAAGTGGTTTGCACAAAGACCCTGCAACTGCTCCAGTCTGGGCCCAAGTCTCTCTCCTCTTTAGTGTTTCTCTCTCTTTGGCCGCCTCTGCTCCATGTCCCCATGCTCTTTTCTACATTTCCTTATTTCAGCTTGCAATTCCCACTGGATTCCTCTCGCACCATCTTCCCATCACTGATTCCCACGCTCTATAAAAGCCAGCCAGTCCCTTGTCAAGCTTCATATTGTCCATGCAGCCTTTGCTCCTCCACCATTTCTTGACTTCACACTTGATGGCCTCCATCCCTTCTTAGAAATGAAGGGACAGGGGACTCAGAGGGGCCTCCACAGAGTCCAGTGCCCTGCATTCACGTACAACCATTTACACCGAGCCTTTAAAACTGCTGGTTCCAGACCTTCTCTACACCACCATCTGCAAGGCGTAAAGCCACAGACACCCCAAACACCCTCCATCAGTGAAGGGGATACAAGGGCACTACCAACGTCCTGCCACTGCAGCAGCAGAGAAGTCATGCAGGTACGTGCCCCTTCGTACAGCATAGCTGCTGGGAGCGAATGAGCAGATTCAGTGGCAGACAAGACTAAATGAACCAAATTGGAAAAGCCAAGATAAAAGACCTTCCACTATTTATTGCAAAAAAAGCATCACCGCAGGGCAGGGAGGGACAGTCCTGCACCACAGAGCTTCCAAACTGAACCTGCAAGACAGATAAGGGGTGGGGAAGGAATGAATTATTCCCAGATCCAGGTGGGAAACTGAGGCACGGAGAGAGCAAAGGACTTGCCTCAAGTCCTATATGAAGTTTGTGGTGGGGCCTGGACTTGACTTCAGTTTTCCTCAATGTCTCACTCCAGGACCCTGTCTATAAAACACCCTGATTTAAAGGCTACCTGATTTAAAATCTACTGGATTTAAAGACTACATTGGTGTCTATCACAAGACATACATTACAGAGATCAAGGGGTAGGAAACTATGCTTTTTTATATGCATTCACATTATTCCAGAGCCAGCCGAGAAAAGCCCATTGTCAACAGCAAAGCCTCCTTGAACGTCCTTGGTGAGTGTAGTGGCATGGACAGAAAAGCAACCTTCACTTTAAGCCCCTGACAGAGAAGAAAGAAACACTTTTGTATTCATATGCCTGGGTTTATTTTTAAAGCATTTATACTGAACTTTAAAAAATTACGCTAAAACATAGCTTTTAGCTGTGGGAGATGTGCAGTTAAAGGCAACTAGGAAGAAGAAGAAGAGGAGAGAAAAAATAAACACCCAAGTGGAAAATGCCACCAAATGTCTCTTTTATTAGAGTTAAAAGCCTGATGCAACCCAGTGATTGCTTTAAGCATTTCTGAGAACAACTTTTCAAAGAAACTTCCACAGAAGTTTCTATAGAGCTGGGAAGACAACATGCCTGAGCAAGGCAGGCGCAGGCCAGCTTGTGCAGTGCCCATGGGGAGCGGAGCCAGCCATCTGGGCTCGCAGGCTTGCCGCAGGGACGGGGGAATGCTAAAAGCAAGTTGTGGAGCTGAAATTTGCCAAGTGGATCACAACAAGCATACGGTGGGCTTTGAAGACTGGAGTCCTCTCTCCACAGCACGATGCAGCACAGACAGCAGCTCCATAAAATCTGCCAACCCCACCACACCCCACACCGAACCAGAAGCGACTGCCTCTAGGAATCCCTTCCCGGTTGATCTGAGCCTGTGTCCATCCAGAGGAGTTGTCCCCGTGACATTGGGCAGGCTTCAGACAAAGGCCTGGATGCAAGTCTTCACAAGGACTCGCCAGCTATGGGTTCAGTTGGGTGGGAGATGCCCTGTCCCAGGGGCGTGCATCGTATTAACTCCCTAAGCAAATATGGTCTGGAAAATATCACCTGCAGCAAAGCATAGGTGTAATGATGGTGGTTGAATACAGTGGGCTTGATCCTGCCTCCCTTCCTATCAATAACTCCATTGAAGCATAGTTGTGTAGAAGTGATGGAAGTAAGCCTGGGTGGGTGGGGGGGTCAGGAGATGCACTCTGGATTTCATTAAGCGTTGACCAGAATACCTCCTTCTCTACAAACTGCAGAATCGGTGTTTTATTGATGGCCAAAACCAGCTGCTCCAGACAAAGGGCCAAGGATCCTAACAACTATGCAACTTATCTTAGCAGTTAGGAAGTAACCTGCACCCCAAAGAAGTTCCCTCCTGGCCTCCATCAGGCAGCGGTTGGCCCTGCCTGGAAATATCTCAGCTGTATGGCCAACTTCCACTACTTTCAGCCAAGCCTATTGAACATACCGGCGACACTACCTGCAAAGAGCAGCTCGGGATAAGCGGCTCTTTTAGCGAGGCTATTAAAGGATGCTTCGCCCATAGCCTTAATCTTATTGGTAAACAATGCTATGGGAGATCACCGGGAAGTTATTCCAGGTCTTCACCTTGCTAGCCCTCCGACATTCAGAAGTGAGCCACAGCCTTTACGCTACAAGATGCAACGTCCCCTCCCGCTCTCTGGTGCTATGCGAGCACTTGCATCCCAATTAAAACAATAACCCGGACAGCCTTACAGCTCATCAGGGTAACACGCTGCAACAGCAACATGTCCTGAGGAGTTGGGCTCTAATGACATGTTACAGCAAAGGGAAGGTGGATTTAATTTGCAGAAAACCCCAGTCCAGATTATCCCAGGCCCTGAATTCTCCCCTGCACAGTCTCATGAGCTCTCAGAAACCACTGGCTAAGAGTTTCCACTAGTGAAAGCCGACATAAATAAGCACATATGCTTGATTTCTCTCCTGCCACCTCTCTCCCCATCCCTGAAGAGCCCCTTGCAAGATAAATCAATTTTTCTGCCTCACACCTTCCCCTCAGTCTTCCAATGTGTTCATGCCTCAACAGAAGCGTAAACACGGATCAGAGTCCCACTCAACTGAAAAGCTGACCTGGAAATCAGCAGAGGGAAATAAAGGGACATATTGTAGTCACAATGCAGCTTAAAATCCCAACTCCCCTACTGTTTCCATCCCATATAAATACATCGTTGTGCAGCTGGCAGATGTCAGCAGAGTATGCTATATTGCAAGTGTGCAGAAAGGGAGCGAGATGTGGTCTAGGGAAATGAGTACGGGGATTAGGAGACAGACCCCTGGGCTGCGCGCTCACCTCTGCCATCGACTCCCTGGCAAGGTGTTCTTGGGGAGGATGCTCCACCTTGCCGCGCCTCTGCTTCCTTCCCCGTATTGTGGAAGGCCTGATCCCTCCTTGCGACGAAGCTGAGCCAAACAGTTGGTCGTGGATTCTCACAGAATGTTTTTTCTCTCGAAAAGCTTTTGTTTTATCAAACTTGAAACACTTTGTCAGAGTCTATTGATTCCCAAGCTGCTGGCAGAATCTAAGGAGATTTCCAAGCAAAACCGTCTGCCAGTGGGAAACTGGTTTTGTTTCCTCCCTTCGGCTCTATCCCACAGACGCCTGCACAGCCAGGACCCTGGAAGCCCTGAGGTCCAAGTCAGGCCAAGACTATCGAGGGGGCTCACAGTCCTCCTGACAGCACCCCGGACAGTCTTGGGGTTTATCAACTTCCCGTGGGAGTTAACACCTTGATTTTTCACATGAAAAATAGCAGGTTCCCCAGGAAATTTCAAAGTAGTCAATTTTCATTCCAACCAGGAATGACATTTAAAAAAAAAATCTTCAGCATTTCCCATGGCTCAGGACTTCAGGCTTCCAGCTGTCTGTGTTAATCAAGAGGCACAAAGTGCTTTATGAGCTGTCCATCAAAGGTGCCAGAAAAGAGCAACCTATGATTATACTTTGAAAAGCACACCTTGGGATGGTAGCATCACAAATAAAGCGTTCAACGGCAAATGGGGTTAGTCCCAGGCCGCCTGTGTACGCCTGGAGGTGGTGGCTGCATCTGCAGCTGGAAGGGGTGCAGATCTTCAGGGATCCTTTTGCTTTCCTCCAGGCATGTTCAGGTTTCATCCATCCTGAAACGCAGAGCAAACCCCAACTCCTAAAGACCCAAGGAACAGTGAAAAAAGAAAGCTTGGACCAGCTTCAGTCACCTCAGGCCTGGGTTGCCATGGTGAGTTGAACCCAAAGATGCTGGATGTATGTGATTTCTATTATAAGCCTTGCGATGCAATTAGATTATAAACCTTGTTATAAGCCTGTTATAAGCCTGGTGGTGAGCAGTGTAATTATGATTGATTTATGACCTATAGAGTCACAGCACTTCACCTCGGAGCAAAGCTGCCTTTATAAGAAAAGTAACAATGTGTGGTCCCATTTTTTCCTCTTCCCATTAGCATCCTGTGTTTGTTTCTGGGATTCTGAAGAACACCTGATCTGCTGCAGGTTTTTCCTGTGATTATTTCAAGCACCCCGTGCAGAGGCTGAGGAGTTCTTCAAAACAAGTGAGAGGACTGCCTATGAATTTATTAGGAAGCTGAGCTAGCACAGGACGGCTCCTCAGCAACACAAGTGGTCGGGAGCTCGTCGGACCGGTCTCCCCCTCCGCGTGGGCTTCCCGTTGCCTTTCAAGTTGGCACCAAGGCTTCAAGTCTTTATCTTTAAGTCACTTGAGGGTACAGGCCTGGGATCTTGGAAAGTCTGGCTCAAGCTCCAGGGAGAAGATTGTAATTGAGAGCACTGCTCCTGGGGGACAGTGCAGGCAGGTGACAACTCATCAGTGGGGGAGACGGACCATCCCCACGGGCCGCTCTCAGATGATGGATCAAACTCCCACAGGAGGGAAGGGCTATCCCAGACCTCACTCTGTTCTGCTCCAAGTCAAGGTGCACTTCTTTGATCTGCTTTCTCTGACACAGGCCTGGAGCAGAGCGTGCACTGAAAAAGATGAAGCTCTCCACTGCATTCGGAGTCCCCCCTTGCAGGCGGAGAGGAGAAGTGGGAATCTGTGTCTCAGTACTGTGGAGGAAGAGGTCAGGGTGTACACACAAACACAGAGACCAAGCTACTTTGCCTTTCAGCCACATAACTTGTTGCCTGCCTAATGCCAAACAGGTCCATAATGACCAAGAACCCAAGAAACAATTTGCTGCTATTGGGTTTTACTGAACACGCTATTGGCAGCGCTTTCTTTGCACAAGTGTTTGCATTTACCACTCACTTTTCACAACTGGGGCTTGCTAGACTGGGAGATTGGCCAGAGCTACCACCCTCATCTGAAGTGAAAAGGGGATGGTTAAGCACCCACTGCCTACATAACATGACATCTATTTCTGGCTAATATCTCCGGATATTGCTGGAGCTGTAGGACACATGATCCACGCTGGCTGCTGTCTTATCTGGAGGGCTGTGCACTGGGATGCTCAGAGTGAAACTTGTTCTTTTGGGACAGGAATCAGAAAGGAAAATGTGACAAGTTGCATGTGAGCATCCATTGGGGTGGTGGGGATGGAGACATCCCAGATGTTAGTACACCTGGTACATCCTTCTAGGGTGAAAGGAGCTCTTACATCTCTGGGGAAGTTTATATCCTATTTGGATTTGCCTGTAAACGTATTTTCTGTGCTACAAGGGGAATCAAGCAGGTGGACATAATGGTCCAAGGATGGAGATCCCACAACCACTCTGAGGCACTTGTTCCAGTGCTTTACTATCCTCCTAGTGAGAGAGTTATTCCTAATATCCAACTAAACCTCCCTTGCTGCAGCTTGAGCCCATTGCTCCTTCTGTCGTCTGCCCCACACTGAGACCAGTCCAGCTCCAGCCTCTTTGCAGCCCCCCTGCAGGGAGGTGAAGGCTGCTATTCAATCCCCCTCGGTCTTCTCTTCTCCAGACTAAATCAGCCCAGTTGCCTCAGCCTCTCCTTACGAGTCATGTACCTGAGCCCCCAAAACATTTCTGGACAAGGTGCAGTCAGTGTGTGTTACCCCAGAGTTACAGTTGCAGCCCTTTCCCAGCCCTGCTCCAAACGAGCTGCTTTCCTAGGCCCCGATACCTCAGTTCATGGGCTCTGAAGAGTCCTGCCAGGTCAGGCTGTTTAACAAGGAAGCAGCATTTGCAGCATTTCCAGGTGCATGAAAGGCAGGTGCCACTGCCTGATATATATCAGGAGTGCTGGGGATCCAAATTGACTTTGAATCCTTGCACTTCTTGCTCTGCAAAATTTCCTTGCAGTGCCATGCACCTGATAGAGCGAGAGCTCAGAAGCACATTTCGAAACCCAAATACAACTCTCCATCTCTCCCAGCTCTGCTGTTGTTTTAATTCTGTGCCAGTGCAAGGTGCAGGATTAACAACCCTGTCAGCTGAATTCCTCTATTCATCCAGCATCTCTTTGGCACGATGCTGTCTGCCAACGCACCTTGACCCCAGCAGAGGAAAATCGCTTCTGTGTCCAGGCAACCCACCAGTTGCCGGTTCTTTTAAGCAGGGATGGCGTTTTCTTCTTTCTTTGTGGACCTCTGTCCCCTTAGTGATGCACGCAGACTTGCTGTCCCGCAGATGGTAACCACCTCTGCCCTGCACTGCCAGCCTGAAAAGCCTCTTCCTCCTCCAGCTGACTTGTTCTTTCTCTGCCAGAAAACTCTTCTGCCACGGCCCGTATCGAATCGATGCTTCCTGGAGGGGCCGGCACAAGAGCCGATGCCATTCGGATGGCTGGATTCTCCGCGGTGTAAACCTCTGCCCACCGAGGCACAGTGGCAAGTTACACCACCTGAGATCTTGACCCACTTTGTCCACAATGATGAAGTCAGAAGGCCAGTTCCCTTCAACCTCTAGAAAGCGGATGTTAGA
Source organism: Gavialis gangeticus (assembly GCF_001723915.1). Lineage (NCBI taxonomy): Eukaryota > Metazoa > Chordata > Crocodylia > Gavialidae > Gavialis > Gavialis gangeticus. The sequence goes on from NW_017728980.1 coordinate 14,568,562, forward strand.
CGCTGGATGTATATGCAATGTGTTGCACAGGCAGATGAAATATTTATATTGCCTAATGAAATTCTTCTGTTCTGCACAGCAAGCTCCTCTGTATTATACAGTTTAATGAAATGCATTTAGTACATAGTAACCTCCTTATTGTATGCCCTGCTGTCAAAGCACGAATGCACTGTATGGCTCATGAAACCCACATGCTCTTTCCTGAAACTTATACAGTGTATTATTTTACAGAATGAATCATCAGGATCCTGTCACCTTAATCCAGCTCAAGTGCTGGAATTTGTCTGCCGTGGCAGGGGCTGTTCCTGGCAAATTCAGCCTGCGTCCCATCTTCGTCCCCCCTGCTCCTTAATTTTTTGCCCGTCACCCTCCTCTTTCAGGACTAGTAGCAGCTAACCTCAGCCCTGCAGTGGCTGCTCAGAAGCTGGTTGCATTGACAGGAGGGAAAGCTGAGTTGTCATCCCAAAAATAAATTCACTGTAATCAAAATAATTTGAAGAGCCATCCACTGACAGCTTAAAACGTTCCCTTTGAAGCAGTCTTTCAACATGGAGGCTTGTTTTTTCCCAAAAGGAACAGCAGCAAAATCTGTTTAGAGTCAAGTCTGTGCATCCGACTGTGTATCCTGCAGCCTTTGCTACCCACAGCCGAGGTGGGGGAGTTCGCACCCTGGGAAGACTTGTCACGGTGGAGTGCCACGTTCTCAGTATTATCCCGTCATCACATCCGGCTCTGCAAGTCCTTTGAAATTTGGATCCAAACAGGAAATTTTGCTGCTTTGTACTCTGTGCTGAGTGCCCAGCTCTGCCCCCGAGGGGTCAATTGCCTATTAAAACGTGGTCTCTGAATCGGTCTCTGTGGCTGCTTTCTGTGTAAGAGGGCAAAGTCAACAAGTTAATCAAGCTCAAAACCCAGCTGGTGCCACTTAAAAATTGCCCATTTTTCAAACGGAGCTGGCAGCCTGGACAAGACATTTTGCCTATGTTACGAGACGTTCAATGTCACTTGAGTTTGACCTCATGTCTTCGGCTCAGTTATCACCCCTTGGGATGCACCACCCACCCAGCCTCCTAACGCCATGGAGGCAGGGCTCCAATGCTGCATTGCATCTAGCCGCTTAAATTGTATTACTCGCGAGACCCCTTCAATGCCATTACTTACTGCTTATAGGTATGCAATACCCTACCTCCCTCCCACACGCAGGATTTCCAAAGGTTTTAACTGGAGACCATAAACCCAGGCCTCTACACTCTGATAAAAGGCTTGCTCCTGGCTGGCTGCAATAGTAAGTTATGCCACCAGATCTGAGATGGCGTGGATTACAGGTGAAACAACGCTCAGGTGACAGCTGATAAAGTCGTCCATACAGCAAGGTGCTGCCACTCTCTCTGCTACGCTCTTTCTCCCCTGGCTTTCGGCTCCTATTGAAATGATCTGCTTCTTTGATTTGCAGCCAAGACAGCATCCATTTTATGGTGAGATGAATCACAGTGACGTCCTTATTGCTGGGATAGATTGGTCGGCATTATGAATGAAACACCCATATATCATCACCTCCTCCCTTCTGAATGCCTGATGGCTTCATCACCCAAATGAAACTTCCTGATTTGAGGGGGTGAGGGATGTCTCAATCACTGTGCACACTTGGAGGGGGTGGGGGAGCACAATCTTTCCTTAAGTTTAATGCCAACATAACTATTACCATAATAGCTGCTTCTCCTCCTGTGGAACATATTGCTCATGGGTGACTTGGGATATTTCAGCAGCCTACAGAAAGGGGTTGACAGTTTCAGGGAGACACTGCAGGCAGATTTCAGCTCTGCAGAGCAGTTTGCCATGTCTCTATGCTCTTTACAGCTGTACCATCATGGCTATATTTGTGGGGAAAGCAGCAGGGTGGTGGCTGGGCACATCTGGGGGATGACAGCCGTGGGGTGAGCAGGCACGCTCATTCCACATCCAGGAGGTGGTCTCCACTTGGACAACTCTAGTGGGAAAGAAAAAGGGCTCAATACCCATAGCTGGAGTTGCTGCTTCTCAAGAGTGCCAGACAGCGAGGATGTTAAGGTGGGAAGGTAGGAGACTGTGTGTGGGTAAAGGATCATTTCTCCTTTATTATCGGTCCTCAGGATCAAAGGGGCTGTATTCAGGTTTCCGTGTAATAGGTCCATGTCGAGACCCCCCTGCTCCTGGAGTCAGGGGATTATACCACAACAGTGTCTCCTAACAAAAAAGGAGGAATTTGGGAAGAAACGCTGGAATACATGAGTGGAGCACAATGGATAAAGCTACATCCACCTGAGCCAGAGCCTCCAGACAGTTGGGAAAATGCTGCCCTGGCAGGCTGAACTGCCCCATTCATCTCGATGGGAGGTTTGTACCAAGCCCCTCTGTCGTGCCCATGCTCGGGCAGCTTTGGGCAGGATAGGAGGAGAAAAGTGCGGTAGACACCACCTGTACACCCCTGGCTCCCAGGTAGGAGCTAGGGGTTTTGTGCTGCCACCCTTTTTTGGGTGTTGGGAGGGGACCCTAACCCCCAGACTTGGCTTCTCCACGAGCAGCCACTGGCCCTACCAGTCCCAATGGGTGTTGGGGCCCCCAGGGCACTGTAGCCCAGCCCCACAACCTGGTCTGTAGAGCATTTTTTTTCCTAACAGGGAGAGCACCCCTTTCTGCCACGCCAAGGAAAAGCACATGGCCCATCCGAAGTGGGAGACACTTGCGCCATTTGGAGTCTGCACACTGCTGTGTGAGAGCCACCGAGCCACTGCCCACTCCTGTGCTGAGCCCACGCCTGATGTGTCATTGTTGGTCCTGTGCTACTCCAGGAAGACGAGGCGAAGGCGCTGGATTCCTCCAAGAGGATCCTTGGACCCGGTAGCTTGCCTTCCATCTGTGTTAGAGCTGCTCCCGCTCCCCCATCAAAAGGTCACCCTCGTACACTGCGGAGACAGTTGCCAAGGGAAAACTCAATATTTGAGACAGAAAATTGTTATTTCATTTGCAAAACTTGAAATTTCAGTAGTGACTAAACTTAAAACAAATGTGACATGAGGAGTAGGAAGGAGTGGGTGGGAACGATGGGAGACGAGGCAGAAACACAGACTCTTGGCTGGATGCAAGGCAGGGCTGGCCAGGTGCAGAGCAGAAGGAGCAGCTTGGAGGTTGGCAGCTTGAAAGTTTAGTGTCCCCCTCGGTACAGTCTTCAGGACAAGGACCGTGCCTTTGGATGAGTTTGCGCACGACGGACCCTGAAGCCAGCATAAAGCAGCAGCGAGGGGGCGGGATGAGAGTTGGGGGAACTGGACATCTCTTTTAGAGCAAGCATCTGGACATCTTTTAGGTCAAGTATTAGAGTTGGACCCAAGCTGTAGGAAGTATCTCTCTTGGAAGCCACCTCGGCTAGTGGGAGGTGTTGTCATTTATCTGCCCGGGATTGTTGCTCAGTTCTAAATTAAAGCGAGCTGGCTGTTTTACAAACAGTTGAAAGGATTAACAATCTTTCATGATGAGAAACAGGTTCTTCTTTTCTTTTCTTTTCTTTTTTTTTTCTTTTTTAAACCACAGCTCTTCCACCCCCGCACACGCACAAAATGCAGACATTTAGACACTTTGGACAGGTACCGAAAAGTAATGAAATGAAAAGAATATCAGGTTTTCAACAGCTGGTGCAGATCAGGCATGACTGATGATGGATTTGGATGAGCAGCCCAGAATGTGCAAATTGCTGCCCAGGGGCACGGGACATCTAGGGAGCAATATACTCTAGCAGGGGGACGAAGCCTGAATGGAGAAATTAATGGGAACATTAGGAGATGCACAGATCCAGAAGGGAAAGAGAAAAGCCTTAGGTGAGAGGCTGAGGTTATACATTCCCTGCTCGTCAGAGAGCAAGAGCTTCCAGGCAAGGAAATGAGAACTCCCTTTTTTATGTCCCTGTGAGAAGCACAGCTGCGGAGCAGATACGGCATCTCACCGTTCACACCAATGAGAGTTTCAGCTCCGTTCTGGGCATCCCCAGCCATCCATCCAGCTGTAAATGGGTGTTTGGCCATCTGCCTGGAGAGCCAAAGGCAGCTGGATGTGGTGCTTGCTTGCCACCCTGCTCCTCACCATTAGCCACGGAAACTGGAGCCAGTCCCAGTGGGCCAGTCATCTCGGCTGGGCTTCTGGCTTTTGTCCTCATGCACAATAGCCAGCCATGAGGTGTGGGCATGCAGAAGGAAGTAGGTGCAGAACAAGCTAGAGCGGGTCAATACTTGGGGGGGAAGCGGCTCATGCACCCACAGCCCCTTCTCTCGTCTCGGTCGCCTGCACGCTGTGCGTCCGTGGCAGAATTAGAGATGAGCAACCCAGCTAGAAGGAGCTGGGGTAAAAAGCGGAGCCCCCTCCAAGGGCACAAAGTGGTGACAGTATTTTCCATGCTGTCACAGGGCTCTGGATTGATTTCCCCTGGCCGCAAACCCCCTGCTTTGGGAACGTCACTAATTACAGATCGACTGGTTTGTAAGGGCAGGCGGGGAGGGAGTTGGCACCTCTCTGAGCCTTTGCTGCTACGGTAGCCACTTTCCCCCACCACAAGCCCTAAGTGCGGGGGCACACGGGGGTGGGCCATAACCTCTCTCTGACCAGGAGCGAGAGCACTGGAGTAAAAGGAGACGCAGCCAAACACTGGCCGTCCTCTGCTTCAATGGGTGGAGGTGGGGTTGGGATTAGACTGGCAAGAGGCCTCACACTAATCCAGGTGAAGCTGTTCGTGGTGCCAGGCCTCAGCAAGTTCAGTTTGGAGATGCTGCAGCACCCGGGGGTCAGGGAAATGTCCGAACTGCCAGCGACAAAGTGATCTGCCCTCCTGCCCCATGACATCCCCACCCATGAAGGAGGTGGCAAGACTCCCTCTGGCCCAACAGTCCTGCCCAGGCTTTCATCTCCCTCCGGCCCAAGGGCTTTAGGGACCTTTATCTTTCTTTTTCACAGGAGCTTGCAGAAGCCACTTTTGCTCCCATTAATTGTGGTGTCCTTCAAGTTATCTTGTGGTTCTTCAGGGATCCTGTGCCCTGTACGGATAGTGGGTGAAGAAGACGGAAAATGTCAGAAAGGAAAAACTTCCAGAGACTTTGGCATTTTCTTTCCAGGCAGCGAAGGTCACTGGAGCGGGGCTGGTTCAGGGAGGGCTCTTCGCTCTGATGCTCACCAAGTGGAGCCACAGGGGAATCGTGCGCTGAAATGCGCTCCATAGAAAACACTGTTTTCTCTGGCGACAGACACATTTATAAACCCAGCATGTCAATTTTGACCAAAAATTCTATTTTTACAACAAAAAGGGTGGGGGGGAGCGCATAGATAATATCCCATTGTGACATGGCTCTCATTTCAGAGTCAGCTTTCTAAATGGAATTGGCTGCCTTTTCATCAGTTTTTGAAAGGGCAAAATCAGAAGAAGAGGGTTTGATTTCATCGAAAGAAAAGGTTTTGATCCACTTTCATGCATTTCTGGAATCTATATTTTACTGGGAAAGCCCAAAAATCTCTGGGTTGGTTCCATTTCGGAAAGGAAAAAAGAACGGATATTCTGAATTTGGGGAATTTCCCATCCAATTCCCCCACTCCAAAGGCCCTTCTGTCTCCAACCCCACAGGTACTTAGTGTCATACTTTGTTCAGCCTCTGTATAATGACACGTGCAATCCTTCTCTCGTGTCAGCACTTGACTGTGTCACACATGCAAGCAATGTCACTTCACAAATGAGGTTGAGGAAGTATTTTAAAGATGGAAAAATTAGAGAGGAAAAGGCCCAGATTGCTAAAGCTAGAGGTAGGGCCCTAGTAGCATTCTCAAGTCAATGGGAATGCCTGAAGTACTTTAAATATCTTAAATATAGCCTTAAGTGATTTGCCCAAGGCTAGACATGGAGTCTGTGGCAGAGCTAAGGATTAACTACAGGTCTCCTGAGCCCCAGTGCAGGGTCACAACCAGAAAAGTTTCCCCCCGTCTCATGTGTGAGCATCTCTCCACCTATAGATTGAAAGAAAGCATTTTGATCAGAGGGGCTATGTCTGACAAGGACTGCACAACATGCCCACCTATGAGCTGGCAAGCTTCCTAGGAGCTCGTGACTGACCCCAGCACACAGCCCACACCACCTCTCTCTGCAACAGTGATCAGCTGTGAGCTCGGGGTGAGCAGCAAGGGGCAGGCAGTCCTCTGCTAGCGTCAGGCTGAATACAGGGGATGAACACAGTCCACCTCGGCTGGGAATCCAGTATCACATTGCAAGTGCCCGCACCCTACCTCTGATATAGCGGCTGTTATTCTTGCTGTCAGTAGAAATCTCCCAGCCCCCAAGCTGCATTGATATCGATTTGGCTTTAAAATACAGTATTAAAAAATCAGAGGTGAAATATCATCGGCTCTTTTGCAGCTGTAGAGAATATTCCACGCCGTGCAATCTCACAGGTGGGTTAGTTTTAAACATGCCAACCAGCATGAGACTACAGGGGCTGAGGAACAAAATGGGACATCTGGCTTCTCTTTTACAAGGCTGCAAAGACCCAGTTACTTGGCGCACGTTGTCAAAAGCATTTTACGAGACAGATAAATATTTGCCATATAAAACCGCAGCTGGAGTCCTTAACTTGCTTTATCACAGAAGCCTGGGGGCTGAACTGTTTAGTAAAACCCACTTCAGCCCAGTGACCTATCCATGGCAAACATCCTACACCCTGCAGACATTGCACGTGAGGCTGGGCCAGACTGACAACCCCAAAGCAAGACCCGGTATGCTCAGTATGATACATCCCAAACCTACTCCAGACAATGATGCGTCACAAATATCCCAGCAGGGCTGTCCTGGACAGTGCTGAGAACATCCCCATGGCACATTCGTTCTTTGTCCTCTCTGCCATAGTTACTAAGGACAGAAGTTACACAGAAACCGGTTTAAGTAATTAGAAACCGATTTAAACCTGTAACAGAACAGAAGTTCAGTGCATAGAAACCAGTTTCAAAATGGTTAAGATAAACCTGGTTGAATGTAGTTAACTGATTGGGGTCGAACCAGTTTATGAAACTTCTGTCTCGGACCCAAAGCATCATCATTGGTAGGTCAGTTTAGTGCTGCTGGGCAAGCGTCCAGCAGGCCCCACACTGAAAACCCAACTCTTCTTGCTAAGGTCAAAACCGGTTGCTAAATAGCCAGAGCTGCTTTCCTCCCCAATGGGGAAATCCCATGTCCAAGCCTGAGCTCCCCCGCACCCACCCTGCCTTGACCAATCAAGCTAAAATGATTACAAGCAGCTGAAGCAAAGTTGGTACAAAGAGTTGTTGGTTTCTTTGTACTGCAGGAGCACCTAAGACCCGAATCACAGCTTCCCCTGCTGAGCTGAGCATTGTCTGGGCACAGAACAAGAAGAAAGGCCTGAATCAAAGTGCTTGCTGTCTAGCTGTAAGGCAAGAAAGCATTGCGGACAAGGTTCTTTGGGTAGATGCGATCTCTTTTATTAGACCGACTAAACAGCTGGGGAAATGGTTCTTTGCAAGCTTTCGGGCACATGCACCCTTCTTCAGGCATAGGGAGAGTCTGGTGGTGTTTGTGCGCTCTCCTGGGTAGAGCAGAAGCCAAAATGCAGGAATGTGGAAATGCAAATGTGTGGCAGTGAGGAGGATCAGGGGACAGGAGAAAATATGCCTGAGAGACACCCAGGCGAGGGGGGAAAGGGGAGCTGTTGAGCTGGTAATAGAAGAATGCAGCTGGTAAAATGCAGACAGGTTATCAGATGGCAGGAGGGTTATAATGTGCCATAAATCCAGTGTCTATATTTAGTCTGCCCATGTCCTTAGACCAACACGGCTACAACAACCCTATTGCAGAGACGCATATCCCGGCGGTACACAGCGTTCTTTTCAAGGTTGAAAAAGTTTACTGAGGGTTTTTCTAAATTGCATTTCATTGCTGCCTGCTCTTACGTTTACAGATCCCCAAAACTCTGCAATAAATACATGTCACCAGCTTAGAAATAAAACGCTGCAACTTCTAGAGCATCCGTCAGTTTGTAGTTGCGTTTTTTACAGTGAAAATAAAGGAGAATAAAGAAGAGCTTTAAGTCAGCTTTGGGGACTAACACACACTCATCTGGCCAGAAAAATGGAAAGCAGGCTCTGGCTCCAAACATTTTTCCTCCCTCTTTTCTCTTCTTTCTTGTCCATGATTTTTATTCTTGGGTCTAAAACAAAATCCCCATCAGGAAATATTTGCCTAAAAATGTTGCAATCAGAACGTCCTTCCGCTCCCCGCAGGGACTGGGTTGTGTTTCTCCTTTGCTGTATTTTTACCCACAGATTTTGCAAGAAGAAGAGACAAATCCAGTGTCGGAAACAACTAACACGTGGTCTTATCAAGCAGGGGATATGAGTCCTTCTTCTAACATAACCAGCTTCTCTTGGCAAATGTGACTCCTCTCCCTTGTGTCTGGGTTAACGCCTAGCCTTTGGACAAGTCGCACTTATATATCACTTCAGCTAGTTCATTTCTGAGGTCATCTGTCTGGCAGAGATGCTAACGCATCGCTGCCTGTCCACAGACTTGTTCTCACTTTGCTTGGAGGAGGCCCTGTTTTTCCTTCTTACTAAAAAAACTCGGGACAAGCCCAAAGCCTGACCTGCCTGGGCTGCAACCCCTATAAAGTGTGGGCAGCTCCTGAAGGGTGAGTGGGAAAAGGTTGACGAGGCTGCTCTCATAATAAAAAAGAAACTATCTAACGTGGCCTTTTGATGCCTCGTTTCAGGTTGGAGGCAGGGATAGATTTGCACTTTATAAACTAACTGAAATCAGAGATTTGAGGTGGCCGTCAGCAACTTTGCCTCATTAGCTGGAGCTCATCCCTGGGTTTGAGATGAGTGAGACCTGCTCCCAGATCCTCTCTACCTGCATCGCCATGACCTGCTTCAGAGGATGCTCCATGAAGCAAGGAAGCCATCAAGTCACCTAAGGGAAGATATTTCCCTTCACCCCATGCAGCCCCCACTATTTATACCATGGACAGAAAGGCTGATAAGCCCTTTAAAATACTAGATTTGGGTTTCTTTAACTCAGGACATTCCTATTATCTGTACAAATGTCCGGTTATCCTATTTAATCCTAGTAAGATCATGATGGCCTCAGAGAGAACCCCTGGCAGCAAATTACAAGGCTAACCATACATTATGTGGGAAAACACATCCCAAAATCAGTCCGGTGTCTCGAGAGCAGAAAGTAGATAGCAGAATTGGTCCAGGTTTTAAGAGGGACTGACTTGGCAGATTTTTGGTCAGCCGTGAGAATTGGCCATTCATGTACAAAGACATAGGAGGAGATGTAATGGGGCAGAACAGTTTTATGGGATGGGCATTAAGACAAGGTTGCTAGAGAAGCAGATTGTAAAACCAAAAAAAAAAAAAACCCATTAAGTTTCAGTAGTTTTGGTACTCCAGAAATTTAAAAAAAACCAACCCATTGACCAGTTGCAAGCACAAAAAAATTAATTGATGGTTTTAAGCAAGAAATACAAGATAGGTAATATTGTCCCATAAACATTTCGTTTGGGCAGAGGGAAACTATTAATTTTCATGATTCTTCATACCACAAGACAGAAAAGTAATAGTTCAAGTCGTGTATGATGAAATCTAATGTTGTGGTATAATTTTTTTCCCATCGATCGGGCCCCAGCCTATCTGGTGTGATTTATAGAAATAACTAGGAACAGGAACTTGCTGCAGTATTGCAAGGGCCAGTTAAGTTTATGTGCTGTACCAGTGTTCAGAGTTAATAGATTTTAAATTACAGTCTATGTAGTACTGTTAGCGATGCAGGCTTCCCCTCGAGAGACCGAACGGAGGCGGCGGAGAGGATAGCCAGTTCAGTTGGCAATCACTTCTGTGGTGCCATTTGGACCACTCAGGGATGCCGACGTGTCAGCAGCAAAATACAACAGCCAAATCGGCCTTGGATCATACAGGGAAAAGGCCAGAAGCTCAGGAGTATCAATCACCATCATTTACTTGCAATCAGTGGAGCTCCACTGGTTTTTACCAGTTGAGGATTTGGCCCAACCATGTGAAATAAGAGAGGTTAATATTCACTCCCCTTAACGCAGACATAAAATAGGGCACTGGTGCTCTGACAGCCAGGACAGCTGGGCAGCCGTCTTTGCTCTGCAGTTGAAAGTTCAAGGCAAGTGTATTTGGCAGACAGCTGCGTGCCCACGGGATACAGCCGCTGCCTCTATGATTTACGTTGTCAGTCGTACCTCTGGTCTGCCAGACGCTTTCAGAGCCTCTGTCCAGGAAACAGCCCGGGGATCTAAGGTGTCCTTAATCTCTTCCCCATCACAAGTGGATGTGGCTATGGGAAGCCTTTACGTGAACTGAGTTTTCTGCCCATGAATGCACATGGGGGATCGAGGCCAGAAGGCAGATGAAAAGGCTCCTCTCACCCAGCAGCAGGGCACAATGTACAGTTCATAGCCATCGCTCCAGGAGGGGGGAGTATTGACCAGTGGTTAGAGCACAGGACTGGGGGGGTGGCCTGTGCTTGATTCTTCTGCCACTCGCTCATTGTGTGACTCTCCATGCACCACGTCCCCTCTCTGTGCCTCAGTTTCTCTATGTATAAAGCAGGTCTTCCCTATAGAAGGTCATCTAAGCCCATTTGTGCCTGTACACCTGTGACCCTCTGGCAGGGGCGCTAAAGAAAGTATTGCAATCGTAGATTTCATAGACATTACGGCTGGAAGGGCCCTTGTGAGATCATCGACTCCAGCCCCCTGCCCAAGGGGTCTCTTCACCCCAGCAATCGCTATTTATTGTGACTTAGCGGTGACAGGCCTGCGCGTCGGCACACGACCTCTTGGTCAGATCACAGCAGCCGGTCAGCCTTGGTTTGGAAAGTCTTTGCACCTTTGAGTGATCCTAGCTGGAGGGCAGTCTCACTACTAGCCATGTGGCTAGTGCATGGCATCTTTGCAAAGAGCTAGGGTTTTGCCCTGCACCCATAAACTGACTTGTGTTCTGTCAAGCAGTAGATTTGAGTAACTAGTCCTGGCATGACTGGATACAAGCCAGCTAATAAGAGAAGCTGGCAGATGGGGAGACCAAAACTAGAACTTGTTCCTTGAAGAACCCATACAAATTACCCAAGTACATGGCCTTTTTGATAAAACTCAACTATTATTACTGTATTGGGGTAGGGTCTAGAAGCCACACCTGTAGGCTGACCAGTGAGAATACACGACTGATGCTATATCAGTTTTGACCTGAGGACACCAGGAGATGGGTGCCTTCCCTTGGTAGCTTGTCCCAATGGTTGGTTGCCGCCGCGGCTAAAGTTTCTAGGTCCCAGAATGGCGACACAGATACCAGAGCAGCCCCATCTCTGTCTGACAATGAGGCCATCAGGTTTCCACTGACTCACCCTTGACAACCTGTCTTAGGTCGCACAACCCCCTTCTCTTTTCTAGGGTCTTTCAGGTTTTAGCTCTCCTTCCACGCCTGGCTGAGCCTTGGGAAGAGCATCCCTTTTGAGCCTCGTGGGAGTGAGCTAGGCAACTTCACCTGCAAGCGATGGGTAGTGAGTTCATCTTTCTCTCAGCTCCTCCAGCTCTGGGCACAGGGAGCCCTATCTTCCCTTTCCTGCTCAGCACCTTAACCTCCCTTTCTATTGACTCCTTTGATTTAACTCTGCAAATTCAGCCAGGCAATAGTGCAAAACCAACCAGGGAAACCAAGTCACACATACTAGCCATAGAAGATAATGCAGACATTTCCTCCATGCGTCCTGTCTCCCTTACCCCTTGAAAACTATTATTTTTGAATCAAGCAGGGTCTCCTCAGCACTTTTTGCTCTCTGTATAGTGTGGGAGTATCTAGAAGACAAGGCTCAGATGCGACAATGAGGAGGGCCAGAAGCACATATAGAGAGAGACAGATTCCCTAAGGGCAACTAAAAAGAATTACTTTGGCTGACTCCTTTCTTGAATACCCACAGGCTCTGCGTGCTCCATTTAGAGCTAACTTTAAAATGATAAAGTCGTGACAGTACAGCCTGGGATGGGCCATTTGCATTTCCACGGTAAGAAATAGGGAGAGGTTACCCCAGGGACAATAGAGCACTTTCAGCCTGTTGGATTCATTATTTGAGATATTAGATGCAGCAGCATCTTTGGCTCCTATTTGATGGTGAATGAGAAAACTTAGCAGCTTGCTATCATCTGAATTTCTTCCTAATGCATTAGAGCAAAGGCAGCTTTAATGCTTTAGACTAGCTTGTGCTATCTAGAGCAGGCACAACTGTGCAATAAACAGGAATAACTCATTAGCCAACACCATTTTGGGCTCAGCGAAAGTCGATCTATAACTCATTATGCAATATTTTTCAACTCGTTGCTTCTGAAATTAAATGCTGGCTGCACAATATTTACCCTTACACCCGGCAGTTTTAGGCAGCCGAGCAAAATTACATAGAAATGAGAGAAGAAAATATATGCCGCTAAGTCTGGAAGACATTGTGTGCGTTTGTCTGCAAAAAGGGAGAGGTGGAGGAGTTTGTTGTTCAAAACACCTCATTAATGGTTGAAAAGAAAAAGAACACCCGTAATTAAATTACCATCAAAGGAACATTGCAGCAAATGACCGGGAGGATAGCAAATGAAAAGACCATAAGCCTGCGCTTCATGTAACACCACCAGTCACAAATGTTTGGGAAGTGACTCTGGCTGCTTCTGTGTTTCACTGCCCAACCGAAGGACTGAGACCCAGAACTGGGTTCGTTGCCCGCCCTGCCACCGACCTGCTGTGTGACCTTGGGTAAGTCACTTCTCTGCTCTGTGACTGTCCTTCCTCTTGCAACTCCGCCCCCCCATCTAGGCTGTAAACTCAACAGGGCATGTTGCACCTCCTGCTACATGTTAGTTGCCCCCCTTTCCCAGCAATGATGATGGATGGGAACAAAAAGAGATGACTCGAAGGTGATGCCAGCAGTTGCAGTTCACATTGCACTACTGTCAACGACTGTCCTAATTGCAGGGCAGCGGCGAGTTGGGCTGCCTGGATCTAGCTGGGTCCTGATCCTGGTGCATTTGCCCATATATATTTCTTCCTGGACACACTCCAGGTGATGTGTGTCAGAGCTACGGGGTTAGCATGGGCCACCACGGGTTACCAAGTAACTGGGCAGGATGCTTAAAAATCTCTCTGTCTCAGTCTGTCCATTTATAAAACGGGGACAAAACATCTTCATTTGTCTGCCTCGTATGATGCACTTATAAATTCTTCGGTGTCTGTGCCCGTCTGTACACACCACTCCCAGAAGACAGGGACCCTGGTCTCCTCGCAGCAATAAAAACCAGCAGCAAACATGTTTATGGCACTTGTAAGTTCTTGCCTCTTGCAGGTGCTCTTCCCAGCCCAAAGGCTAAGAGCTTCCTGGAGATAAATGAAACTTCAGTGTTTGTTTATTCTTCCATTTTTTGGCCCCATTTTCTCTGCCTTTGTCCCCATTTTTAGCGCTGCTTTTATCTTGATGTTTTCTTTGATGCCAGCGCCAGCATTTTCAATTACTTTTGCTTTGCTTTCTCTCTGTTTTGCTACGTGTAGCTATGGAAACAGGCACTAAACATCCATTCAGATCCACGATCAAAATGATTTTTTTTTAACCAACAAACAGGAATACTTTTTCATTAGCACCCCGTACTCTTTGCCTCTCAGTCTTGTTCCTAGACTCTGTCTTTTGTACAATGGACACATGAAAAAATGATTTCCATGAGGGCTGTGCTAGGGATTGTACCAAGAAGTCAGCATGAGACACACAGTGGAAATAATCATTATGATTATGATTATGATTATTATTATTATTAAAGCTAGTTATTTTTCCTCCATGAAAACATTGTGACAATCAAACTCACATGCTCAGCCCACCGAAGGCCTAAATCTCTTGTGGCAGAATGACAAAAAAAACCCTGCAAGCCGAGGACACGAGAAACAAAGTGTAAAGAAAACAGGACAAACATAATGATATGTCCATGTATAAACATTATATAAAAGATTATAGGTGATTAATAGATGCTTTAGTACATGGCTGGTCTTTCAAGTGGAGTCTAATGATGTAAATTCATGCTGTATAACCATCTATAATGCAAACTGATTGTGCCTATAGCATGTTCATGGCAGCTATTCATCATCGATTAACAGATTCTAATTGAAAATCGTGGCCAAAAATGAGATACTGGTGCAATAGCCAAGTGCAAAAGTTTGTTCAGCGCCAAAAAATGATATTCATCAAACAGAGGGGCAGTTGCACAGCGGGGCTGAAATGACTGATTCACATCCTCTTTGAAATACGGACCTGGACCCATGACTGCTCTAACGCTGCATGCAGAAATAACACCACCGCTTTACTCCCACTTGATCGTCCTTTGCTTACTCACCCAGGGGTCACGCTTGCCCTCTAAGCTACAGCTCCCCCCTGGGAGCCAGTGCTTAGTTGGTTGCTGAATAATATCACATCTGCGCAGGCCTTTCCTGTGACCCCTCGTTCCAAGAGACAGCCCCCACCTGTTGAGCAAGGACTTGCCTTCTTTTTTCCTAGACATACAACTTTGCATTTGATGGTGTGGACATGGATCTTATTCAAACGAACCCAGCTAAGTGAACCTTGTTGGTCTCTAAGTAACCTACACTTGTCATTCCTAACCCTCCACTGGTTTTTGTACCATCTGCACTGATATTTTCTTCCACATTTTGGAGAAAGGTACTGACCAGCAGCCCAATAACCAACCCATCTCAGTGGGGCGTTTCAGTCCCCCAGGCACCAGAGTCTGGTCTTGGTTTGACATACCAGGTTGATGCCATTGCTTTCTGCTCCAAGTCAACTGGCAGCCCATGAAAGAGCATCTGTGAGGAACAAATCCCACAGCCGCACGACTCCAGATACCAGCCGTGCCTTGTGGAAATGGTATGTGGAGCTGGGTTGCCATTTCTAGCACAACTTCTTCAGGCTGCAGCTGAGCCACACTGCTTCCAGCCTCTTCAGAGCCTCATGCAGCAGCTGCATGGCCGGTGCCCTAGCAGAGAAGAGGGGCTTGGTGGCCACATCATCACACTCACAGATATGCACGGCACACAGGTGAGCTGCACGACTCTCTCCATGGCCAGAGTGTCCATTAGGCAGCCATGCAGCTCTGTCTTGCAAAGCTGCTGCAGCTCACACTCGGTCTCTCATTGGCACAACGCTCCAGTAGCAGAGCACCGCACAGCTATGAACAGATTTCTCTGCACAACATGCCCATAGGGCAGGGAAGTCTAGCGTAGAGGTAGGCAATCCCCAGCACAGGTGCCAGAGTGTGGTACTCGGAGGCATTTTGCTTGGCACTCATGCCTTGGGTTGGACGGCAAGGAAGGGGTTGGGACTCTGCTGCCATAACAAGAATTGGACGGCTCTTGGCTCCCCTGCTGTCTGCCCCTGACACACCAGCGTCTTACAAGTCGAGGTTGTGGGTGTTTTTGGTACTCTGCCCAAAAACGTTACCAACCCCAGTCTAGAGCCACTATTTTGCAAACTCTGCCCCCAGCTCAAACCCTTTCTCCGCATCCTACCATAGCCCCCCACACTCACCCGTTCTAGAGGGCATGCCCTTCATTCACACGTGCACACACTCGCACGCACTCTCCTTCCCACCAGTTCTCTGTTGCTTACAACTCGCGGCATCCCCCACACCAGTGCAACGCAGGTGCAAAATGCCACCAAATCCTAGCAGGAGCACCTTCTTCCTGCTTCATGCTGATATAACCAGTGGCACAAGGCACGGAGAAGTGGAGACCCAGGCCCCCGGGCCTCTTCGGGCAACAAGTGGAGACCAAGCCTGTATGGCAACAGCACCTGCATATTTACAAGCCTCTGCCTCAGCCTTCTCCTCATGCTGTCACACTCTGGCTCTGCAGCCTCTCATTTACAAAGTACATGAGCTATTCCCTGGCAGGGATCAGTGGGGAGAGAGAGAAGAATCAGTTGACTCTGATTCCTGTTTTTCCTTCACCCCTTCTTCCCCATAGACTTCTGCTAATCCCCCCAGGCCTGTCTGTCAAGGCCTGGCAATCCCTCTGTGCAAGCTCTCCAGAATAAGCCTGAACATTTCCAATCCAGCAGCCCAGCCCCCAGCTCCTTCTGCATCCCAGCAGCAATAAGATGACTTTCTTTCACCCTGCTTGCAGCCTCAGCAGGGGTACAATGGGATAAAATGGGGGCATGTGTTTGGGGGGGGTCTCAGATAGACCAGGATTCAAACCCATAATCCAGTGCAAACTGCAGGGAAGTGATCAAAAAGGATTGGACACATCTTTCAGTGGAAGTGGGAGAGAGTTGTGGAAAATCCCAGCCTCATTTATTTGCTATGCATCTCATTCGCAAGATGGGGAAAGCAATATCCACCTCCCATGCACATCTGGAGACTTGGGTCAGCATTGTGGGGTGCTGTGCACTTGTAAAGGACTCTGTGGGCCAGCTAGAGACTGTTGCTTACTGGCAGCTCGGGGCAGGAGACGGTGGCGTTTCCGGGTCCTCGCTGTAGTTGGGCTTCTGAAAGTTACGGCTGCTTCTCAAAGATCACAGGTACCAATCATCCATCACTCTGAGTTACAGCGGAGAGAGGCAGGGGAGGCTGCGGCAAGCAAGTTTATTTCATCTCCTCTGACAACTTCCATAGTTTAGGCAGCTGCCAGGCAGCTACGACAAAGTGCTTCATCAGGAGTTATTTTCTGAACTTCTCAGGAATCGGTTGCCAGCCAGAAGTACGGTCTCCGGGGGTCTGGACCACCTGAATCCACTGGCTGTTCTGCAGGTGGGGTGAGGAGGCACTGACAGCAGAAGGATCAGGGCCCTCTTCCTACGAGCAAAGGTCTCCTCTCCCCCAGTTAGGGTCACTGGTTTCCCATTGACATGGTACTCACTCACTTCTTCCAGCCTAAGAGACTTTCTGCAGCTACCTATCAAGGACTGAGATGTTTAGTCTGTAAACTCACAGGGAAAGTGCCCTCCTTTCCCAGCAAGGGTGACTGGTAGGAACGACAAGAGAAGTCTTGACAGTGATGCCAGCGGTTGCAGTTCACATTGCAGTACTGCAAGCGACTGTCCTAATTGCAGGGCAGCAGCGAGTTGGGACGTCTGATCTGGCTGGATCCTGATCCTTGTACATTCACCCATATATATTTCTTAACTGGTGCTTCTCTCTGCAGAGAATAAGAGACTGCCTGAGGTTTGCACCGCTGCCCTCAGAAGCAGCACAAGGAAGTCCCCTTCCCTTGGCAGGCAGTGGTAGAGGCAACAGGAGCGCCCAACTCTCCTGGCATCCATAGAAAAAAATGAGGCCACGTAGCCTGGCTGCACTGCCAGGTGAGCAGCATTGCTGGCCCTGGGGGGTGAACCATGGCAGTGACAGAGAGCCAAGGGTCCTCTCCTTAGCCTCAAATTGCTGATCGGCTGTCAGGCACACGGGTCATGGGAAAGAAAGGGATGGAAGAAGAGGGGAGTGGGTGTTTTCTCCCAGGATGTCTCATGGAGCTGTGCCCACACTGGAAGCGATGCAGTTTGCCTTGCACCCTGGCCCTGTGCCCTCTTTACATCAAACAAGCTAAGCTTTTCACTCTTCTGAAGCATAGACTTGAAAAACAACACCCAAAATCACAAGAGCTGGCAACACTGGAAGAGGCCTTATGTTAGAATAAGCTATGGCTCGGGCATGTGGCGAATTGCTCCGGGCATCATCCGCCTGGGTAAAACACGAGGGGGTTTCTCAGGGGTGAGGTATGGAGAGGGCTAAAACCCCCGTGAAGGCCTTCCCCTGAGCGTGACTTGTCCTGGCCCCTTTGTGCTGCTCTAGGGACATAAAGAGGGCACAGGGCCGGGGTGTAACACAAACCGCATCGCTTCCTGTGTGGGCACAGCTCCGTGGGACATCCATATATATGAAAGAAAGTGCTTAAGTTTTTCACGTTCCCAAAGTATAGGCTTGAAGAACGATGCCAAAAATCAGGAGAGTTGGCAATACTGCTCTTCAGGCCCACCATCAGAAGCTGCCTCAGTTTACCCACATCACAGCAGGCCAATTCCTGGGCTGGTGACTCCCTACCCTGCCTGCCCAGGTTCAGGGTTTCAGTCGCTTTCCCAGGGCTGCATCTCCTGCTCAAACAGGCTCAGCATCGGTGCAAGCAGAGCAGTGAATCCTGCTGCCAGGACTCTCTTGGGTCCCTGATTTAATTGGCTTCTCCTGCTCCTGCCTTTCATGCTGCATCCCAGCTTTTCACCACCTGGGGTGGCAAGCTGCTTCCCCCTTCGCCCCCTTCTTAATCCAGCTAATCCTTGGCCCTTTCCTTTATTAATTAGAAGGCACCTAATCAGTGGCCACTAAGCATCCCTTGAAGAGCTCCCAGCCCCTGAGACAGGCTCCCAAGGACTTCAGTGGGAGCACAGTTCAGGCCTGAACAACCAGACTCTTTTTTTTTTTTTTTAAAGGTATCCAGGCAC
>NW_017728980.1:14587236-14608932 GCF_001723915.1 Gavialis gangeticus
TCAGGGGGAGCCCAGTTCAGGCCTGAAAAACCAGACTCTTTTTTTTTTTTTTTAAAGGTATCCAGGCACCAAAACATTCACACCAGTGCTTAATAGTGCTGATGAGCTCTTGAACATCTCACCAGGCACCAACCTGCATTTAAGGCACTTGATCTTCTTTAAAATCCAGCCCTGAATCCCTAAGCCTGTAAGAGCCAGAGAGGTGCACTCGTTTATAAACCTTGTTTTCTTTCCTAACAACGGCATTACAAAAGGGCTTGACCGCTACCTGGAGAAAAGTCAATCCTCAATTTCTATACTTTAGTCTCTTAAATTGGCAGAGGGGAGGGGAATGCGAGACATCCATCATATTAATATAAACAAAGCCTATGTGTGTCAGGAGCCGGGATCAATATTAATTATCATCTTGTGTACAAACCAAATATGACAAAGGAACTCATACAATCCCCAGCATTCAGGCAACATTGATTAGTCTGACACTCGGCAGACTGCAAGGCAATTTCCAGCTTTGTGTTTTCTTTCCTTAGGTTTAATGGCAATTTTAGGTAACCTTGTTCCTACGATGATTGTTTCGTGTCTAAAATGTTTACAGCACCTGTTGGTGACAATGCAACAGCTGCCCAGAATCACTGCTTAATGCAACAGTATGTCAGGACAAGAGGCTCTGTCAGACAGACGCAGCCTTCACCAGGACCAGTGGTTTCCCAGCTTGCAGGGGGAGTTGCAGACGGGCTGCTTTTGGGGAAACGTGCTGCAGGCCTGGCTTTTTACAGGGGGCAGCTGATGGGTAGAGATGGATGACCATGGACTTGTGTGGTCAGCAGGACTGTCAGCCGCAGGCTGCAACAGGCTTCAGTGCATGCATAAATGGTAGTTTTGGAGACTGGAAGCAGCTCGGTGTGCAGCAGTCCTTACTGCACCCTGAGGCCCAGATCCCTGCATAGCTGCTGAAGGCGGGGATTGCCAGGGAAAGGAGACACGTAGACCATCTCCCTTCTCCATGGTGAACCCTACAGATGGTTCACAACACTAGCAGGAGGCAGGCAGGGTACAGAAAGTGCCAGCTGGACACCTCCATCCCAGGGGTCCTTCCAAGCCCTCCACTGAACAGGGAAATGGAGAGGCTGTTAACCCAGGTCCCTACCCTGGGGGGACCCTCAGTCCATTTTCTGGTGGGTCTTTTCTCCTGATCTATGGAGGAAGCTTTATCCTGCTCTCCCAAGCCCTGACCCACTGCGATCCAAGGTGCTGGGGGCAAAAGGAGGGCATACCAGAGGATAAGCTGGCAGCCCTACAAATTAAAGGTTGCAATCCTAAACTCCAGCATTCAGATGAGCTCAATGGGTTTCTGGTGACCTGTATGGCACGTATCCACTGATGCCTACATGGTGAAAGCAGAACATGTGACCAACATATGCTCATGCTAGGAGATTAATGGGCACTACCCATAACCAGGTTGCTGGCAGGCAGATTTCCCTGACCTTCTCTCTTAGAAAGCTTCACAGACCAAGGAAGCAGCTTGTCTCCCCATTTGGCTCCAAGGGACTCGTACAAACTGCATTCCCAGAACGAGAGGGGAATCTTTGGAAATGATGTTTGCTGTGGCTTTTTGCAAGTGCACAGGGCAAGAGATTTCTACCTCCTCCGCAATCGCATACAGCCAGGTCAGGGAGCCCTTGAGATTGAACCAGCTGTTGCATTAACCCCAAAATGGTGCTTTTAAGGCAACTTTCAAACCTTTGTTCTGAGAGAAATGGATTTTCTGCTGATTATCGCTCTGCAAAGGGACCTGCTAGCAATCTGCAGTGCTGCAAAGGGATATAAGAGCAAAGGGTGCAGAGAGCTGCACCACCCAACAAGCTGTACAGTGCCAGCAGTGTGTGTGTGTGGATGGGCTGAGCACAGATCTGGAAAGAGCTGAATGCATCACTGCTGATGGAGGGCTTTGTCCTGGCAGGGCTGGGCAAGAGCAGCTCCTTGCATGGTGCTTTGCCATTCAAATATATTCTGCATGCACATTAAGCTCCACTCCACCCTGCGGGGGAAGCAAGGAGGTAACTGAGAAATTGTGCAGAAATCTCCCTGGGTTTGTGATGCTCCAGGACTGGTCCCATTGAAAAGCAAAGCAAACGCTTTGTAGGTTGGTTTCCCCCTGATCTGACACCTGCCTTAGTTCATATTCAGACACAGAATTGATGCCTGACCCTTTCTTAGGACTGTAGCAAGGGAACTACCTGCTTCCCACAGTCCTGTGGTCTTTACAAAGCAAGCAGCATCCGCAGTTACACTCAAAACAAGGCACTTGCAGTGAAGGCCCTGCTGATTATTTCCAAACCTTAATGGAGGCACAGAATTTTCAGTCTCTCCTATGGGTAGGGACAAATGCCTGCTCCCACTCATCCTCCTCCAGGCTTTTCAGGTGCAGATTAGTGTGTGTTTAAATATTTCTAAAGTTGCCAGCTTAGATTTTAAAAAATACTGCATGCACCACGCAAGAGCATCTTAGGAATTAATAAATTATAGGCATGGAGCTGTCATCGCAGCCTCTGCCCCTTTCTTTCCCATTACACATATGCACATGCATAAAACCCGCCTGCCAGCACTCACACACTGACAGCTTGCTCAGCCTGCAGGGGCGAGAGGCCTTTGCTGCGCACCGCCAGGTAGGAGACATGTCTCCAATGCTCCAACACACACTTGGCAGTAATCCTCGTGGCCTCTTTGGGCTAGACGTGGTTCACACATGCAAGAAAAGAGGTCCTCATAGCTCCAAATAACTCCCAGTCCAAGCGTCCTGAGCTGCGGGTTCATAGTTTCATAGTTTCAGTTGCCAGTTTAGATTTAAAAAAATACTGCATGCACCACGGAAGAGCATCTTAGGAATTAATAAATTATAGGCATGGAGCTGTCATTGCAGCCTCTGCCCCTTTAGTTTCATAGTTTCATAGCTTCAGATCCCTCCCGGGATACCATTCCCAGCCGGTGCCTGTTTGGAGTGGCCGTAGCCCCAAAACCACTTTGGCAGCTGACCCAAGCTGCTTCTGTTAGCTGAGGT
This sequence comes from Gavialis gangeticus, assembly GCF_001723915.1. NCBI lineage: Eukaryota > Metazoa > Chordata > Crocodylia > Gavialidae > Gavialis > Gavialis gangeticus. The sequence goes on from NW_017728980.1 coordinate 14,590,292, forward strand.
CAAGGGTGGAAGGAGTCACAGGGCGTGAACGCCCCTCCCGCGCTGGGATAAAGCACATCTGCGAACACTTACACTGCCACTGCCTGGGCTGTTCTAGTTCTCTGGGAGAGGGGCAGACGTTACATGTAAACCGGTTTAAGTGAACAGAAACTGGTTTAAACCTGAAACTGAACAGAAGTTCAGTGCACATAAACCACTCTGAAAATGGCTGAAACTGGTTTCAGATCAACCTGCTTGAATCTAGTATCAGACTTAACTGATTTGGGTCAAAATGATTTATGCAATGCCTGTCCCAAACCCTGGAGAGCACAGGATGTGTGCCCAGCCCTTTTCCCCCTCAGCCTCAGCAGCTTTTACCTACATTGAATCCAGGTTGAAACACTACGAAGACGACACCAGCGCCGGTGATTGTTGGCAGTGCTTGGAAGGGGTGGAGTTGAAATGTGGCAATATAACTAGCCGGAGATGAGAGAGTATTTGGTTTTACATGAATAATTTCCTTTGCTTAGCTGTGGGCAGGTCAGTTGAGATCCGGGTGGGACAGGCCAGCGTTTTTGTGACCGATGCCATGTGTCTGCACATGCCCTTCTACTAATTATGCAGTAGGCAAAGCTATTCTTCAGCGGAGTGTCGGGGAAGGATTGAAGACCACTGTTGGCTGCACTGATAAGTGCTGCTCTGCATGGCAACTCTTTCTGAGCTAGCTTCTTCCCCTGCCCCCAGCCCATCCTCCTTCAGTAATGCAGGGTCACCCCTGACCTCTCAGGCAAAGGACAAGAATACTAATTGCTTGGAAACTCTCTGCAGAAAATGGGCACTAAGTGGACTAATGCTGAACAGCAATAGAAATTACAGCACAGACCCCAGAAGGATCCATCATGATTAATGCGATTACAGAGGATACCACAGGAATTATAATGACTTATCCCACGCCGTAAAGTTTTGCCAGTTGCATCTGGGTCATGCTTTTCACTTCTGCTTCTTGCAGCTTGCACACTTAATAGAGGAGAGCAAAGGAAATCACCTGGGAGGTGTTCCTCTCAGCCCCTGCTTCTCCCCGCCCTTGTTTATAACCACAAGCAAAGGCAATGGAGCTGGCAATGACTTCATAAAGCACAGCGCTAATTAATAAATGGACCAGATTCCAAGACCAGGGTCACATAACTTTCCACTGTGTCGTCTCCATAAATCATAGCGATGAAGGGCTGTGCGTGCTGAGACATCTCTAGAGCCGAGACAATGGAGGGCTGATGGATGGACGCAACATGCTACGGGGCCACGGCCGGCTGGACCCACTGCTTCCATGCGCTGGAGCAAAGGGACCACAACCTGCCTGCTCCTCCATGAGCAGCAGCTGTCCCGGTCTCCACTCCTCATCCTCTGGGGACTTGTTGTCTGATTGTCTTATTCCTGGCCAACAACAGGCCTCTTGCCTGGTGTCATAGTAAAATAGGGCTCGGTTTAACAGTGATGCTTCAAACAACCACAACCTAGAAAAAAGGCAGCAAAGCTTTATTCAGAGGGAGCCTCTGACTCTTTCTCAGAGGGAACCGTGACGTACATAGTTCATGGCACAGGTTCCCAGAAGCCTCCTCCGGGGCCGTGTCCAACCTCCCTGCAAAGGCATCTGCACAGACATATCTGCAGATGTACTGATACTCACTGCACCACCCCTATACCACCACCACAAGCACTATCATCACCATGATCATCAGCCTCTTATCGTTCTCTACTATATAATATAATGCATATCAATGAATCTCATATATTTATATTGTGTTCTCATAAGGGCCCCACTGGGCTAGGTGCTCTACATATACAGACTAAGCTCTGCCCTGAGGAGCATACAGCCCAAATGGATCAGACAGATGAAAGGTAGACCAGAAACAAAGGCACAAAATTCAGGGCTGGATTAACCCTTTAGTGGCAAGCCAACTCATGGGCCCCTACTTAATACTTTATATTTATATTACTTTTTTCACTCAATAATTATAACATGTAAAATAAGTGCAGCTGGGGCCTTTCTTCACTTAGGACCCTAGGCTTGTGCCTAGTTTGCCTATGCATTTAACTGGCCCTGACAAAACTGGTGAAGTGACCTGCCCAAGGCCATATCACAAGTCAGTGGCAGAGCTGGGAAGGCTCCCACTGCAGTGGCACAGTGACTGTAGCAAAACCTGTCTCACTGGAAACCTCTGGCACCAAAGAGCTCACCAGCATAGGCCAAGCAATGAATATAACTCAGCATTCCCCACCACTGGTTTTATGTTCCCAACAGGTGCCAAGAACTATTGATTTTCTTCTAATTACTTTCTTTGTTAAATGAGCTCATGTATTATTTAGTTCTAAAAACATTAAACAATTCGAAGTGCTTGGCAAGTCATTAGGAGAAACAGTATTAAATCCTGTTCAATGCAGGAAGAAAGAACCAGTGGCGTTCCCTGTAATGGATCTCACCTACCCGAACAAAAGCAAAGAAAGGCCTCCCCTCCCTGGCCCCGGTGCTAACGAGGTCAGAGACCGATGCACAGTCTGCAAGGCAAGCTGCCCTTTCTTTGGCGCTGCAGAGAGCTCCTCGTGTTGTACGTTGACAGGAAGCAATTAACTGGCTTCCAGGGACTGTGCTGCTAAGGTAGGGTAGAGGGCCAAATTTTCTGCTGGCGTCAGTCAGTAGACTTATACCAGCTGTGAACCTGGCCGGTCGTCGGGAACTGCTCGTGCTAAAACAGCGAGCTGTGTAACTTAGTTACCGAACAGGCTGGCATCGAACGTGTTAGGAGCAGTGCAAATATCCTCAGTCCGTCCTTTTGAGACCAGTCTTCCCAGTCTGTGCATCCCCAGTGACGACTCCCAATCAGCGGTTTCCAGTGAAATGGGATCTGGTACAATGCGGTGACACAGACAGGAGCAACTCGTGAAGATCTCAGCTCTGTGGAGCGGCTTAAGCATGGGAGACAACCTCTGGAAAATGGAGCGCGGCGCTCCCCGCACAGGCCAGGCCTGAATATGGGTTTCCTGCATTTCCCCTGGACTCTGCCACCCCGAGAGGAACTTCTCCAGCGATCCTTGCTCTAAGATGCTTACTTTACCTACTGCAGCAGGAGGAAACACGAGCCCTGGAGACAGATCTGGGTGGATAAGTCCGAGGAAGAGAAAGGCCAGATGGACTTTGCTGCCTCCCATCCCATTGCCAAGCCCAAGGTTGCATTCCCAGTACAAGCGTGAAGGGCCCCTGGTTCATGATGTTGCACAGAGCAGAGGCTCTTTCATGGCCTGGGGGTCTGAAACAACATTTAAAAAAATGCCTTTGAGGAATGCTGTATGAGGAGAGCTGCCAGCAGACAGACCAAACGATACAAGGGCCATGAACCAGAAAGCAAAACGCGCCGCCCCTTAGGAAGAACTAAGGGCCAAACCTTCGATGCGAATCCTGCCGAGGGAACAGCCATTAATGCGAAGTGGCTCGGTGTGGCTAATTAACAGCGCATCACACTCCATATTTACCCCACTATGTGCAACAGAGTTTGATGTCTCTTTCCCTTTGAAGCAAGCTATTTTCCTCACTAAAGCATAAATGGGGGAAAAAAAGGCATCTGAGACTAGCAAGAAGGACAAGTTTTCCAGCTGCACTTTTAACTCAGACAGGCAAACCAGCACACATGAAAGGGTGACAGAGGAAAAAAGAGGCGGAGGAGGGCTGGGCTGGACTCTGGGGACTGGAGATGGACTAGCTAGAGCCTTTCATCTCGAGGATGCCGGGCTTGCAGAGGGGCAGGGCTGGAGGTCCCCAGAGAGGGGGATGCTAAGCTTTTCCCTGCATGGAGGAAGACCAAACAGGCTTCAAGGTAGCAGGAGCTTCACACCGCTGTAACCTGCTGGCTGGTAATTATGCAGCATGAATTGCCTTGATTGGATTCAGACTAATGGGCAGGTGACTATATCTATCCTTGCACTTGTCCCTCATTATTACAGCTGTGGGAAAGCTTCTAGGAGAAAGCACTGGCTGAGTAAGACTGATTTGGCCTCTCCAGATCAGGGTTGGTGTTGGGAGCTGCCTGTCTTTACACTCACGGGTCTGGGACAGAAGTTTCAGAAACTGGTTTGACCCAAATCAGTCAAGTCAGATACTATATTCAACCAGGCTTACCTTAAACCAGTTTCAGCTGGTTTATATGCAGCTGAGCTTCTGCTCTCTTACAGGCTTAAACCAGTTTTTGATCACTTAAACCAACTTTTGTCCCCTAGCCCTTAAGTGTTATTGGGCTTATAAAAGTTTGGCCCCTTCCCCCACTTTCAGGTTCTCTTCTCCCCAATTTATAGAGCAAACACAACCCGGGAGCATTAGCAGCCAGGCCAGAGGGCTCTGTTTGCTAGTGCAAATCGAACTCCCTTTCGCCGAGCAGCTTTGCTTGGAGACAGCGGGCTTGCAAAACGTGAATGAGAAGTTGGGAGCCTTGAACTGTCCAACGCAGGGCTTCTCTCTTCTTGAGCAGCAATGATGCAGCCAGTGTTTGGAGAGTGCAAATCTCATGGACCCAGCTACCTTTTTCAAGAGAAGTCTGGTGAGCTACTGGAGTTTGCATCAGTCAGGATCCAGGCTGTAGATCCGGGGTACCAAATACAGGCAACAGGGCATCTGCCCAGCACAAGATGGATATACTCCTAGTTCTGGCATGATGAAGACGTGGAAAGGGCTCTGGGTTACATCATAAGATTTAGAAGGTGCTGCCACAGACTCACTGTACAACCACGGAGAAGTGACTCGGGGGTGCCATCCATAAAATGGGGATAACCATCTTTCTTTTCACTCTCCCCCATTGTAGGTCTGCTCTGTTCAGACTGTGACCTCTTTGCAGTCAGAGATTCTCTCCGACTGTGGGTCTCGCACCGTGGGAGGTCTGGGTGCTACTGGCATATAATAGAAATCCCTTTGCCAGCAGCAATTATTGTTGTTATTTCTAGTGCTAACCCCCTTTTGAAAACAACGTTATTTGTGAACAAGAAAAAGTCACTAAGGGAAAATGTTATTTATTTACAGGAGTAAATGCGATAAATTAAAGCCAACAGCCTGTAAAGGCTGGATGTGAATTCATTGTCAATACGCACCATGAGAAAATGGGGTTTACTGGCTGTTCTTTGCATGAGACAGTGGACGGAGTCCGGGAGAGGAAGCCAGACGGAGAGCCCCGATACAAACATGTGCGATTACTAAGCGAGAGCTACAGGTGAAGCAACAGATCTATTTATCCTAAAGAGTTAGATGCACAGAAAACACCTGCTGCTTCACAAAGAGAAGACAGGGTTTTTGCCCCATTCAGAGAGAAAAACAGAAGTGGATTTACCGGCGTGCCGCCTGGAAAACGTGCTTGCAAACATGAGCAGTGCTCAGACAGGCAGTATCATGTCCTCAGCAGATGCTGGCAGAGATATTTCCAAAATGGGAGAACCCAGGTCTGGAGCATTTGAGAAGATCTTGGGGTGCAGATTTGAAATAGCTCTCCTCGATCTGCGTGCAGCTTTGCAGGGGAATGGGAAGGCAGGACGAGGAGGGGAGAGGAGCAGGAAGAGCCCTATTACGTGTTTAGTGCCCCTTCTTGTATATAGGTAGGCACAGTTCTTTGGGCAGATGTGATCTCTTTTATTAGACCGACTAAAATAATATAAAAGAGACCGCATCTACCTAAAGAAAAATGCCTGCCTCCATCCGTAGACCAACCCAACTACACCCCAAAACTTTCTCTTTCACGATGCCTAGCTGACTCCACCAGTGAACATCTCTCCCAAACGTGTGCAAATGACAACACGTCTCTTGTGATGCATCACCCTAGTGTGCAAATGAGATTGAGTCTTCTCCCCCGTGCATTGGCTCTGGGTGTAAAGGGGCCAGGCCTTCTCCCATTTAGCAAGGAGCGGAGCGGGTACTGCCCAGCAGGCAGCTCTGAAGCCAGGAATGGAAAAGCAGGTCTGCAAGGCATGTGCATCCTGCTGATTGTCCTTTTGCACAGGGAAAAGCTGTTGGTGTGGAGAACGGGGTCCCATTACTCAGTGCTCCGCCTGTTGTTTTCCTTGATTTAACTGGCAGAAACCTTAATTAATGCTAGAAACAGGCCTCCTAATAGCTCAGCTCACAAGACTGGGAAAGAAACATTTGTCTGATCGAAGCAAACACTATCTGATCAGTCCCGAGGGGGAGTCAATGAGTGAAGCGCACACAGCACAAAGGAGGTGAGGGGTCTGGTGGGATGTGACTGCCTTTGCCCTCTGCTTCCCTTTCTATCCTCTTGCCCATCCATCCAGGCAGCAGACAGCTGTGTTGCCTGCAGGTAAACGGCATATTTTCAAGTGAAACCAATGGAGGAAATGGAGAGCTGTTTCCCCTCTGACCCCTGTTCCCAGCCAGGGCAAATCCACAGGAGTTATGCCCGACTCACACGGCTCTGATGAAGCCCCTGTGGCAAAATGCTCTTCCCTGGAGGGCAGTGTCCAGCTCAGAGCAGTTCCTGGCTATGGCATTTCTGTAACCAGCACTAGGTCTATCTTCTACCCACTTTGCAGGTCAAGTGCAGAAGACAGTCCCTCTGCTTGTTCACGGCGGGTGGGTCTCACTATAGCCCAAAGACAGGGTGCCAACTCCTTGCCTACTTGGGCTACCGCCTGTGGGGGGGAAAGCAATATTACCTTAGCTGCCAAGCACATCATGCGGTGTTTACAGCTCAAAGGGCTATCAAATGCCATTCCCCGCACTCAGTGCAAAAGGTTATATCTGCAAAAAGCAGCAGAGCAGGTACTTGGTATGTATCTGTCGCACCAGACCGAGAGGCCTCTTCACAAACACGCGCCTGTCTTTAATGATACCAAGCCTCGCAACACAGATGCAGGCCTTGTGAGCCAATTATTTTCCCATCCCCAAAAAAGTTTCGCCTGATCTCAGTCTGGAAATGGGAAAAATAAGCAAACAATGTATCTGATTTTACTTGGAGTCACTGTGAGCAGCTGTGTGGAGACCAACATAAACAGGTCTGTTTATTTTACAAATGTCTGTACACACCATATTAAAATCAAATATTGATTCTGGAGCTTGGGCTCATAATGGGATGGCTGCCCCTGGATAAATAGCTGGATTTGTATGTGGATTCATATCAGGTTCCCTACAAACAAACCTCCGTCAATATTTGCATACTTGCCACCTCTTGCGATTTCGCCGTGTTTCTTTAAATGAGACAAATCTATGCATCACGCTGTCATCGTCACCTTGAGGGCTGTTGTCCTCAGGCAGGTGTGGGGACAGGAATAGAGCCTTTGTCTGTTTCTGAATGCAGTTCATTTCTGGGCTGTATCAAGATGATGAATCAAAGTACAGAAATAGAAAAGAGAAGAGACTGAAATAGCCAAACTGGCTGCTTTGGTGCCTGTTGGAACCGGGGATCCTCCCAAAATGCTATTTACCCCCTACCCCAGGACTAATGCTACCTGTCCCTTGCTGCTGTGTATGTCACTCCTTAGTGGAGATACTTGAAGGATCAAAGGGGGTCGGTTTGATGCAAAATTGTTGCATTGGGGTAACTGTTGCCTCAGTTGAGCTCCGCACCCAGGAGTCAGCAGAGGAACAACTGTGTAATTAACTTTGCACAACAATTCATTAAACTCTGAGATCTCCAAGTCAATGAAAAATTCATGGTTCAGAAACCGCCTGTCCCAGCTGCGAGAGTCACTGTAGACCCTATTGTAAATTTAATAACCAACCCACCGTGGGCTTGGATCGTCGCAGTAAGGTTTGCAGGGTGGTGGAGACGATTTTAGCCGCACATCTGCACTTTAAAGGGGCGAGGACGATGGAAGATGTAAAGCTACATCCCTGCACTCCTCTGAAAATCTCAGCGGTTGTCTTTTATCTCCCATTTCATGCTGATGCATCTGCCACCAGAAAAATCTGCGAACCTTCAGTATAAGGAGGATCGTGAAATGGAAATGAAAACAGGCGAGGATAATAGGATAAGAGAGCATAAACTACAGGGGGAAAGCCCCATAGTGGAGAGCAGTGAAATTGCGCTGCCTATTAAGAACAAAAAGAAAAATCTGGGTAAACTATCTCTGACAACAAAGTTTCACAAAAAGGGGTTGGAATGGCAGGTTCATCTTCCTGTGCAATTCATTCATAATTTATCCAGTTAAAACAATATCGTGAGCAGACAGATGTCTCAACAGCAACCAAATGCATCTGTTGGAGCCTGTAACTGTTTTTCATTGTGAACTGTTTTTTTAAGCCTGTTTTTCTTTAGAGATGGGTTAATCATCTCTCGTGTGTGGTCCTAGCTTTAGCAGTGACTACACTGATACTGTTGTGTCTGCAGTTAGAGATCTTGAACATAATGGGAGTTTCACTGGTAGCCTTGCCATTGGCTTCAGTGGCACTGGATTTCACCCCAAAAGTATGTCCATTTTTCACCTAATAGAAATAAATCATTCATGGCAATAGGCTGGCCAAGAGGCCTAATCACAGGCCTCTCCGCACCATAGCACCCTGCTCATCTTGAGTAAAAAAAGATTGGAAATCATGCAATAATTTATCAAGCTTAACTTGATATGAGCCAAAGCAGGAGGTCCCTTTTGCAGTTGCATCATCCGAAGAGCAGGTCGGGCCTGTCGTAGGAGAAAGGCATAAAGGACAGTTGCAAAAGTGCCTGCAGAGTCGGGCTCACCTCCAAGCAGCCAGCCGCTCTGAAGCATCCGGACAGCGGAGACGTGGAGTTTGCCTTGCAAAGGAGGCAGCCTCACCCGATCTACCGCGGGTAGAAATAGCCAGCCTTGCTTTCAGCACAGTCCTGTAATTAAGCGTCCGATTCCTTACCAGACTCTCTCGACGTGGGGTCATTGCACAGGAGTTACAAATAGGTCCTGGCCGGGATTTTGATGGCATGTACAATTTATAGGAGTGCCTGACTGAAGCTGTTATTAGCTGGCATGAGGCAGGGCACAGCCAGGGCAGGAGTGCATCATTGCTTCCAGGAGCAGAGCAGGGAGAGATTTATAGGCAAGCCTCACCTCCTTGCAGAAACATGGAAGAAGAACAATAGGACTCTCTCCTTTAGCTGAGACAATATTAGCAAGCAGGGTGCAGAGCCTGAAAATAAAAACTGGATTCATAATGTCCTATTCAGCCCAGGATCTCAGGAGAGCTTTTTGCAAACATCCCTGATGGCCTTTCTGTCCTGTAGGTCTTCCTATCCCCATTCTGTAGCATGGGGAAACTGAGGCACACAATGGTTAAGTGACTTGCCCGAGGTCAATAGGCGGAGAGGTATGGGAATAGAGCAGAGGAGTCCTGGATCCTACCCCCCCACATCGCACTCCCTTCCTTGCCCAGCGTTATTTGGATATCTGGGCTCTGGGATGTTTGTCCGTGCCGGGTCAGGCTTACAGTACAGCCCATATAACACAGACCTCCTCCGCACGATGTGACCAATTGCTTCCTGCTCAAAAGCCAGGGAAGAGGCCGATGCCATCTCCATGTGCCCACATTTGGGCTGGGATGTTATTCACACAACAGAAAGGCACAGGCCCTCGTAGCTCACGAGCTGACACAGAAGCTATGGGAAAAGGTAACTCCATGGCTAGGCAAACACAGTGAACTCCCAGACAGAAAGGGGTGGGCAGCATGGCCCCAGCCACCCCCAGTTTGGGGGCGTAGATACGAGGGACGCCCCTGTGCCGCCACCCACCAGAGAGCTGCATGTTCAGGTGCCAATGAAAGGCCACCGGTATAATCATCAAACGATCCCATCAGCGAGAGGAGGGCTAATGAGCAGTGCTAACTCAATCAGACTGCCTCACTCCTCCACATGGGCGTTGTTGGTTTAAATTTCCAAAGGTTAATTCTATGGAAATTGAAACTTTCTCCAGAGGAAATACCTTGTGCGGTCAAATAACTGCGCGCATTAGCCTGGGAAGGAGAGCACCTCCTCCAATGAGCCCTTCGATCTGCCAAGAGGAGGTGACACACGGAGCTGAGCGAGGACCGGTGTCACAGCTGGAATTCCCTCTATTTTTTGTCTTCAGGGGCTCTCCGTGAGCTGCTTTCACCAACTGCTTTGCTCCCCACGCGGCTGTCTTTATTTCTCCAGGACCTTGTCCATTAAGGCCTTGATCCCATACTGAAGTCAATGGAGAAACTTCTGCTGACTTGCAGCCTGCTTTGGATCAGAGATGATAAGAGCGGTGATGGATTTTGTCCCCCCGCCTGTACACATGTGCCCAGCTGGAGACACCCGCCCGCTCGTCAGCACCGAGGGTGGCTGGGCTCAGGTGTAGCTCTTGGTGTTTGACACATCCTGAAAATCCTGGCTACAGCACCTCAGCTTGGGCATCCAAGATCAGCCTCCAGTTTAGGAAATGCATGAGAATGACTTTGAGTAGGATTTGTCAAGAAGACGTTGCAGACAATGCCAACTTTGGCTAGGAACAATAGCGTAGATTTATTTTCATTGCTTCACTCCCCCGCCAGGGATTTTGGGAAGAACATAAGCATCAATGTGAGTCGAAGTGAAGCCAAGGCATCAGTGAGTTTGAGAAGAGAAAATCTTTCTCCTACTTAGAGAAGTGATTAAAATAGCAAATATGCAATTAGGAACTCCCTGCCCAAGATGCTCTTCTGCCTGCTGCTGAGTGAGAACAAAAATCCCAGGTCAAATATGCATGATAAGAATGGTTTTTGGAACCTGATGTTCCTTTCTCTCCTCATTTGCTTGCTTGCTAGGGGATACATTGGAGGACTCTTGTTTAAACTCCTAGGAGATTCACATTTAAATACCATACATCTTTTTCCCTGGGATTTTTCAGAAGCAGCATGTGCCAAAAACTAATGAGCAACAAATGTTCTCATCTTACAAGCTCAACAGTAAGATGAAATCCAGGCTGGTCTCCATTAGAAAGTGCCATTGGTGAAAATACCCTTCTGTTCATGGGAGGTGCCATGTGTTGACACTCACGTTTCCCCCCATCGCTGGCTTTCTGGATATCCGCTCCTACAAGCCAAAACAAATATCTCTGCGCAGTCGAGTAGCAGACCAGAGAAAAGCATCCTGCCTTGTGTGCAAAGAGTTGCTGCAAGTTCATATCATATCAAATCTGTTGCACAGGATGTGAATGACCCCTTTAACAGTGAGAGTAATTAATGACTAGAACAAACTACTGAGTGATCTTGAAGCCAACACTGGAAGTCTTATTGTAAGCTCCAGCAGCAGTTGCAAACGTGATGCACAAGTCTTCGGTGAGGCTCAGTGGCCTGCGTTCTGGACACCAGATGATATGGCCATAATGGTCCTTGGTAACCCTACAAGCCATGAATCTCATGCTCTGGCCTGCAATAAAGCTGCCAAAGTCACAAACACCACTCTGGTAACTATATAAAGACCTGTCTTTTCTCTTTTGTCTGAAAATCTTTCCAGCCTGGTATACAATAACCAACTGCAGGAAGATGGAGAAATATTAACAAAGAGAAAAGAGGCGTGTGCTGAGACCCTTCCTCACACTGAGCACAATCTGAGCCCGTGGTTGGCCTCACGGGCATCTGTGAGGAAAATTGGGGTAGAAGACGCTGTTCAGGATGCAGCAATCATCATCTGGCCCTGGGCCATCAGTCTGTCTAGCCAAGCACTTATACGGTTCATCATATCTGAGCTCTTTGCCATCAAGAATGGGCTTTTATCCTCACCGGCATCTTGAGAGCTAGCCATTGTACAGAAGGGGAACATGGCAACAGGACCCAGACATCAGTCCATGTCTCTTGAGTCCAAGACCAGTGGCCAGTCCATTAGCTCTCCTTCCTACCCTCCCTCCCCGGTCTGTACCGAAAAGGCAGGAACACAATTCACTTTTTACCATTGCATTCAACACAACCGCAGCTAAGCAGCAGACACTTGCACAGTGCATAGAAAATACGAGGCTGAATGTGATTCCAGACTCTCGCATGGCCACGTCCTTTGCTGACATCCATGTTGGTAGCTCTGCTGCTTTCCCACGAGCTGTGCCACTTCTTTAAGCCAAGCTAGGATCTGACCCATGTAACCCACTTTAGATCCCATTAAGATCAACTGAAAGATCCTCCTTGACCTCACTGAACTGGGCCTATCATCCTGGCATATATTGCTCTGAACATGGAGTATTTTAGATGTTAGGCACCCCGCTCCAGTACATAATCTGAAGGAGATTTCTATGCAACCTCAAACTTCACAAAACGGGGGGGGAGAAGTCTGCTCTCCCTGCTCTCATTTATGCTGGGACCAATAATGCTAATATTCAGATTGAATATAACATATGTCTGAAAGTTGCCCCAGCCAAGAAAGCAGTTGGCATCATCTTTTCCTGGCATAGCTTAATTCAGAGTGGACCATCTATGCAGCTTGAGCTATAAAACAGCACCACAGGCCAGCTGGGGGATGCTGGCTACTCCCCATCACGTGCCCGCTTCCTGGATGCTTAATCACAGCTCAGATGAGCAGAGGTGGAAGAGATGGATCCTGCTATGCCCTCATTAGGAGATGAGGATTTGTCTGCAGAGGCTTGAGAAGCTGGAAGCACATAAAACAGGCTACCCACCTTGGACCCTTGTAGACACTGGGTGGTGCGGTGAGGAGCACGTGGCAAGGCAAGAAGCATCTTATTGATCAGGATGCAGAGTTTTGCAAAAGATCAGATCTCTGGGGGCCACGATTTCCAGCCAACAGACTTGAACGTGGCTGATCAATGCTGCGTGTCTTTCCCCCAAAAGAAAACTCTGCACGTAGCAGAATCTGAATCGTGTTTGTTACTGGGCTGTGACGTGGAAGGAGTCCTACACTGCCTTACACACAGACTTTTGCAGTCCTGGCAGTACTGGGAGCTGCAGACTGACTAAACTCGCTAAAGGGCATTTACAAAAATCAAGAGCAGAAAAAAAAAAGGCAACGGCAAACAGTAAAAATCCCAACCAAGCATGAACAGCATCACAGTGCTAGGTGCCGTTCTGCAAATATGTTTGCTGACTGCGAGAGAAAGCGGAGGCAGCCCAGATCCCACAGTGTCACAGCAGAGGAATTAACCCTGAACTAGGGTGAAGGAGGAGGGTGATGGGCCAGATGGAGCAGGGGTTGGTGCATGGGCAGGGCTGCCTCAGAAATTCCCATCTCAAAGGATCAGGCTTTGGGAGCAGATGCAAGGATCCCACGGTGGCATCGCTCCAGGAGTGCCCGCGCCGTGGCTCCACGTGGTAGGCAAAATGCAGATGAGTTTGTTAAACACTCGCAAAGCTGTCGGATCTGAAGAGCTTTTATTAATTAGAGCCAATAACTCGATTGCTGATGTGACATAAATAAACAAACGCTGCTTAGTGGCATCTCTCGAACTGTGCCGCCAAATGCAGGTTCTGCAAATGCCTGTGGCTGGGAGGCACCAAGCGGGTGTCTCCTCCTGCAAGCGCGCCCCTCAGCCCTAGGCGTCTGCCCCTTCTCAGGGCAAAGGGACATGCTGCCCTGTCCATCTCTCCTCCTGACCGGGCACGACTGGTGCCCTCATTCCTTCACCCATGGATCATCTCAACCCTGAGGGCATTTCTGTGGTGGTAGTGGAGGTGGAGTAAAGCATCTACTAACACTAGAAATGAAGCAGCGGTTTATGTTTTGCACAAAGTGAAGCCAAAGACCTGCACACCCAGGCTCGCGTTCCTGGAAACAGGAGCTGGGATCTCCCTGCTCACATACACGCTCTCTTAACCATACTAGGAACTGGGAGAGCGTCTCTTCCCCCAGGCACCCCAAGGGAAGACAAGGTCTAATGGTCACAAACTGCTGGAAGACCATTTTAGACTGGACATAAAAACAAACTTCTTGACCGTCCGAGTCTCCAGAGTCTGCAGTAGACTCCCCCCAGAAGTGGTGCAAGCACCTACTCTGGATACCTTTAAGAAAGCCTCGGATGTTTATCTTGCTGGGGTGATCTGACAGGGACTGGACCCGATGATCTCCCCTTCCAGCCCTAATGTCTATGAATTAACCATACAGATAGTTTCATAGTTTCTAGGGTCGGAAGGCACCTGAGTAGATCATCTAGTCTGATCCCCTGCCATGTCAGATGAGCCATAGTGGTCCGGGCTGCAGTCCCAGGGCCATCCCAAAAGCCCAATTGCAGGGGAATTGGCTGCCTCTGCATTTTTTAGTGCACTCTTGGCAATGAGAAGATGGGGTTCAAGAAATTAATCATTGGCAGCCCCCAGTTTCACACGGGGTTAGCTTCTGCACCCCATGACCCCAGAAAGGCTTCCCTTTGTGCAGAGCTGCAGAGCAGACACCTCGGTATGTGCTACCGGAGCAGGGCTGGGCAGGGGGGTCACGTTCAGAAAGGCAGTCACGGGGAAGAAGAACAACCTGGGCTTTTCTCAGCTGTCATGAATCAGCACCATCCCACTGGCTCGTCGGGAGTCCCTGGAGCTCTGCGGAGGATTCGGTCCTTGCCTCTTCCTATGCATGAACGCACTGTTTGTAATCAGCACCTGAAACTCCATTTAAATAAGAGCCTGGTTCATCTGAAGAAAGGCGGTATGAGCCATTGAAAACTTGTTTTCTATTAAGTTCCAATCTCCGTTATGGGAAAGGCGCAAGGATTAGGTGGCACACAATGTATCATTTATTAAAACAGTTGTTACTGACAAATGCAATTTGGTCTCAATAATGACAATAATTTGAGGCACGAGAAGTACGAGCAGCTTGCAGGGTGAGGGGAGGAGAGAGGCAGTGTGCTAGGTCTTAGGAGTGTCTCTCAGGAGTGGGCATGGGCCTGGCCCTTCTACGGAGCATCCTGCCGGAGGATAACAACCTGCTACTGCTACCAACAACCTGCCGTCCTTTCATTTAAATAGTAGAGATCAGTGATGATGGTTGTGGCGACATCTGCACTGGAGCTGTTACACGCGGCAAAACAGATGTGATTGTTCCAGGCCCAGGCACTTGACACCAGTCTTTACCTTATAATTTTATACTTAGAAAAACATCACACAAAAGCAACAGCACCTGGATCTGTGCTCAGAGGAGGAGGGTGGGCGAGGACTTAAGGAACAAAAGCAAAATAAAAGATGTGCAAATCTTGTCGATGGTTCTTAGACAGAAGCCTTAGGGCCACGCTCTGAGAAATGGCCCCCTAAGTTGCCTTACCAAAAATGTGCATTTGCTGTGTGATTAAGGCTCTCTGCACCTCCGCACTTGCATATTTATTATTATTTATTATTTATACGGCACCAGGAACGTACATGGCACTTTACAGACAAATAAAGGAGCATGCCCCTGCTGTGAAGAGCCTCCGATCAAAGCGCTTTGTGGCGCGTTGTGAACAACTAATTTGGAAATTCAGCTTTTAGTGTCACTTTGCAAAGCAAGCAAGGCTAATCCAATATAAAACCATTTGTATATACACCGGTACTTTACGATGCCCTCTCTGGACTGGCACTGAGCAGGGTTCAGGGTGAGATATCTTGTGATGAGTCTGCAATGCAAACACCCCTTCCTGTTTCAAATACGAATATTCCCAAGGGCTCCTCTCAGAAGATGCTCTCCCAAAAACCCCTAAGGACTCGGGGCTCTGCTCTTCCCTACGCTCCCCCCTGAGTCAGGGCTGGTCTTTTGATTCTCTCCTCTAGCCTTGGGCTGGGTTCAAGGTAGAGCACCCTGGGGTTGCACTAAATTAATTCAGTTGGTTCCTCTAAGACCTCCTGTCGGCTGAACAAAGCCTAATGCGGGATGGGGATTCAGAAGCCGGTTGTCTCCGCCAGAAGCCAGCAGCATGTTTCAAAGGGATCTGGAGGAGAAGAGGTACAGAGCAAAGCAGACCTGATCACAAGGCAGATTTCTCCCTAGGAGAGCATGGTGTCTAGTTGCATGGCTTTGAGGACAGCGCTAATACGGCTACCAGCCAAATTCTCCAGTGCCGGCTTGTGGCAGGCAGGGCAAGGACCCAGATCATCTCTGCTGGGACCTCCAACTTCCAGCTGTGCCGAGTTCATCTCACGGAGTTTTCCCATTCCTCCTCATCCTCCCTGGGCCTCCCAGGACAGCTTCTTTCAGGCCATGCTCCCGCTGTCTGTTCAACACATCCTGTGCCACTGAGCCTGGCACTCTTCTGCATGTCTGCCGCCATCCAGCCAAGGCTGGCGGGAGCCAGGACACAAGCAGCAAGCAGCCCAGGTTACCAGGCCTCCTAGTAACGAGGCATTTTGCCTCCCTGGCTATTCCTTATATTTTTCCTGTGCGCTAATTAATACCTGGCAGGGCCCCGCCTTTCCTGCCATTAACGGTTTGAGTCCCACCGGAGAAACAGCTGCGCTGACACAGGCAAAGCCGCCCCCTATCACTTAATGGCACAGAGAAGCGGAAAGCCTTAATTAATTCATATTTGCCATAGCGCTGGCTCCCTGCGCTGGCTGCAGATGCAGCCCCATCGCTCATAAAACATTGATAGTTGGGGAGCAGCAGGCCGGACAAAGCTGCTGGCTTTGCAGGTTGTGTGACGGACGCATCAAGCAGTGCAGGGACGGGGACCCGCTTTGCTCCAAAGGCCTGTTGTGAAGTTGCCAGATGGGCAGGTGAGCATAAAACTGCAAGGGTCAAAGGATGGGGCTTTTCCCCCCTGCTGCTGTCAGCGAAGGAGACAAAGAGCCTCGGGGAGAATATCCAACCTGACCGAGTCCAGAGCAGTTTGCACATGTGGTCCCTTGCGGAGAGCCTTCCCTGGCCCCTCGGACGGGGGACCTGGCTGAAACTCCTGCCTGCTCGCTCTCTGACAACAGCCATGGATACTGGTGCCCTGAATTAATGCCACCTCGTTAAAAGTCCCTGGGGTTTGTTTTTTTTTATTTTCAGGCAGATCATCCCATTTCTCACGCATTAGCACAGCTTGTCAGGCTCCCACTAATCGGCTGTAGCTCTCTGCCGATTCTCTATATGAAGTATGACAGCTTGTATTACGATGCTGAACTGACACCTGCCTGCATGCGGGGGGGACGGGAAGGTGTGGCTGCCCGGTTGCAGGGGAGGCCAAACGGGGAGGCCCGGTTGCAGGGGAGACCTCCTGCTTGTCCGTGGGGGCAGCGGAGGGGAACGGGAGGGACGGCAGGAGGTGCGGAGAGCCCTCCTGTCACCCAAAGCTGCGTGTGAAGACAGACCCGACGCACGGCTGAGCCGCAGGAGTGGCTCCAGATGGAAGAACTGCAGAGAGCGACTCTCAGCAGAGCTCACCCAGCCTGGCTCGCTTCCTCCTCCCACGCTCGGTGTCTCAGCCAAAAGCCCGGCCCAGGAGAGGAGCTTGCTGCATGTTAGTATCCTGTGCCCTTCCCATGGCACAGACTGCGCATTTGTGACCGCCGGGGCCGCCCTAGCCTGGGGCTCCGTGACCCTCCGGTCCATTGTGCTGCAGGACTCTTTGCAAAGGCTCTTCACTTCCTCCTCTGAACAGCAATGCTAATTCAGGACCGTTGGCATTTGCAGCCCGTGGGACAGGCCTGGCGCTATAACCCAGCTCACCCTCAGGACACACTGCAAGGATGGGCATGTGCCTTGGGGAAGGGCAGAGAGCATGTCTCTGGGAGGAGGGTGCCAAGCAAACAGCCTGGTGAAGGGCAGGGAAAAGCCGGTGCCAAACCATGGTCCAAGCAATCATTAAAACCCCATGTCACACGCTTGTCTGCTGGAAAAGATGCCCAGGTGGGAGACCAGATAACCCACCTGCCTTCTGGAGGCTGCTTCCCTCTCGATGCACCCAGAGAAGATTGGGGGAAGCTTTGCATTGAACAGCAAGAGCTGAGTGAGAAGAGATCATTTGCTTTTGCATCCTATGTCCTGCAATCCCCAGGCCAGCAGCTGAAAATCTGAGGGGTTACCGAGCATTTCCCCCTGCAAAGTCTCTTCAGATGGAGCTGTACAGAGCCCTTTACTGGAGGGTCCCAGCCTTGGGACAGAGGCAGCGCGACAGCCCCTGGGTGCAGGGGGAGCCTTGGGAGGACATGGGGCAGTACAGGATGGGGCCCATTGGCAGGGCTGTGGGTGCAGGGGTCATGACAATGCCTGGGCCACAGGAGAGGTCTGAATTTGAGGGACACACATGTCTCAAGCACAACTATTGAATGAGCAACACACCCCAGTGGAGCCAGACCTCAGCAACAGTAGCTGCCTTCCTCCGTAGGCTCGTGAATGCTGCCACCAGCTCACGAGTGGCCTTGCTAACCTGCCACGCGGTGGGACAAGGTTGTGATCACGCTCCAGAGCTCTGCCCCACGGGCCTGCAACACAGCTCACTGCTGCGTCCGCGCTTGCAGGGAAGCACGGGAAAGGCTGCACGCACGAGACCCCCAGTGTCTGCACTAACAAACATGGGCCCTGCAGGAGCTCCCGGCAGGGTTCAGGACCCCTCTCATGCTAGGAGCTGTACACTTTCAATGGAAAGCGCTTACAATATAGGGACGCCAGGTGGGCATCTGACCCCAGGGCTGCTAATTAGAATAGATTTAATGATGTGCCCAGTTTGCAAACAAGAGATCTGCGATTTCCAGGTTCAGCAGTGAAAATACACTCATCACCCGCCCCCCCAACACACACACACACACACACACACACACACACACACAC
>NW_017728980.1:14619091-14635748 GCF_001723915.1 Gavialis gangeticus
ATGAATGTGTCAGGGAGTCAGTTGCAAAACTCCCAGGAGAATCGCTGCCGCACAGACCCTGTAAATCGCACCCTCCGGCAGCACGCAAAGTTGGAGCTGCTTCAGAAAGGCTCAGCTACAAAGCAAACGCTCCTCTTTGCCTCCAGAGACCCTGCAGCCTGGCTCACACAGGGCCTGGAAAGCAGCAGGTGCAGGGCCCAGGTCCGGCTGTAAGGGCCGATGCCTTGGGGACGGCGGGACGTTGGGAGCAGGAGGGACAGGGTGGCGATGCGGCACAGGGCGGGGAAGTTGTGGCTGTTGGGAGAAAGAGGAGAAATAGTCCCCCTAGCGTACTGTTGCTGCAGGAGACGAGGGCGAGCCAGCCAGCATTTCCATGCTGGGGATGTGACCGAGCAGCGGCTGTGAGGAAGCACCAGCAGCATTGCCAGCCCTGGCAGGGAAAGCAGAGGAGCTTGCAGCACCTTCCTCCAGACGAGCAAGACACGGAGCAGATGCCAAGCAACTCTGCCGCCCGAGCATCCTGCTAAGCGTGGAGGGGCCTCGATTCTCCTCCCCCTGGTTTGGCACCAAGCTGGCCCCTAGTTGGTGCAGCCACCCCCAGTGCAAGCCAGGGGGGACTTGGGCTCACAGCTTTTGCTGAAAGCCGTGAGCCCGTGACTGGGGATTAGCCTCTCCGAGGAGGCCACACTGCTTTCCATGCTGAGCCAAATGCCCCAGGGCAGGGTTTAGCCCCTCGTTTACCTGTCCCCCAAAATGATGCTCTGGGGGCTTCCCTGTGTGGACGTCTGGGCTGCAGGGAATGACCTGCCACTGCCACTGGAGCCCACGGGACTGACAGCAGCACTGCAGCATCGCATCCCGTATGTGCCCGAGCCCCCCAGGCAGCCAGCGGCTGCTGGAGAGGTGAGATGTCGGGGCACCGAGTGAGAGCAAACTGCCTGCGCCCTATGAAGGACCAGACGAGCGGCCCCTCTGCGAAGGGTCCCCTGCACACGCCTAGGTAGTAGGAGCCATTCCCAGCCAGGCACAGCGACTCCAGCCTCCCCCTTCCCCTCCTCCTGTTTCTATAGCAATGCTGGTCCT
Organism: Gavialis gangeticus; assembly: GCF_001723915.1. Classification (NCBI taxonomy): domain Eukaryota; kingdom Metazoa; phylum Chordata; order Crocodylia; family Gavialidae; genus Gavialis; species Gavialis gangeticus. The sequence goes on from NW_017728980.1 coordinate 14,620,175, forward strand.
GCGGCTCCGGGCCCTGCGCTGACTCAGACAGCAAATGGAGATATAGCCCAATGCAAATCGGAGCGCGTCCCAGCTCCTGCATTGTGCAGAGGGCAGTACCGAGTGCAAGCTCTGCCCCGCAGTGACGGCCGCCCTAGGAGCGAAGAGCAGGGAGGAGGCCTGTGCTAAAGACCTACCTAAATGAGCACTACCAACTAAGATCCTTTCCAGGAGGGTTTAAAGATGCCCTAACATTTGGCAGCTGGGATGCAGCTGTCTGTGGAGCCTGTGGGCCAAATAAACCAAGGAAAAAGTCTCTGTGCTCTGTAACATCCTACAGAGAAGGACATCTTTGTGGCTCTGTCTTTTCCTTGTTTCCTGCCTTGAATCGATCCCAGCTCAGTGGCTATTTAGGAGACCCAGCTAAGCAAAGTAGCTCTCCAGGAAATTGTGGGTGGCTTTCCCATTCCTAGAGGCACATCCAGATCAGACGTTCAAAGCGGGCAAGATTACTATTAACAGCATAGTGGTATATGATGGCCTTAGTTAGGGCTAAGGCTTGCTTGTGCGAGATGCTGTGCCTGCACATAGTAAGAGACCATCTTTATGCCCATTGAAGATAGGCAACACGAAGAGAAGGAGAAGAGTAGTGCAGTCACCTCCATTTTATAGGTGTGCAGCCAAGACGATGACCGGGAAACGTGTCCAAGGTCATGGGGGAAACGTGGGGCATAGGTAGGACCTGGTTGCAGACTTCCAGGTGATTCACCCACAAAACCCTCCTTCTGCCCATCCAGCCTCCGTGGCAGATGAGGACAAGCTGCCAGGAGGAGCTGGCTCCACACACCCACCCACATCCACAGTGAAAGATGCTGCCTGTGACAAAGTAAGCTTGTCCTCCAAAAGGCCACCAAGGAGCAAGCAGCCATTCAGTTGTGCAGTCATTGCAGGAATGGCTATGATTGTTTCTTTGTACCATGGTACCCAGGGTCCTGGGCTGCTCAGACTGCAGCTCGTAGGGAGATAAGCCGGCCAAGCCTGCAGAGCAGAGATGTCAGCCCGGCAAACCTGGGACAGAGCCTGCGGTTGCCAGTCTCATCCTTCCCTCCCAGTGCCAGCAAGCACCCAGGCTGCTCAGCTCAAAACTTCCCTGGTGGGATCGGTAGTCTCCAGCCTGCATGTCAGGTGAAGGGCAGTGGTACTGCACCTTTCGGGCTAAGGACAGAAGTTACACATGAACTGGTTGGGTTTGGTGCAACCTGCAGTTTGCCTGGAGCTCGCCCTGCATGTCCCTTCCCTCTGCACCTGCTGCTCCTTTCTTAGCCATGGACTGTGCAACCTGCCGCTGTCTTCCTGGCTTGCCAGGACGACGGAGCCTCTGCCACTTGGCTGTTTTCATCTGCCTTGCTACGGTTTATCCTTCTACAGCTCCCGATATTTCAGCAGCATAAGAAAAACCCATGGCGATCGTGTCACTAGCTCTGACAGCCATGCACGACTGAAGGCAGCCACCCTCCCGTCTCCTGATGGCTCTGGCATGCCTGCAGCGGCCGCCTTCCACTTCCAGGGGCTGGCTGCAGAGAGAGCAGACACATCAGTGGGAGCCGAGGTAATTTTAAGTTACATGTGCTGCCTCCGAACAGCTGTGGAGAGTGTGCTGGAGCCAGACACACCTGCTGCTGAGCACCGGAGAGCACAGATCAGCCTGACGCAGCAGAGCCCGTTCTGCTTCCTGTGCAGAGCACTTTGCTTTCGAGGACTCACCCGCATTTTGGAAGGGCTAGCACTAAACCCAGGCATCCTGCCTAGAGACTGAAGGAGAGCGTGCCTGGTGGGAGGCCCGCTCCCAGGCTACAGAGCATCGTGGGGACCACCCAGACAAGAACAGCATGGCTGGGCCTCTGACACACACACACAGAGCGTGGCCTGTGGGGCTTCTGCAGCAGCCTCCCTGGCTTCAGCAGCCTGATTTTCAGTAGAATAAAGCAAGATCCCCAGGAATGACATGAGTGCTTTAGGGGCAGCAATGCACCCAGGGCACTGCTGGAGGGGTTTCGCAGCAAACTAGCTGCATACAACCAAGGGGTCAGTGTGGAAAACTGCAGCTCTCCCATTCTAGCTGGGAAAAACACAAAGCACTGCAACATGATGGGCATTTTCCCCCCTCCGGAGACCTGTCTGTCCTGCAGATAATGTAGAAACAGGGTCTCGATTCTCTCTGGCTTCTTCTTTTTCCCAGGGTGCTGCAGCTCGAGGGTATTTTGCAGCATTCCCGAGATGCCAGTCTTCACACCCATGCCCCCCACCCCCTGCCACTAAAGACAGTGACTGGGATCAAAATGTGACTACAATTAAAATTTTGCCTCTGCCCCAGATTGATGTTTCCAGTTCCAGACTGGTCACTGATGGACCCAGGTGTTAAATGAGCCTGGCAGCCAAGGTCCCTGCATACGAGACTGATGCTTCCACCTTCAAACTGGTGGTTTCTGGAATTTCTGCCCCCTCCCAATTGCTCCAGCCAATTCCCCAGGATCCAAAATATGGTGCATAGAGTGGTTTTAACTGCATAAATTTGCTAATTATGTGGTCCCCTATGAAATCCCTCAAGCTTGAAATAAACATGTTTCAGTGCCTAGCAAACTAAACCCAGCCCCACGTTGCTGTTCCCAAATGAGTCATGTTTTAATTTCCCCCCTTTCTAGTTCAGTTGCAAAGACCAGGCACTTTGCCTGATTGCATGAGGGAAGATTGCTGATGCTGGAAGGACCTGTCCTCCTTCTGGCTTTGTTCCTCGGAGGGTCACCAGCATTACTCCAAGGCAATTACTGGGCAGACTGGTGAGCGAAGGGCTACAGGGCATTATGCTGGAGATTTGTAATGCATGCAAAATCTGTGAAAGGAAAAGGCCCATTGAGCACCTAGAGCAAATCATGCATATGCTGCCTCTCTGGAGATGCGGGCTTGTGCCTCGTGGCACATGCTTCCAATAGCGTCGGTGGCAACGCAGGCAAGTCCCATGCAGAGGAGGATAACAAACCCTGCTGGGCAACCCAGAAACTGGCTTCTGTTCCTCCCCTCCACTGAGAGCTCCCAGGCCTGACATGTCAGCAGAGAAGCGGCGCGGTGCCTCCAAACCCATCAGTCCGCTCCTGCAATGTGCAATCAATAGACTGAAGCCGCAAATATGGCAAGAAATCGCCAATTAGCAAAACAGTGAGAACGACAGCGAGCAGCGGAGGGGAGAAGACGTGTGTGCAGCAAGCACGCGGTGTCCAAACACGGGAAGGAACAGACAAGCCACTGGGGCTTCGGCGTTCAAAAGAGCAGGCAGCAGCCTTCTCCCTATCTGTCGGCTTTCTTGGAGGCTGGTATTTGCTTACGCTTTGCATGCCCTGCAAGCAGCACAGAGGGGCTGTCGGTACTCCCGGCTGCAAAGCCAGTGGACGTGCGGCAGAAGCTCCTGCTAGGAGGTTGCGAAGAGAAAGGCGCACAATTTGCTATGGCAAGAGGGGCATCATGCCCTATGCTGTGCTGAGGGCAGTCTCTCCTACTAGTGCCTCTGCGTGTTGCTGCCATCTGAAAACTGCAGCCGCTGCGGTGCCCGAGAACAGCCTCAGCTCATTAAGATGCCGAGGTGACGCTGGGCTCCTTGCCGGCATTTATTTAATGCCGTGCTTCACTCCCCAGATATTGTGACCGAATTTTAATTTCCGAGAAAACCCACCCTAGCCGTCCGCGAGGTCACAAGCCGAACCCTTTCTTCCGTGCTCGGTGTCTTGCTGTATTTGAGTCTCAGTGTAAAAGGACCAGGAACGAAGGTCTCCGGGGAGCGTTCTCAACTTGGACTCATGTGAGACTGGATCCTTCTTCCAGCTCTGCTACAGGTTTCCTCTGTGAACTTGGGTGGATCACTTTATTTGCCTCCAGTTGCCAGAAAGGATCCCCAATCCTGTGATGACGAGAGCCAGACGAGTACGGAGAGAGGCCATGTGGCTGGGATTCCCAAAGAGGTTTGGGCACTGAAGTCCCACTGAATTGCCATATGAGTTCTTGAGTCTCATATAGTCATCCAGGAAGATCCCAGACCATCTGCAGAGTGATTGTGCCCAAAAGCTTGCTAAAAAGAATTTTTTCAACTATTTGAGTCAGTCTAATGAAAGATATCAGATTTACCCAAGGAACCTTGTCTGCCTAATTCTCATATATTTTCTCACCCTACTTCTGCCAAGTGCTGCATTGCCCCTCCGACTTCAACGCGGGGGCTGACACAGACCCGTCAGCCAGTGCAAGCCCCTCCTTTGGGAGGAGAAGTCACTAAACACAACTTTCATCTACCTCAAGGCTGGCACTGAAGGAGGAAGGGCTTCCTCGGGTCCCAGCACAGTGTGCAGAGGGGTCATGCACACGCCAGGCTCTGCTCACGGCTGGTGCATCTTCATCACCGACACCAGTGACACAGATGTCCACGCAGAGGTGTGAACCAGTCCCACACATACACGCGGTGCACTCCACCGCACAGATCTCTATAAATAAAGAAAAGGGGGTTTCCCAGGCACTAAACTGGAACTATTCTCATCATCTAGGTGCAGGCCCTGCAGCGTCAGCCAAAATCCCTATCGTTGCTCCTTCCCCGACTCCTTTAGAAATGTCTCCTCTCTTCATCGCAACGGGGCCTCAGTCTTCCCCGTACGAACCACGCTGGGCCAAGCAGCCATTTCAGCTGCCGACTATCCACAAGATCCTCTTTCCTGACATCTGCTGAGGTGCTTTCCTGCTTGTATTTTTTATTCTCCATATTTCAGCCGTTCGAGTCAGGCAGCACATCTTCCACTCAGCGAGCTACAATATTGGCTGCTCTAATCTGGGCAGGATTCCTATTAATCCTCTCTCTGTACCATTAACCCTCAACCCAAGCCTTCCAGTTCCCTAATAATGTGTTGCCAGAGTTAATAGAAACAGACCAGCCTTTTTTTTTCTTGTTATGAGCAGGAGAGGCCTGTGTATAGGCGAGAGGAGAGAATTGCCTCCGGCACTGGTTCCACTCCACCTATTCCCCCTGGAAACGATCTACAAAGATAGTGAAAGAAGTTAAATTTTAGGGGTTTTTTTCCTTTATTTTATTTTTTTTAATATACGCAATCCAGCCATCATTAAGAGATAATCTAATGAGATAAGATCAGCGTTCAGAGTTAATAAACCTATACAGAAATGAGCCCTTGCCAGCCGGTGACAAAGCCAGCTGAGGAGGCAGCTTCCATCCAGATAATTAGTTTAAGCAAATGTGCATCTGTGCGTCCCTGGTGTGAAATCAATACCGGGCAGCTCGTCCCAAGCCAGGTGTCAGTCCGACAGCCCCCGGCCCCCTCCAGCCACACCAGCCCCGCCGTTCACCCGTCTCAGCCCTGCCAGGGCGGCCGCTCTGCTCCGCACGGCTCTTTGTTCTCCTGGAAAGCAGACTTTATTTATGGCGGGTGCTGAATCCCTGGAGGGGCTCGTCTCCGGCTTGGGCAGGGCATGATAAGGATGGAGTTACTGGAGAGGGGGAGAGAAAGAGGGCAGGAGAGGGAGGCCTCCAAGCTGCTGCCAACAGGCAAAAGCAAGGGGCCTCTTTAAAGATGCTGCAGAACCAGAGCAGCTGGGGTTTGGCTTTGGAAAATTAAAGCTAGGGACCATTTCAAAGCATGGTGAGGGATGCTTGAATCAGGTTTGCTCTTGAACATCCACATGGCACTCTTTGAACAGCCGTCGGGGCCGTGATGGAGGGGTCTGCTAGCAGGATATGCAGCGCGCTCTCGCCTGCCGAGGGGAACACGAACGCGGGGGTCTTGTGGGAGGACGCTCGTTCAGTTTTGCAAATAAAGATGAAAAGTGTGAAGCTCTTGCTGCTTGAGGAGGCTGTTTCAAAGGAGATGAGCTGAAGAGCTGGGCTTTGCTTTTCACTGTGAGGGCAGGGAAGCAGGGGGTCGGTTGTTCCTCAGGACTGGTGTCACCCTCCCAGCACTGTCAGGGCCATGGTAGGGCACAAACTTGGGCTTCAGGCAGGGACATGTACTTCTGCTTGCTTAGCGTTGGTGCCAAGCCCCTCACACAGAATGGGAAAGCCCGCCTGAGCCGGGGGAAATGCCCTGCTTCAATGCTGCCCCAAAGGACGCTCTTTACCTCTGTTTCCCCAGCTGCAAGAGGAGAATGAACGAAAGACCCCCATGCCAGAGTCCTCACTGGCACTACTATTACTCTTGACCAATGTGACTGGAGAGGTAGGTCCTCAGTGAAGGACTAGGGCTTCTTTGTACTAAGTGCTACCCACACAGAGGAAATACAGACCCTCCCCAGAGAGCCGTGAGGACAAGATGCAACAGGTGGAATAAGCAGACAAAGCAGCAAAAGGCAGGATGCTTGTACAGACAGGAGCTTTGGCATCACACCCACTGGTTGCTGTACTATGTGTATCATTGCCCTTCATTCCTCCTAGCAATGGGGGGTCTGGGATAAGGTAGAATAATGCAATGCTCTGGAGCCACCTTCTTCGATAACACGATGTCCCTGACCGCGTGGCCCAGAGGAGCACTGCCTGGTCCAGCCTTGGGCTGAGATTCCACCCACAAGCAGCATGCAAAGAGTTAATAAATTAGGGGTCTCCCGCATTTCATAACTACAAACCACATGCATTCGAGATGGGTGCAAGCACGTCCCTAGCAGGTGTTTGAGACGGCTATCACAGTTGGCATTTCCAGCAGTTGATTAACCTGTCCTTAAAATAGCTGTTAATAATGTATTAACCCTTTATAAATGTTGGATGCGTGAAACGTGATGATGAAGTGGAAGCCCCTGGTGTCCTCATGGGCAGGGAGCTCTGTTCTCCCCATCTCTGGTAGCACTGCCAATGGTTAAAAAGTGCAGCTAGACACAGAAGTCCCAAAATAAGACCTCAGAGCTCACATTTCCCTCCCAACATCCTTCAGTGATGCGGGTGAAGCCGATTCACAGTGACAGGCTCAGAGTGCCATAAAAACTCTGTCGCAAACTCAGCTGGCTTGTTCTCCCCCCACCGCCGCCTCCCCTTTTCTCTTTTTGCTTTGTTTGAAAATATCATCGGGGGACTTGTCCTTTCATGTGCCAATCTCCCGCGCTCTCTCAACAAGGAGGGAATGAAGAAATAAAGTCCCCAGAAGCTTAACCACCTCTCAGCCCCGCTCTGCTGCTTCATCAGAGCAGGCCTCTGGCTCCACTGCCCCCAAAACTACAGTTCTTCTGGCTCCAGCTGCTCCTCCCAGAGCTGCTGTTTTATCCGCTGCCAACTTATATTCTTCAGGGACCCAAGAAGGGCTCTCTGGTATGTGCAGACGTGCTGGTGAGTGGCACCATGCCCCTTTTCCTTGTCTCAGACCCTGTCCAGTGGCCCTGGCTGCCCCCTGCCCACGGCAATTGCACTGCCATCCTGAGAGCTGACTGACAGTATGATGTTCCTCAGGCACAAATACCCATCCGTGGGAGACACTTCTCAGGATGGGGAAAAGGCACCATTTATTTTGGTTTTCCCCAATAGCTGGGGACTCCAAAGTTACAATCCAATGCCAACACCAAACCCAAGGGCAGAGGATCTAGGGACTTTCTGCTAACAGAAGACTCAGCTGCCAGGGTTTATTCAGTACGATGATTTCATAGCTGGGACTTCACGTGACAATGCCGCATGACACATCGGAGTTCAACAGGGGCTGGAAAGGGGGAATGGGAGACACGGCTTCCGATTTCCTGACCTAGAACAAGTCTTAAAACTCTGGACCCAAGTGAAGCCCTAAAGGGGTCCAGTGCCCCTGCCTCTGCCACAGTGACTCTGCTGGGGCGTGAGCCCACGTGACGGACGATACCATGCAGAGAAGGGCAAGGACACCAGCAGACAGTGCCACTTTGACAACTGTTGGATGCTCTGTATTAGCAGTGGGGTATTTGGCTGGCTTTAAGTGACCGTCTGGGCCATGATGCTTTCTCTCTGCTCACAGGTCATGAACCTCCCACAGGAGAGTATTTTGGGAATGCCCAAAGGGTTTATGAGTGCGACTCCTATTGAAACTCCCGCATCCTTTACGCACTTGAAATGCTCCCCTTGCACCAATTCTGTCACCGTCTGATCCCTGCATCTGCTCATCTGCGCAGGCCAGATAGATATGCATGCACCAGGTAACAAACCACAGCACAGCTGATCCACAGCACCACCTGTCACCTGCCTGGCCTTCCCGCTGTCACCGCCAGAGATACCGGTGGCAGACGCTCCCCCCGGGAACCATTTGGGACTCTCTGAAAATCAGCATGAGTATAACTGACAGGCAGTCATAACGCAGGCCTGCACAATCCCAGTGCAAGTGCCAGGGACAGCGATTAGTACCTGGAGAGCAAGCCTTTTAGTTTAATTGAACATGGCATCGAGAAAGCGGAGATGAGACAACGCTGCGTTGGAAATTGTCACTGCCGATCACCAGGGCTGCCTCCACGGCTAAAGGCTTCCAGACCCGTCCCTGAACCCAGCAAAGCTTGTAGGTCTGGGGGTGTTGCTTTCTTGAGCCCTGGCATCCCAAGGCAGGCCCCCAGGTTTCAGCAGCAGAGGCAGCTCCAGCGCCCCTTGCACCTCTGCTACCCTTCAGCCGTGTGCCGAGTTGGATGAGTCTCGGCTACAGCTGGCTCAGGGTGGTCTGGCATTGCACACTGCCGTTTGGGTGGGGGCAATCCCAAGCAATACACACCTGCTCTCCTTCCAGCCTTACATCAGGCAGCAGCGTGCACGCTTTGAGCACCAGAAAAGCACTGAATAACTTGCCCGTTGTACCCCACTCTCCAAAGACCTTCCTTCCAACAGCCCTCACTGCAGAAGCCCTATTCTGGGAGAGCACCAACCGGGGCACGCACACTCTAACGAGGGAACATCTTTATTATTTTGCAGCCGAGACACTGAAGCCCCCCGCTATGACTCCAGATTGCTGCTGTCGGGAGCCTGCAACAGAAGGGATTAGGCAGACTGCAGCTGGCCCTGGGCCTTTCCTGCAGGCCCCTCTGTTCATACCTGCGCCTTCCACCCTGGCAGCACACAGCGTGCAAGCGCTAGACGCAGGGCACTTAACTTCATCTCTCTCCAGCCTGTGTCTCGCCACTGGGTCCTGCAGTCCGAGGCCCAGCACGATACCAGACTCCAACACCGCACCTTGCACAGACAATTTGTCAGGGCCGGGATTTCACAGAACAAGCCAGGTAATGAAACAGAAAAGGAGAGGGAGTAGAAAAGAGCAATTCTCCACCATCTCTGTACCATTAATTTGCATCCCACATCCTGCTGACAGGAAAGGCTTTGGACATTTCTTGCTGGTCACAAAGTAGAGCAATTATTCTGGAATAAGAGCGACTGTTTGGGGATAGGCTGCCCATGCAGGGAGCTCTTCTGCTAGATCTTCCACCATCCCATGGCAGCTCTTCCAGTCAGTTTATTTCCATGTGCAGATAAGCATCACTTTTCTTTTTCTTTTTTTTTGCTTTGCACTGCACCTCTAACTGGATACTTAACACCTCATATTTCTATGAGTTGTTATCGGCAGCATCGTGTATCTCCTTATCGGGAACAGATAATACCACTGAACAAGCTCTCGGTGCCTTTCTGTCCCCAGGCCTCTGATGAGGTTATTCTTGGTGGCTTAGCTTCCTTTGTGTGGATATAAATATGCAAATCTTCTGGCTTTCAAATACCTGCTCTTAGCAAATGTAGGCAGCTCCTCCATCAGGGTACCTGACCTGCTTGTAAGATGCTGTGATTGATAGCTGCTGAAGTCCTCGGTATTTGCATTTTAGGTAATAGTACACGGGCCTAGCACCTGCCACTGTGTCACCCTCTCCTGGCTGGCCCCAGCAACCGTGTTGCTGCCTACTTGTGTAGTGACAAGAGATGAGAAGTGGCTCAGTCATGTCACTAGAGTCATAGCTGTGACGTCAAAACAAGTATTTATTGCACCCCACTGCAACAGCTAAGATCAGGGGTCGCACTGAAGACACCCGGGACATGGTATTCGTTGTGTGAAGGGACATGAGACAGGCAGTTGTGATGAGCACTAGAAAATGTAAAGTAATGAACTGTTATGTATGCGGAGTTCGACCTGAGTGCTGGCACCCTAGGCTCTTCTTCCACTGCCTCCCTGCAAGACCACCAGCAAAATTTTCAAACAAGCCTAAGTGTCTTAGGAACCCAAAGCCCATCTTCAAGTGTAAGCTAGACACTGACAGACAAGGTTCTTTGTGTAAATATGATATCTTTTATTAGACCAACTCAAATAGTTGGAAACAACCTTCTTTGCAAAGGTATGGGTATAAATACCATTTGTCGGGCTGAAGAAGCATCTGCACTTGGACACTGAGGAACCTAAACCTAATTGACTAGGAGGAGACTCTTTTAAAAAGCCCATTGAGCATCCCCTCACCCATTTTGCTGTTAAAGAGTTGATCCAGAATAACTAAGTCACTTGGGCACTTGTAAAAAGTGTATCTATTCCTCAGCTCCTAACTCCACATGACTGAACCAGGAGTCTAAGGAGAACAAAGGTAGTTTCTATTCGATCTACTGCTTTGCTGAACTTCTTGTCCTAAACAGAGGTGTGGTTTCCCCATCTCCTGTGAAACAGGCAGGTGCTCCTGGGCTGCATTGTCTCAGATGAAGGAAGCTCGCAGCAGCAGAACCGTTCATCCTTCTCATCCAGCCTCACCTGCTCTGAGCCTGGTCAGGAAATGGAAATGCTTCCCTGAGCCCCTGCAGGCTGCGATCTGGTGGTGAAGGTCTCAGAAGCCAACAGATTTGGACATAAAAAGCCAAATCCCAAAGGGAGAAACTCCAAAACAGTCTCCCTCCTCGAATGCCAACACCAGCAAGGCCAGGAGTGAAAACCACACGTATGAAACTAGCTGAGCTGGTTTCATGTTGCTGAAAAGTCTCCGCACGGGTGAGGGCCCAATGAAAGGGGAATGCACCTCCCCTGGCTTTTGCTAGGTGAATCCTCCAGCAGTTCACAGGTTGCTTGACACGGTGCAGTTGGGTCCGGGGCTGGTAAACACAGACCATCGCTACAATATTTCAATTGCAAGAAAAATACACTTATCAACTTGGCCGCTCTTTGGTCTCAGGCGGAGGAAATTGCCAATGTTGATTCATTTAGCTGAGGCACACTCGGGTCAAAATCAATCTAGTCAAAAATACATCACCTGCATTCAATACATTTAAAAAAAAAAAGGGAGATACAGACTAAGAGAATAAATCATAGCAATACAGGGCCTGGCTGAAAACAGATCTGTCATTTGCTTTGAAGGGATAAATACGTCACTCATTTTCACTGTCCCCTCGGTATTTAATAGCCCATTTGGCAAAGTAGTTGTTAGCTTGGCTTCGAAGTGGCCCATCCCAAGGCCAAGGGGAGATGGAGGAGGACAAGCTGGTGATGGGAAAAGAGCAGGCTAAGATGCCCACTTCACTGACACATCCACCCATGAGTAACACGTTCCCAGACGGCCCTTGAGATACCGCTGCGAGGAGCAAGATGTGGGAACCCAAAGAGAGGAGAACTTGGACCATTACAGATAAAGAACCACCTTGCGATAAATCCCTTCCACCCGTGGGAATAGGACAGCTGTCTTTTAACCCCGCACTCTCCAGGTGAGCCCAGTGACAGCTGTGCCTGAGGGTGCCTAAATCTTGCTTAAAAATTGTTTTCCAGTTATTTAAGTTGGTCTAATAAAAGATATCAGATTCACCCAAAAAACCTTGTCTGCCTATCTCCTTAGACCAACATGGCTACAACCTACACACCTGTAAGGGGCTAACCACACCAGTCAGCTTGCAGAGCTCAGACCAATAATGTCCTTAATGACAATGGGTCTGATTCACCACAGCTTTATGTCAGAGTGACTCAGGTCTGACCCCATTAAACCAGATTAATACCAGCAAAAAGCAGGCCTGAGCACAGCAAGTGACAGGCAGATGATTCTCTTGAAAGACTGGTAGAAATTGGTGATGGACACTAATGATGAGGGCACCAAGCCGTGATGGGCTAAGGTCTGGCTACAGTCAGCACAAACTGGAATAGCTCCTTTGACTTCAGGAGGGTCAATAGACCCGATTGATACCAGGTCCCACTGCCTGAAGCTTTTACCCGTTTTTCCGCAAGAGATGTGCAGCAGGGGCAACCCCAAATATTCAGAAGTCACACATGAGGCCAACAATACTTGTCGGGTCCTTTACATTTCCCTTTGGATTCAGAGCCTGGGGGTGCCCTCCCTTCATTTGTCCAAACTTTCCATTGCAACCAGAGAAGTTAGTGGCTTGCACTTCTTCCAAAATAATGAACACGGAGTGTAACAGGACAGTAGGGGGCACTTTTACGCTGAGCCACCCGCCTCACTGTGCCTGACCAAAGACCACACTTTGGGAGTCTCCCCAGGGATGCCTGCTTCCAGGCCTCCCCTTTCCCAGAGCACACCCACAAGCCTGGGATAACACAGCCACCACCTGGGCCTTGGTCTCCGTCAGGGCTCTGTGCCACCCAGGGTACACAGACCCAGCTGCCCTTAGGGGGTGCTTTTCCCACTGGTAATATTTCCAGCTGCTTCTTATAGCTTGAAGCTTCCCAGGGTAATCTTAGGTGTGTCTGAGGTAGTTAATAAACAGTCAAGCTCTTCTGGGAGTGAAAAAGCATCTCTGATCCCTTCTCTCTCATACATTCACAGCTAGGTGTGCTGAGCCAAACAGCCTTTTAATGATCAGAGAGAGAGAATAAGGAAGGGGATATCACAAGGGAAGTTGAGAGAAACACCTTGAATGACTTCCAGTCAACTGAGTCTTGCAAATATAAGCTCAGTGGTTCTTTTACTACGTGACATCCTACACACAGATCCTAGTTTCTGGCTAGATTCCAAGTTTTAACTTACGTATCAGCTTCCGGCAGCTGCCTGAGGTCCGATGCTTGTCTGTGTGCCAAGATGCCTGCTCGAGGAGGGAAAGCCCCCGCCAGACCAGGTGATCTGACCTTTTAATAACTTTTCTGACCTCATCACCTGGTTCCAAGCAGAAACAAGCATTATTTGATGCAGACCAATGCTTTTAAAAGTTGCCGGCATCCCCAGGTGGAGGGGCCAGGGCCCCACAGGCATCCTGGCGGGAACCCAAGGCAAAGGACCTGGACACAGGAAGGGGAGTGGGAGGAGATGGGATGGGAGGAGATCCTCTCCAGCCTGGTTGCCCAGGTGGCTGAGCTGACCCAACAACACACAGTTTGAAAAGAGAAGGGGATGAGTGGACTGTCCCGGGCAGGGAGAGATTTCATCCCATGGAGGTCCCCAGAGGCTGCTGTAAACTGGAGTCTGCCACTGTCTCCTTGCCTTCTGTAGGGCAGGGTCTGGCCTTCGGAGATGGATGGTGAGCTCTGGGCTTTGAAGGAGCATCCGTGTTCTCACGCTGCTTAGAGTTCAGGGCATGTCTGATGTCTGCCTGAGATCCAGGGCTCAGCCCTACAATGCTCTAATGTCTTTTATCCTGATCCAGCACAGTTCTGCAGATTGTGTGCATCTCTGCCACCATGGAGATGCAATATATTTGCCCAAACAGCTTTATTCACTGAAAGGTCCCCAGTGGGCTGAATCCTGTTGTCCTTATTCATCCGCGTTGTCCCACTGACTGGCTAGGGATGAGCCCAATTTGGCATTGCAGCCTCACTTTTAATAGATTAAAATCTTTCTGCAATAGACTCTTACACAGACAAGTCTCTCTCAAAGCGCAGAGCAAAGCTGTCCATTTACTGAGAGAAATGGCACTGGCATTTCCATTATGCAAATCCTGGCATGTGGAGGGACATCACTGAGACAACAGGAATTGCATCTCCGGGATTTTTCCTTGGCAAGGTATTGCTTTAAGTAAATATGTTGCAGAGAAAATGTTAGTACACGGAGGGGCTCAAAAGTGGCTCATCATTCTTCCCTTGACCTGAGTGCTGCATGTTGTGGAGATGTTGATTCAATAGCCCAGTGCAGCTGCCACGCTGGCCCTTTGGAGGAGGCCCTGGGAGGATTGTGGCTCTTGGTGGTGTGTCTCTGGGGGTTGGCTTTTCTTTGGCTCTGATAAAACATGCAGTGACTCGAGCCTTTTCTTCGTAGGCAGGACTGCCTGGACATGGGGATGGCTACAGTAAAACACACAGCTCTTCTGCTGTCTGACTGCTTCACCTCTGTCTGCAGTGCCAGGCACCATTATCACCTCTAGCAACACGTCTAGAACAGCAATGCCTCCATTGTCACCTCTTGTGGCACATTTACCACAGCAACATCTCTATTATCACCTATAGCAGCACATCTAGAACAACAACATCTCCATTATCACCTCTTGCAGCATATCTGGCACAGCTATGTCTCCATTGTCACCTCTTGCAACACATCTAGAACAGCAACATCTCCATCATCACCTCTTGCAGCACAGCAACATCTCCATCATCACTTCTTGCAACACATCTAGAACAGCAACATCTCCATCATCACCTTTACAGCACATCTAGAACAGCAACATCTCCATCATCACCTTTACAGCACATCTAGAACAGCAATATCTCCATCATCATCTCTTGCAGCACGTATAGAGCACCAACATCTCCATTAAATGTGGTCAGAGCCATAACCTGGGAACCATCTGGGTGCTGTGAGAAACTCCCTGCCCAAGCACACAAGACAGTTGCTGCCTGTGTGTTTGCCTCCAGAGCTGTGATTTACAGTGGTGACACCACGACAGTTTTTTACCCTGATGCCTGATGCTCAGAGGCTCTGCTATCCTGGGAGTCACAGACATTTACCTCCAATCTGTTCTGCAAGGGGAGGAGGAACTCCTTGTTGAAAGAAAATCTTCCCTCCATCACAGAACAGCACTGGGTTTCCCAGTCCCCCTTGCACTCAACTACACAGCTGCAAATTCTCATCTTACCTCAAAGAGACACTTCTTTGGTTTATTTTGGCATCTCCTGTCTACTTGGCCAGGCCTAGTCTCACTCAGAAAGCCACCAGCACGCAGATTGCCTGCAGTTCAAACATTTCTCTTTAATCAGGAGGATAAGTGTCACTGAAGGACTCTCACTTACTCAGCCGCAAGTGCTGCACTGTGAAGTGTGCCTGATGGTGGGGAGGGAGGGAGCACGGATGCATCCGTGTCCAGGTCCAGCCCACAGGGCCAAGGAAAAATGCCAACACTGTAGCTTCCCAGTCAGGATCCAAGGGCAAGCACCTTGGACTGGTACATTTGAGCATGAGACAGTCTCTCAGGGGTAAGAGCCATGCCATCTGCTGGGCAATAAAAGATACCCTTAATCCCCATGCCTAATTTGATCAAGAACTTACATATAATATAAACATCTATTTATATAAGTTATAAATATGCCATGAGTTCTGTATATTTTTGCTTGTAGACCAACACGGCTAAAACCCTCATTTTATCAAGAGCATTTGGAACCAAGGTGACAGACAGGGAGTGCTGAACAGCCCTTGCAAGGGTTAAAATGCTGGAGGAGCCATGCACTGTAGAGGTACACCAAACCCATGT
>NW_017728980.1:14640748-14660808 GCF_001723915.1 Gavialis gangeticus
CAGCAACATCTCCATCATCACCTTTACAGCACATCTAGAACAGCAATATCTCCATCATCATCTCTTGCAGCACGTATAGAGCACCAACATCTCCATTAAATGTGGTCAGAGCCATAACCTGGGAACCATCTGGGTGCTGTGAGAAACTCCCTGCCCAAGCACACAAGACAGTTGCTGCCTGTGTGTTTGCCTCCAGAGCTGTGATTTACAGTGGTGACACCACGACAGTTTTTTACCCTGATGCCTGATGCTCAGAGGCTCTGCTATCCTGGGAGTCACAGACATTTACCTCCAATCTGTTCTGCAAGGGGAGGAGGAACTCCTTGTTGAAAGAAAATCTTCCCTCCATCACAGAACAGCACTGGGTTTCCCAGTCCCCCTTGCACTCAACTACACAGCTGCAAATTCTCATCTTACCTCAAAGAGACACTTCTTTGGTTTATTTTGGCATCTTCTGTCTACTTGGCCAGGCCTAGTCTCACTCAGAAAGCCACCAGCACGCAGACTGCCTGCAGTTCAAACATTTCTCTTTAATCAGGAGGATAAGTGTCACTGAAGGACTCTCACTTACTCAGCCGCAAGTGCTGCACTGTGAAGTGTGCCTGATGGTGGGGAGGGAGGGAGCACGGATGCATCCGTGTCCAGGTCCAGCCCACAGGGCCAAGGAAAAATGCCAACACTGTAGCTTCCCAGTCAGGATCCAAGGGCAAGCACCTTGGACTGGTACATTTGAGCATGAGACAGTCTCTCAGGGGTAAGAGCCATGCCATCTGCTGGGCAATAAAAGATACCCTTAATCCCCATGCCTAATTTGATCAAGAACTTACATATAATATAAACATCTATTTATATAAGTTATAAATATGCCATGAGTTCTGTATATTTTTGCTTGTAGACCAACACGGCTAAAACCCTCATTTTATCAAGAGCATTTGGAACCAAGGTGACAGACAGGGAGTGCTGAACAGCCCTTGCAAGGGTTAAAATGCTGGAGGAGCCATGCACTGTAGAGGTACACCAAACCCATGTGAGCCTAATTGTCAGGTGGGGACATGCACACAGCCTAGATCAATAGTCTCTGGGAAGCAGCTTTCCCATCTTGGCACTTTTCTAAGCTGAAGAGCGTGAGAGCCCCACAGAGAATGCCTCTAATGTTCTCAATTTCACAGCTGGCCGGGCGAGTGTTGCACTGGAAGAGGCTCTTTCTGGGACACAAATTGTTTTGTAGGACTTTGCGGCAGATGAACTAGATAGAAAGAGAAGAACAAAGTCCCAGGAATAAACCATGCAAGTCGATCGCAGATGCG
This sequence comes from Gavialis gangeticus, assembly GCF_001723915.1. Taxonomy (NCBI): domain Eukaryota; kingdom Metazoa; phylum Chordata; order Crocodylia; family Gavialidae; genus Gavialis; species Gavialis gangeticus. Next base: position 14,642,056 of record NW_017728980.1, read on the forward strand.
GGCCTCAATTCTTTTAACTAGCTACATGTTGGGGCTCTCAGGGTCTTTTCTTTCCAGCCTAAAAGTTGTTTCCTTCACCATTGCCCTTGCAAAGTTTCTGGCTTGGCTGGTTTTCTCCTTCACCAAGTCACCACAGGCCTGGCCAGACTGCAGGATCATCCAAAAGTGCCCCCCCCCCCCCTCCAGCTGCGAACATTTCAATTTGCAAACATTACTGACCTAAATCTGTATGAGATGGATTCATTTTTAAAAGTGGGGCCACTTTCTGGCTTTGCCAGACTGCTATCAAACCCTCAAGGCTGGTCAAAATGGGAATTACCCCTGCAAATAATTACTCCTCCCCCTTGCTAATAATAATTACAAAGATAAAGATGATGACAATAATGATAATAATAAAGATAATGATGACAACAGCAGTAATGATGATAGAAACATTTTGTTTGCATCAATTATCCTTGTTCACAAAAATTGCTCAGATGTGGACTGAGCCTAAAATGTGTTTTTCTTAGCTGTCCAGGTCCTTTGGCTAGATGTGATATCTTTTATCACACCAACTGAGTAGTTGGAAAAAAGTTCTTGGCAAGCTTTCGGGTGCAATCACCCTTCTTCAGGCACAGGGAGTCTCTGCAGTTCTTAGCTGAGCATTTTTAGGCAGGTAATAAGACTGGGGAACTAGCACTCGCGCTCTTTAGTCTACTCTGCGCCGACTGACAAGGGACCTTAATCCAGTGTCTAGGTGCTTTTACATAAGCACACTCATCTTGCACGGAGTAGATGAGGCTCAAGTTTCTGCTCCATTAAGGTGATCGTGGTTAATAGGCTGATGCCAAGTAGAATGAGCTGAGCAACAAGGCAATCAACTTTCAGCTGCTTGTTTTCTTCTGGAAACCTCTAGGAGAGAGGAAAGTTATTCCAGTCAGCCTTGCTTATAAGACCTAACAGGAGAGGAACCAGAAGTAATGTCCTAAGGCCTTACTCTTGCCGCCTGGCTGACAAGGAGCTGAGACTGGATCTGACAAACGTGCACAACTACACAGGAGATCCTGTCCTGAAACTATGCATGCAACGATGCTACCTCCCCACATGCCCAGACAGACACCAGTGACACTGGTGGGAACTTTCCTGCTTCTAATTTGCAGAAGAGAATTGACTCATCCCTTTGTTTTGCTGCAATTGCTCATGAATCAGCTGATATTTTCTGGCAGGGAGAGGTCAGTTTGGCAAGGATGCTTCATCTCAGGATAAAGGGGAGTTTTGTTGTAGGAGAGCAATTCCTGGGTTTCACTGAGCTAGAAAGGCAGGCCAGCAGAAGCAAATGCACAAGTGATGAGAAATGTCCTAATGCAGACGGACGTGTGTAGAACTGAGCTCACGGAGGAGGCGGCAGCACTGACAGATGCTTGGTGCTTCTGGGACATGAAGATCTGATGGGTGGGGGAAATGCTTAAGGTCCATTTCCCCACTCCAGGTGCACTTGATGCTGGATTTTTGACTGAGGGCTGGATGCAGAAATCCATGGAAATCTCCCATTATCACTGATGGGCTTTGGAGCAGGTTCTGAAAGAGCTGAGTGGACATGTGTCCTCATGTACATACAGGCATTTTCCCTTCCTCTGTGAAAAAGTACAAGAAGATACAAGGCAGCGGGTGTGATTCTGCTCAGTTTAGAAAATGCATGCAACAAAGCAGGTGCCTGCACGGTGTGGAAGAGGTAGGGAGCACACAAAGCCACCATCTGAAAAACAATAGTCCTCAGTCAGTTCTCCACTCTGACAAAAGGTTCATTAGTGGCCTACTTGCCTCATGGCCTGGATTAGCAATGCCCAATGCAGGCAGATAAACTACTGCACCATGTTAGCACCATTAGCGAAGGCAGCAGACCACACGAGATCCCCTCCAAAGGAGGTAAAAGCAGCAGAGCCAGCATGATGTGCAGCTGTAAACCAGTGGGCATGAACCTTCAAACAACTCGTGTCCTGCCTTCATGGATGGTCGCGTGCCATCCACCAGCCTGTCATCCATGATGAAGTGACCAATGTCACCAGGGAAATCAGCAGCGCAGACACAAAAGGGAGGTGTAAATAGCCGGGTGTCATTTCCAGACAAAGCCAAAACCTGAAGCCGATGAACCAGAAAAAGTTATGACTCTCAGATATTCAAAGCCAAGGTGGAGCTTTATCCTAGACGTTAAAAGATGTATATCAGTGGCTCTGGGCCACAGAAGAGACATTAAGAAGATGATACAGTGAAAATGGTAATTGGTCCAATGCACCATTTATCACTTTGGGGGCTGGTAGCATATGTTACGTTGCCAGCATCCTGTCCTAGGCCCAACAGATGTGCACGGAGTAACGGTCCATGGTTACAGGGACTGACTGCACCTCCCAGCCAGAAGGACACCTTTGAATGGGCAACCATGGGAAGTTTCATAGTTTGTAGGTTCGGAAGGGACCTGAGCAGATCATCTAGTCCGACCCCCTGCCATGGCAGGAAAGTACTGGGGTCAAACGACCCCAGCAAGGTGTTCATCTAGCCTCCTCTTAAAGACCCCCAAGGTAGGAGCCAGCACCACTTCTCTTGGAAGGCATGGGGTCCTTTGGGTTGTCCTGTGGGCCTGTCCTGGAAGGGTTTTCTGCCTGGCCAGTGGAGCAATGAGAATTTCGGGTCAAGCTAGGTTGTCGAATCCATGGATATAGCCACACAGGTTGTGGCAGGCAGTGGAGAGATGAAGGGAGACAGCAGCACTACAGAGGGAAATATGTGCCGTGCTGCTGGCCATGGATGTCTTGGGCTTTCTGCATTCACAAATGCCACCGGTTCTCAGTTATTCAAGCATGCGACAGGAAGCCGGTCCGTGCCCCGGGGAGCAGTCCCTCCACATTCCCCTGCTGTGGGGTCTTGGTAACAAACCCAACGGAGGGAGGAGACTTGCGTGGCTGTGTAATGATGAGCTTGGCCTTGCCGCTGCTGAAGGGCAGCTGCCCTCCTGTGCTTTCAGAAAGGATAGTGGGGGAAATCATGTACCTCTGTGGAATGAGTGGGGACAAGATGCTTCACTAGCAGGGGCCTGTGTGTCATCTCCGACCACCCAGCTCCTCTCCATCCCTGCACCTCAGCTCTCTCCTTCCAGAAACCCGGCTGCCCATCTGTCTCTCCCGCTCTGTTGCCAGCCTGGATTGCTATGGGTGGCAGCCCCAAGTGATGGAGATGAAATGTCTTCGCTCAAACAGTTGGTCTTGCATCCTCCCCTGCAGCCCCGCGGGCATCCTCCCACTCCACATTTCAGAGCATCCCGGGCTTTCCTCATCAAAAATACCAGGCAGCATTAGCATACCACCGGCATAACCAGCTGCCTGCTTGGAGCTGGACGTCACAACGTCCACGACAATTTGTGGCACTTCAGAAATCTTTCCAGCATTCCCGTCGGCCGGCCTGTCCCTGCCTCTCCTCTGCATTCACCCATCCTGCGTGGAGCCGTACGCCCCGGTGGCGAAGACAGGATCAGCCCTTGTGGCTTCAGTAGGATCCCTTGGCTAGGCTGGTTTATGCCAAATGAGGATCCGGCCATTACATTTCTCTGGAGAAGCTCAACCGTCCCTAGGATTTTAAGCCAGCAAGAATGTCCTTCAGGTTGCACCCAATCTTAAGTAATCCTGGGCTGCCATAAATAAAAGACTTCCCTTTTGTTTAGCCACTTGGTTCAATACATACAATTCATTGAAGCTGAGGGTTTAATAACATGTTTTACTGTTTGAAAACCAATAAAATCTTCCATGTAAAAAAAAAAAAATAACGGCTGTGAAGAGATCCTAGGAAGGAGTCTGGGGGCTTATAAGATGCAAACGCATCTCCCACGTCGGGGCGGATGATGGGGTCGTTTCTCCAAAGGATTCTGATAGTTTCCATCTGCATTCATCACAGGTCGTGATAACTGGCTTTCTCCAGTCAGGAGAGGCAGGGACCTGATTTGCTAAGGATGGGGATTAATCACCCCGATGAGGCACGTTATCCAACCCAATCAAGGAGCATTCATTTCCTAATGGGCAGGTTGCCGGTATTATTTACATCAACAGCTCCACTGAAGCGCGCCTGCGTTGCAAAACTGGGACATGGCAACTGCAGGCAAAGTTTAAACTTGCCCGGGGCTTTAAGGGGTCCGATCCTGGAAGCCCCAGCACACCCCACAGCATCCGTACTGGGACTTGTTTCCCATTGCTGAACACTTGTAGAAGAGGACCCTCCTCCAGAGCATGGCCTGTGCAAGGAGCACGGGGAGGCTATGAATGGAGGCTACAAAACTCCAGCCACAGAGAAAAACAGTCTTAAGTGCACGGCCATGCAGCAGTAAGCTTTGCATTAACAAAGCCTCCTAAAAAGCTCTTGAACTCACTGGATGGGAACGATGGGATGGTGAATAGATGGGTACCAGACTGCGTAGCAAGGCACTCAGTGCACATCACAGGGTTTTTAGCCCAGCACAATAGTTAAACAGTCTGGCTCATGCTTCCCCTCAGACTGCAGCCATCTCTGCCATCTGAGAGGTCCCCTCTGCACCCGCTCAAGCATCCACAAGTATAAGACAGCAGAAGCGCTGATACAGTCATATCAGTCTAATTAACTACGAGGCATTCATTATTGCATGGCTGAGCTGTTGCCGCACGAAGAATGCCTCTGTTGTGGGAGAGGCCACGCTCTTCATCCCCAGCGATTTGCATTGCTGAATATAGCTCCAGTGAAGACAGACAGACATCACAAAAAGCCGCTAGAGCAAACACCAGCAATCTCCACTAATGGAATCAATTCATTTGTCTTTACAATTACATCGCTAATAGGATTTGATCGGTGCAGACTCTGGGAACGAGAGGTAGCCAGCCAAAGTGATAATGGAATTGCTGGGTCATCTTTCTGAAGGGAGGTGGCGGCGTTTCTGTAGGAAGGAGACAAAACAGATGATCTCAGGGGGTGACTTGAAGCATCCTGTCAGGGAATAAGCTTGAGCTGATTTAAAAGGTGACGGGGGCTCTCCGCACCATGAAGCCGTGATGCTACGCGCCTGCCGGAAATTCACCCGGCTTCCGAAACCAGACCATAAAAGTAATGTTTTCTTTGTGGTTTCACAGAACCAGGATGTTTTCTTCCCACTTAATTTCAAAATTTATCGCTGCCTGCGAGGAATACCCCACGGGGATTTCTGCAGAGGGGAAGCTGCCGGCTTGCGGCATTCTTACGGTGGAAATCAGAGAAAATTGTGAGCCCACCACAAATTCACAGCTGAGCCCGCTGCCGACTTCTGTTGCATTCCCAGAACAAAGTTGCATAAGCCCTTTGCTGGGTTCTTCAGGGCTGGCCCCATTCGACGTGCTCGGGGGCAGATCTGTCCGGCTAAGACGGGCTTGGCACATGACAAGGGGCGGAGGAGGGGAGAAGTCACCTTTCCCCCCGATCCTGGTGTCAAGTGGTGTGTTGTTTGGCCTTAAATTAGAGCAGCCTCAAGGTTGCACTAAGTTGCACCTAGTTGCCCTCAGCACCAAGGACCCATTAGGGCACCTTGAAGATGAAGACATGGGAAGCCCCAGTCAGAAGCCATCTTTTCCCCAGACAAGATCCAGGAGGCAGGATAAAAGGGCTAACAGGACAGGGTCTGGTCCACAGATGAGGTGACAACCGGTGAGCTTCCAGCACCAGAATCCACACATGCCCAGTAAAAATGACATGTCTCCCTTGTGATGCTCTTTCCTTTACTGGTTCCAGATGTTGTACCTGCAGATGAAGGGACCATCTAGAAATGCCAGCACTTAGCTGTCAAGCATTTATTTTCAGCATGGCCACCGCAATGAGCTTGCTAAGTCAGGAGCTCAAGAAGAAAAGTCCATTGCACCGGCCAGAAAGAGAACATCTCTCTCATATTAAAATGTACCAGGGTGTTTTGCATAAAAGAGCCCAAAGATTTGATGGAGCTTTTGACACCTCTGATTGCTGCCATGGAGGGCTCTGGGACTGGAGAACCGCACTGCGGACACTTCCGTCCTTCCCTGACAGGGCCAGACAGAGGAAAGGAAATGCAGGAAGAGGTGTTAAGATCTGGGGTTTAACTGTTGGGAGGGGAACGGCGCAAGAACCAGCACAAGGCTGAAGCTGCCTCCTTGGATTTCTCCACGAAGTTGCTTCGCTGAAATAAGATGCCAGTCCTCATTATAGCTGCGGAAAACATGAAAACCTGAGGTCTCTGATAACAGAAGGGAAATAAAACAAAGGGCCCAAAAATGTATTAGTGGCTAAAACGTGAGCGTCTGCACACAACTGCCAGAGCGATGGACTCGGCGCCCCCTCCCACAACCATCCACGTGTCCACAAAGGGAGGAACACCTAGGAAAAAAACCCTGCCGGTTTTGGCAAATGCTGTGTCCTCTCTTACTCTTTCGTATTTAGACAAAGAAATATTTGGGGGGGGGGATTTGCTCCATATGGAAATTCACTGGGTGACTTTTTTATGTCCTAAGGCTCGACCCAAAGCCAGCTGAGAGCGCGAAGACTCCCGACGCACAGTGGGCACAGCCCCCTCCTGAGTATTTCCAAACAGCTGCCCACACGGACACGACACGGTGCCCAACGGGGCGAGGTGGAGACGGGGCAGGCGCTGGGTGCCAAGCAGGAAGGAAAGCAGAGATGAGCCCACCTCTAGGCTCCATAGGCCGCTCATCAGGGCTCGCGTGCGCAGCACAGAACAGCCTGATCCCATCTATTTACTGTAGGTATTTTGTTTATACATGAGGCAGCTGAGGAAGGTAGGAGAAATGATGTGCCGTAATTTGGGCATAAATTAAACTGCTGATTTCCACAGCGTGAATTTATTAAAAGTAATTAGCTTCAGGTAGCATCTGAGCAGCATGAAGATCATTCACCTCCAGGCCTGGCGACGGCGATGCATTCAGATGCCTGCTCCTGGATCTCACGGGGAGGTGGGGAAAGCTGCCAGACAGGAGGCAGGGTCGTGCTTAGAGGTCTTCCACCTACCACCTCCACCTCCCTGCTCCACGGATCACACCAGACATCTCTCCCCAACCCTCAGGGTGCAACATACCTCGCGTGCAGCCCTCAGGTCTCCAGGATGAGCCCTCCCTCTGCCATGAGATGAGCCCCAGCCAGCCCCATCATCAGAGCAGGGGGACTTCCTTTCATTTGAGCAGCATTGACTCTGAGAAACACAAAGCGATGGGCTCCTGGTTTCATTCTGCATTTAAAGTTGCTGTAGCCGGGTGATGGGCAATGGAGTGTTTTAATGAGCGCAGCCTTCTCTGGAAGGTGGCTCCTATTCGAAGGGACGATGCAGGCAGACTTGGCTGCATGCAGCAGGCTTCGTGCCATTGCCCTCTGAGCAGCATGACCGGGAGCTGCGCAGCTCAGTCTCCAAGCAGACCCCACATGCCAGGGCAGTCTGGTACCCATCCACTACTGATGTAGTGGATGCACAGACACACCTGTATGTTTTGATCTTTCCTTTGCAGCTGCCAGCTCCGGGAGCTGGACCTGGCTGTGGCTGCGCTTGCATTTGAGTTGTGTGCATAGTGCATTTTAGTGGCTGTTTTTTGCAGCAGGGAGATGAAAGACCAGGGCTAATTTTCATCTCCATTCTGTCCCAATGGCACTATCAGACAGGGTGTGCGGGTAATGCACACCTGGCCATGGCTAGATGCGTTTCATAAGAGCTGGTTTTGCCATTTGATCTCCAACGAAGTCAGCAGTTTCACAGCACCTGAGTCTGCTCTTGCTCGCTTAGGCTTACAGAAGGAGAAACCCCTCTGAAACCGCTACCTTCCAGGATCAGGCTGGAAGGCCGAAGACAAACCTTAACCAACTAGACCTAAGCAGGAGTCCAAATAGCCACATGGTTGAGAGAACAAAATGAAGCTGCTGGAGAAGTTGCTCCGCCACAGGCAGAAGTGCAGGAGCAGCCGGTGGGCAGCAGCGAGACAGCTGGGCGTTCAGGAAGGCTTGACCTTCCAGGAGGAGAGAAAGGCATCCCCCGAGACAGCGACAACAAGCAGGCTCCTTTGGCAGGTCAAGGACAAACCCTGCCCTTGAACCACAGCCCCTGGACACTCTGCTCATCTGTCAGTGCCTGTGCCCGCAGTGAGGCAAACCCCACCAGATTTATCATGCAGACCCTGCCGGGAATGACAGGCTGCCAAGCAGGTGCATAGAGCTCAAGGCAGTTGCTGCTTGTCAGATCTTACCCAGGTCAGCCTTAGCTGGGGTCCAAATAGCCACATGGCTGAGAGATAAATCCATTGGGACCAGAAGTGTGGAGAGCACAAGGCACTCCGGGACAGCCCGTTGAGCCTGGAGGGACGCAGGAGGCAGTCGGGTATATTGTGCCAGCAGCTGCCAGGCTGGTCTTCACCTGGGTCTTCAGTATCCTTTGCACGAGAACCATGCCTGGAGCATGCAGCGGAGACCTGGGCCTCAACGGGCAAGGTGCTGCCCACACAACCAGAGACAGATGATCTGCAGTCACAAAGCCCAGCCCAGTGCCTTAGCTGGGGGGCTAGCCTTTCCCTTAGGCCCTACTGGAAAATCCATCCCGTGTGATGGGCGGCCTGGCAAACTGATCGATAGGCTTGGGAGCATGAGGAATAAGTGCAGCAGTGTCAGCTGAGAGGCAAAGCAAATGGGTCCAGGTCAAGGACTATGGGGTACAAACGGGGTTAGTGCTGCTCATCCCTCCCGAGAGACTCTGGTTCTCTCATCCTGGGAGCAGGATCCTGTCCATGGCCCTCCAGCGACGGGCTTTGGAGCTGGCGCTTGGGAGGGGGCTCCTTTGCATGCTGACATTTAAATATCGAAACATCTATCTATGTTTTTGGCAGCTCTGTCATTTTAAAATATTTGCAGAGAGCGAAACCTGTCCTCCTCCCCATGCCAAGTGCCTCTCTGTGCTGCAGCTCGTCTGATAGCTTGGCCTGATGTGATTTGAAATGGAAGAGCTCTTCAATGGCAAAGACGCAGCAGAAAGCCCGTGCCAGCCCTCTCCCTCGTGGGCCAGCTGGCGCCGTGTTAATGATGGTGCTCGCAGGTGTGTCTCCTACCTGGTCTCCGGAGGCTGCCTTAATTTTCGGTTTCCTTTCAAGAAAGCCAGGGCTGGGGGAAGTGATGGGCATGGCTGTTTTGATGCCACTGTTTATCTGATGCAACCAACATTGCTCTGCGTCCCTCTAGTCCCCGGGGACCAATTTGCCTGGCTCCTGCTTCAAAGCGCCGCTTCTTACAGACAGACAGAAGCAGTAATTAGCAGGATGACTCACCTGAAGCCACCTGTACGTGAAGTGAAGGCAGCTATAGGCAAAGCCGATGCAAGGTTACTGAGCCACTGATGACTTTGTACCTGTGTTCAGACACTGCTTTGGAAATGCTCAGTCCTGCTGGGAGGATCCCTGCTGACACCTTCCCGCATCCTCCTGCTGTTACCGCCTGGCCACCGCTGCCGTGCCCCCTCCCGTGCATCATCTGCAGACCACTGGGCACCCGCGCAGTACCGCCGGCTGTACTGCAGGCTGCCAGTGCCAGTGACCAGGTCTCCAGAAGCCGGGGGGAAGCGGCTGCTGCAGACTGAATGGTCTTGGTCCTTCTTTCATCAGCTTCTTGTTAGCACCATTGTCACTCTAGGGACCCCCAGTTGGCAACTGGGTTTCCACTGGGCCTGGCCCTGCTTGCACACGCACACACACGCACGCACACACACACACACACACGATACACAGCCTCATAGCTGCTTCCAAAACCCCTGCCCACTGAAAGAGAGGGAGATCCATCACCTTGCATTAATCTCTGCAGCGTCTGCCTCAGACGCAGCCTTCAACGGGTTGCTGGGTTCAGCGGGCTACGGCGTGGCCCCCCGGGGTTCACTGGCCTCATTTGAAGCCATTGCTCCCCCTCTCTCTCCAATATTTATGACCTGCAGCTGGGGTATTAGCCTCTGATCTGGTGAAGAGGAAGAGCAGGATGCTGTTGGTCACAAGTAGAGCCACATTAGCAGAAGTCAGCCCGGGAAGGGGCCTGGACTGCACAGACAGAGCCGAACGCCTGAGCTCAGCCCAGGAGGCTGCGGGACAGGACTGATAGGGCTGGGAGGCGAAGCTTGCTACACCTTCGCTGTTACACCTATCTACCCAGTAGGCAGATGTCTACCCAGTAGCAAAGTAGGGGCTACAGGAGCTATCGCTCATGCCCTAACTCTGAGGCAAGACAATAAACATTTGAACTGTCTAGCTCAGACTCTGCACCAGTGGGCCTGGGAGGGTAATGCAAGAACATCAGGCTTCTTCATGAAATGGTGCAGCTCATCGTGCATCTGCCCTGGCCTGCATCAAGCCAGATGTACCAGGTGAGCAAAAATGGAGCCTCTTTTCCCTGCAGATATCAGGAGTCCTGTTGAGCTGGAATCAGAGGGAGCTGCCGCCCCTTACCTGAGCCCTGCTGAGCTGGTCTCAACTAGTAGCTTTTTTACCCCTGGCTGAGCCAGTAAGAGCTTCTGCTCTCAGCTGGGAGCCATCACAGATCTGAAAGACAGCTTCAGTTCAGTGGAAGGAAGGAAAGGAAATTAAAGTTGTAGCCACTGCACAGGGGCCCGGTGCAGCGTTTTATAGCGCAGTGTGTCAGGGAGGCCTATCTGTCTGCACATAACGATGTAGTGGATGCACAGACACACCTGTATGTTTTGGTCTTTCCTTTGCAGCTGCCAGCTCCGGCAGCTGGACCTGGCTGTCGCTGCGCTTGCATTTGAGTCCTGTGCATGATGCATTTTAGTGGCTGTTTTTTGCAGCACGGAGATAAAAGACCAGGGCTAATTTTCATCTCTGTTCTGTCCCAATGGTACTATCAGTGTTTTGGAAATAGCCTTAAATAATCTCCGCTAATCTACTAGATCAGAGGTGCTCCAACATGCAAGTGCCAAGGCTGAAGCTGCCACAGAATGACTCAATGCCTGAGCTGGAGGATGCTGGGATTACAGGAGGAGTTAGCTTGGGAGTAGCAGCCATACTAAAGCATCAGCTTTAAATGCTGAGAGCAAGAGGGGAGCTGGCAGCTCCTGTAACACATTATCCCCTGGCTGCACCAGAGGGTGGTGGCATAGGGAATTTTATGCTATGATCCTGAGCTGGAAGGAAGAGGCACAGATGCATTGATCTGAGTGGAGTGATGGTACTTTACACTACCTGGAGATCAGGCTCCTTGCAATCAAGGCCCTTACAGTCCAAGTGCATGGAGCAATGCAGATGTAAAGCGCAGCCCCACAGTAGCACAGAGATTCATAGCAGCAGACGATCTGGTAGGATATAAGCAATGCATTTCTTTGTGATTTGCTGCTGCTTCACCCCAGTATTATTCTCCAGATGGGAAGACTTCCTGCTGCTTCCTGGCTCATTTTCTATCCGTCATTCCCATTCATGTGTTTATCACTCCGCACTGCCTGAGATTATCGGCTTGTTATAGGTTGTTTAACAAGTTTGCTTAAATTAAATGGGTGCCAAGGAAATTGGTGCTTGTGTTCTGGAGATAAAGCAGCTCCAAAGAGGAAGCCCATGCTCTTCATCTCCGATCCAGCTGCCTGCTTAAGAGAAGACACATTTTCTCTTTCCTTGCCCAGCGGCTGCCCAAAGATGTTGGAGACTGCACAGGGAAGCCATCAGCCTGGCTTCCCCGCTGTCCGAGGAGCAAGTCAGGTGCTGTGGCCAGGCACATGAAACAGATCCAGCTCTGAAGTGTTTTCTGCCAAAGATAGTTCAAGCTTTTTGGCTTATCTGCTGCCCTCTTCGGGTATCCTCCAGTACAGAGCATTAGCACGAGAATGCTTTGCTCTCAGGGTGTGCTACAAAGCCGTGTTACCTGCCAGTGCCCACATCCAAAGTTTCATGTTTCCCCGGTGGATTTTGATCACATGCCAGCAGCTCTGTACCCCATTCTCTTTCTTCTGCTTCGTGTGTTAAGTAGTGCTAGCAGCGGTCACAGTCCATGCACAGGGCTGTTATGAGCCAATGTTGGTTCAGGCTCTGTGGCCCAGGACACTTTGGCTTTGGCTCTAAGGTGGACACGAAGCAAGCTCATCTCTTAAGTTGCAGACCTGCCCAACCGCAGCTGGGCCCTTACCAGGACAGACAACAGCATCATGGACCATATAACACAGATAGAGCATGCAAGATTCATTCACCTGCATATCTATTACCATCTGCTTGAACTGCCCCTCTCCTTTCTACACCGGGAAGATCCCTATGTGAAAGAATGAGGGGATGACAATCTGACATTAGTCCAAAAACACACCGATGGCTGTGGCAGACACTTCAACCTCCCTGGATACTCCATCACTGACCTCAGAGTAGCTGTTTTTTACAGAAAAGCTTACTTGAAGGCAGAATTGCAGAAGAAGACATCGTCTACTGGCTGGATTGTGTTATACATGGTCCAAGCAGAAACAAAGGAGTTCCCCTCTATTCAGCACTGGCAAGGCCACATCTGGAGTGCTGTGTTCAGTTTGGGGCCCCTGCTACAGAAAGGATGTGGACAAATTGTAGACAGTCCAGCAGAGGACAATGAAAATGGTTGTGGGGCTGGGGGACAGGACTGGTGAGGAGAGGCTGAGGGAACTGGGCTGATTTAGTCTGCAGAAGAGGAGACTGATGGGGGATTTGATGGCAGCCTTCACCTCCCTGCAGGGGGGCTGCAAAGACGACGGAGCTGGACTGGTCTCAGTGGTGGCAGATGACAGAACAAGGAGCAATGGGCTCAAGCTGCAGCAAGGGAAGTTGAGGTTCAATATTAGGAAAAAAATTCTCACTAGGAGGGTGGGTGAAGCACTGGAACAGGCTACCAAGAGAGGTGGTGGAGTCTCCATCCTTGGAGGTTTTTAACACTGGGCTAGACAAAGCCTTGGCTGGGAGGATGTAGCTGGGGCTGGTCCTGCTTGGAGCAGCAGGTTGGACTAGATGTGACCTCCTGAGGTCTCTTCCAACTCTCATTTTCTATGATTTTATAATCCTATTACCTGGATTCACTTTTATGACTCTTTTGTCCCTATGGGTTTATTACATATTTGTCTTTCTCAGCACTGCCCTCTCCCTCCCTCCTTTCCCTGTCTTTTGTATTCAGATCACTCTAGTTGACACCCAGCTCCATGCATGTCCTTTCACAGCATCCAGTATTGTGAGCTCTTGCTCACAAAAGTTTATGCTGCTGGATTCAGTTAGTTTATATGGTGCATCTCTCCCCTGCTGATTGCAGGTAAGGAGGAATATCAGCCTTGACAAGTGGCTGGCCTCCTTGCTGGCTCTGCCAGTGATGCAGCTGGTTTGTTCTGCTGGTGAATTTTGTGACATGGAAACCTGAGCTTTTTAGACCAGCACCAGTAAATGGGCTCATTTCACATTAGTCCACACCATTCAGCTCTCAATTTTGGTTGCTTCCCCCCTACACCATATTGCATCTGGTGACATCTTGGCCACGTTACATCCCCCAAACTCCCCTTTAACAAGGTTAGGCTGGATTCCCCTCTGGTCTTTGCAATAGCCTCAGGATCACCCTGCTTCAAAGCCAGGCCCTGGCTTCTATCTCACCCTCGAACATGGTTCCCTTGCAGACTGCAGTAAAACCTGTCTCCTTGCTTGAAGTCTGAAATAATTGCACCGGTGCAGACTTCTCCCTCATCTTGCACATCCCTTCTTCCTTTCCTTGCCTTTTATGTCATCATTTTGCTCATTACAGAGAAAAGCAAGATAAGTGGAGACAATGGAGCTGCAAGCCCTGGTGTTTAGCTCATAGCATTGAAACGGCGTAACTGGAAAGCGCCGCAAATTAAAACACCGCTGAGTAGTGTTAGTTTAAGGTGCTAAATGGACTTTAGAGTGGCAGGACATCCTGGGTCATGCAAACACAAATGCAGTTGCGTCAACATAAATGGGAAATATTGTTTCATCTACACCCACACCTGCCTGGCACCTCCAGGAACAGTCAGGCTCCTCCAGGAAGATGCCATGAGCTATGATCCCTGGGGTCTTTCCAGGAGCAGGAGTCTCCTTGCTGGTGCCATGTTTCAAAGCAGACGGGTCTCACCCAGCCACTTGCCCTCCTGGGTGGCCAGCAGCCCCTTCAGGGGCAGGTGGTGAAGAGGCAAACAGAGCTTGGCTGCTGAGAACTTCGCTAGGAAAAAGAGATAGCAGGGGGGTTGGAAATGCCTCCCCCGCAACCCAGTCCCGGGGATTTCCAGCTGCACCGCCCCTTCTGCCTTGTGCTTTCTGGTAATGAATACTAAGGATCCTTCACTTCTTTTGTAATTGCCTGCCTGGCAAGATGTGTTTCTCTTCCCCCATTTTCCTTAATCTCTTATCAGATGTCACTTTTTTGTTCCTCGTGTGTTGACAAGGCATTTAAACATTTCACCGAATCAAAAAAAAAAAGAGAAAGGCAGGGGAGTGAGGAAAGAAAGGAAGGAAGAGAGAGAGAGAGAAAACCCTCTCTCAGCATATGGAAGGTTCATTTTTCAGATCTGAAAATAAGTGGCTGTGGTATGTAATTAAATCTAATAGGTTAATTAGCGAATATTTAGATCCCCCCCATCCTTCCAAACCAGGCACTGTCAACCGCTTCCCAGTCAGACGGCATTCATCATCGGAGTAATACGCCCAGCTAAGAGGAGATGTGACTGAAAAATACCATGGGGATTGTGAGATGCTGCTGGTATTTACCCAGGAAAGCACCAGATGCACGATCAGAAGGGGAAGGGCCCGGCTGGGTTCCCGCTGACAGAGCGGCGGAGCCATTGCCGTGGTGAACGTTGCCCACTTGTGCGTCTTATTCACACATTTCTGCTCCTGCTCTTCATTTTTTCATGCCAAGTAATCAGCCCCTGCAAGCGAGTTGTGGGGGTCCTGCCGGCCTTGCTGCTAGGGCCGCTCGGTGTGCTGGAAATGGAGATTATAACCTTGAGAGGAGGAGAGGGGCGGGAAAGCAAATTAATTAATTCCAGCTAACCACCTCAAGATGCACATGAGTGACTAAGGAGCCCGTAATCAGGAGAAGTGGCTTCCGATATCACTCTTAAATAAATCCCAGGGTGAACGTCAGGTGAGAGCTAAGGGCCCCCAAGATGGGCCCAGATGGGGGCGGGGACGATGCAGATACAATTTTTAATCAGCAGAAGTTTGTACAGCCCGGTCCTGGTGGGGAGGCAGATGGTGCAATCTGCGGTGGGAGAGGGAAGCTGACTGCAGACGGTCGGTATGGAGAGGGCACAGGCAATTAAGCATCTGGGGTCACTAAATGCCCCCAGTTTTTAAGCAGGTCACAATGACGTGATAGCCCCCGGCATTTAAAGTCACGGACAAGCCCGGCTCCTTGAAACTCAGCAGAGGATAAACAGCCGGAGAAGAAGAGCCCACTTGCACTGAGTTTGCCCGACTGTTTCATGTCATGGCTGTTATGCTGGAGGTGGCAGGCGCTGGGAGGCACGTTGGGATGAGACCTGCCTGCCGGAGCCTGGTGAACTCAGCTGCCTGAGGGGACATGGGTTTGTCATGGATGAAGCAAACATGGTGCCACATGCAAGAGAGGTGCCGGGACAGGGGCTTCTCCACCCTTCCCGTCCTCTTCCTGTGAATGAACACCCACACCCTTCCTGTGGATAGAAAGGATCATCTCATCTTTCCTGCAGCTTGGAGTTTCACAGATACCCAAGGAAGAAAAAACAGGCCTCTTCAGGCAAGCTGGAGCAAGGCATTGCACCCTGTGGGTGAGACTTTCCGCAGAAGCAAGGCCCACGTTTCCAGGGGCTCAGGCCCCGCTCCAAGGAACTGATTTCCAAAGGACCCGGCTCTCACCAAATGAGAGCTGGGTTTTCAGACAAGGTCAATACCCGTTGTGCACCCAACCTGCTGAGCTCTCCAGAAAATCTGGCCCTACACAACAATCAGAAAGTGGACAGCACCTAGGTATTATTTTTATGGTGGGTTGGGTATCCCCATCCATGCAGAGACCCCTATGCACATACATCCGAGACAAAATCCAAAACCTCTCTGCAGAAGCAGGAGCCTGGAGGGACCGTGATGCCGCATCCCTAGTGGCAAGGGCTCCCCGCAGGCCCGTGTCCTGAAATCAGTTGTTTTCTCACAGCCTGGCTCCCCTCCTGTAGCCATGAAGGCACATGCTGCCAGCCTGCACCAGGCCCTCCCTTGCCATCTCCCGCAGGGCTTGCACGGTGCCCGGGAAACCTGGCCCACGCTGCCAGGCCTGATTCTTCTCTCTCAACTGGGATCACCCTGTCCTGGAAACAGTGGAGCCGCTGGTGGAGGCCCCGAATCTGAGCCCTGCCATGGGACTGTCCCTGCTGGCATGGCAGGCTGGCCCACAGCATGTCCTCCTCAGGGAAGCACTGTATCCGCTGCAGGATCCTAACAGGACCCATTCACAGCACAATCATCTCCAGACAGGATCCCATCGATTCAGTTTCTTATCCCCAGCAGTGACCAAAACCAGACATTGCAGGGATGGGTGCACTGGATGTCAGCAGATGTGGGATAATCATGTCACCTGTCCCATTTGCTTCTCGTTCCTGGGAGTCGGCGATCCTTGCAAACCTTGGAGCAGGGGTGTTGATCATTACCTCTGAGGATGGCTGCTTCGGCTCTGGCTACTCTTGGTCCCCATACACATTTCCAATCTGTTTTTGAGCTTTGTTCAACATTTGGCCTCAGCAGGATCCAGGGGCAATGAGTTCTAGTTTATTTGCACATTGTGTCGGGGATGGGAGAAGGACGCATTTGCTCCTGTGGGCTCTGCAGGTGAATGCCTTTGCTGTGCTCTTTATCAAGAAGCATCTTTAAGCTGCTGGTTCCGATTCTCCGCACAGACGTACAAGAGGTGCCTCGACTCCCAGAAGCAAAAAACCACCACTACATTTTAGCAAAAATGAAAGGACCTAGCTAAGCCCATGCCCACAGGGACAAGGCTGCAGTGATCATGACTTCAAACTCACCCACTGCATCCCCCGACAGACCGTGGGCAATGCATCTTCCAGAGGAAGCTGCAGGTAGCAGTGGGTGGTAAACCCCCCACCCTGCAAGCTCCCATCCTCCAGCAATGGTTTGGAAAGCAAAGCTCAGCCTAACCCCCACCTCTCCCTGCCTCCTCCCTGGCTGCTGGTTTGCTGTTGCTGCTCGTGAGCTGCATTTCAGTCAGAACAGAGCAACCTGCCTCCTTGAGTCATCTGCTCTTTCACTGTTTACACTGTGCTCAGAGAGATGTTGCATCAACAATCAATCTCGCCAGCGCTGCGGCGCACACGTGCGCTCGGGCCGCACGCGTGCACACACCCGCTGCTTCTCACTTCTCTTGGCAAGGTTTCCTAGCAGGGGTGTCTGGGGAATGAGAGGACCCCGTTTTGCAGGGGACCAGGGTCAGCGAGCTCTGGGCTGGCAGAGCAGCGGATGGGCACCAATGAGTAATCCTGGGCGATGGCTGTGCAGGGCTCCCCACGGAGGAGTTAATTGACTGCTATTAGCCCCGGCTGCAAAGGGAGCTGTTTTGTGCTGTCCCTGCTCCAGAGGCAGAGAAGCAAGACAGGAGCTAGGCGCAGCGCCCAGGTGGGAAAGGGAGGTAATGCTGCAGGATTTGAAAAGGCTTCGGTTGCTTTTGTGCTAGGATTTTTGATGTTGCATAAAGGACACGGACACCCAGAGCCCACTGAATGGGTCTAGATGACTTTTCATAAAGTCCCACTTTATGGTCTAGGATTTGGTGCGAGTCTAGACAATGTTGGAAAACGCCTGGGCATACACAGTACTAGGGGCATTTGCAAAAGGGCTGATTCCCAAAGATGTGGGTGTAGGCAGGGTTGCAGAGTGGTAAGAGGAGGATCATAGGAAGATGCATGCGTGGGAGCACCTGGGGCAAAGGCAAGGCCCAGAAGAGCTTCAGGAAAGCAAAGCTTTCGGCATGGAGTGTGATGTATTAGAGCCAATGGTCTAAATGCTCAGCTGGTATCAGCCAGCCTCATCCAATGACCTTAAGCTAAATTACTCATGTGCAAGCCCGCATCTGTAATGAATTTGTAGATGACCACGTTCTCGGGCCCCCGCAAGGAAGAGTTGCATGTACATGTGAAGGAGAGGGCCGAGGGTTTTGCCCTATGTAACTGTCTTGTGTTTAACCTGGTAGGCCCAAATTCTTGTCCTCACCAGCCGTTGTATCAAATAAACACGATTGAATGCAAATGTCTGATGCAAAACATTAGCAAAATTATCGCCTTGTCCTGGGGATGATGTGTGGTGACAGCTGGGAGCGTGTACGAGGCAGGGAGGGCAGGAAGGACTTTGTGCTCTACGATTTGTCCTCAGGTCTGAAAAATGCAGAGACGAGTTCATCTGTCAAATCCCAGACACATACAATGCTTTGACAGAAAAACGACCTGACTCTGATCTGTCAGCAGATACGACAGTGTCCAAGAGAAACTCATTTGATTTAAAAAGGAGGAGGAGAAAGGATTTTGCTTTTGCTTTTGCTTTCAGCGCTCTCCTGAAATTCCTGGTGGGTGTTAATGGAAAAGGAGTGGCAAGGGAAAGCAAAGCAGAGCATCGGAGGAAAGCTTCGGAAGCAAGAGACTTGAGTGATGGTGAAGCCCCGGAGCAGCTGTATCTCTGGCTCAACAGATTTCTTCCACAGTTTATCCAGCACTCACATCAGACTAGCGACAGCTTGCTGGAAGCAAACTCA
>NW_017728980.1:14665808-14675608 GCF_001723915.1 Gavialis gangeticus
GCATCGGAGGAAAGCTTCGGAAGCAAGAGACTTGAGTGATGGTGAAGCCCCGGAGCAGCTGTATCTCTGGCTCAACAGATTTCTTCCACAGTTTATCCAGCACTCACATCAGACTAGCGACAGCTTGCTGGAAGCAAACTCAGCTTCCTCCCGGCACTAGGAGCCATGTAGGAAGCATTGCAGCCAGGCCTCTGCACATGGGGATAGCAGCCCTTCCCTTATTACCTGGGAAGAAGACAAACAGTTTCATCAGGCAGTCTTTGGAGAACACACAGGACTCACTCCTGCCTGGAGGGAAGAACAGGGCAAAAAAGAGGGAGAAAACAAAACAGGCTTCATCTCTTTCCAAAGACGCAGAAGCTTTGCATCGATCTCCCAGGACTTCTTACTCCCTGGTCACCAAGCAGAAGAAAGCAGGAGGAGTACACAGGGAAGCCAGGGAGATAATGAGCTGACAAGCAACTGGCTTAGGTTACATGTCAGGTCCTAACTTGGAGCTGCAGATCTCCTAGCTGTGCAAGCCTGTGGTTCCCCCAGCCCTTCAAGATGGATCATGCTGCGGGCCCCCACCCCGTCCCGCTCCGCTGTTGAGTCCCACCCGTTCATCCTGCTTCTGCTGCCTGTGCTTGTGTTCTTGGTTTATAGCCATTGCTTTGTACATGCCGGGCTGCAGCAGAGATGGTGGAGGGCTTGCCTGCCACTAAAATGAGTAGCCTTATAATAGACACACAGGGCTCAAGCAGCCTGTTGCATGTGCTCAAAATGAGGAGGTGGCTGTTTATTGCCATACCTTGGAGGTGCCGAATCTCACCTCCTTCACCTTCTGCATAGTCCCAGGACTTGAACAGGTCAGCAGCTCAGCCAAGCACTTAGGCACATGTTGCACTTGAAGCCCAAGCCTGAGTTGCATTGACTGCAGTGGATCAAACTTACTGACTCCTGGGTGATGGGGTGAGAGACTTAGGAAGTCAAAAAGTCCCCTGGTTCTTCATCATCCCTTATAATAATTGAAAGTGGTGCTTTATCTCCAACCATCTGTCACAGCCCCCACAAGCCCCTTCATCTACTGGATGATCACCCCCTCTGGATTTCATGAAGATGGATGTCACCTAGAGCTGCCAGACATATTTCAACAACCACAGTTGCTTAGTGGCTATTAATCTATAAGCAAAGCCATTCTGCCAAATGCATCTTCCAAAGAGCCAAGCCAATGTACTATGCAGCAGGATAATATAACACTCAACAATATTCCTAATGCACAGGGCGTTAGAAATTCATTGTGCTTCATAACGACTCATTCTTGTTAGACATTTGGATGATGCCCCAAACTTTGTTTGTAGCAGTAAGTCAAAAGCTCTGCCAACCTTTCAATGGGGTAAATCAAGAGCTGGCGAAGTCTCTGCCTTCACTGGCTATAAAAGCAAAAAGAGCCAAATATTTGTGGAGCGTTAATTGGTGTTTTATTTTTATTTTTTTTAGTTTATTGCACTTTAACAGAGAAAAGCACTCAAATAAAAAGAAGCGTAAAGCCAGTTCATATAAAACCTAATTGATGAGTCTCCATGGCGCCCATGCTGAGAAACGAGAAGAAGTCAATGCCTTAAATCAAGGAACTCTGTCACATACCTTCATCTAATCATCTAAAAGGAAAGCTGCATGATATACTGTACACACACACACTTCCCTGTCTCCAGCCCAGTGCAGGAGCCAAGACAAGGATCACACGGTTTTTGCATAGAGAATATGTCTCAGAGGTTCTCTCTAGCCAGAGGTCAACTCTGTTTCCATTTAGTGAAAAGTCATAAAAAAATACTTAGGAGCAGGCAGTCACAGCCCAAAATATACATGCATAACACAGTCCCTGGAGAAAACACAGATATCAAAAAGTGGGAGTTTGTACCTTTTAGCCGCACCCCCTTTGGCGCCAGTATCAAATCCTAAACTTCATGACTATGATTTGGATGTCAACATCAGGAGGAAGCGTGGTCTCATGCTCACAACATCTAGGTTCACGTGTCAGCAGTGCCACAGACTCCCTGTGGGGTCCCAGGCAAGCCATTAAACCCCTTTGTTCTGTATGAGGGGGATAGTATTTCTCTTCCCAGCAGACATGCCATGGGGACAGGTCCCGGGGGCCTGGGGCTAAATTCTTACGGTGGGGTCATAAGCAGATAGCTCTGTCTGTCCAGCAAGGATGTACAGGTTGAAGCTGGGTCCCAGCTGCAATGTTGCATGTGGATCCGTCCCATAGACCCTGACTAGTGTGAGTCATAATCGCATCGCTGGTGTACAGCAGTGAAATTGCACCCGTGTCTTGTTAAGAGGAGTTAGAGACCCACTGGGGCCACACAGCAAAGTGTGATGGGAATACACTGATATCACAGGGAGGACTGAGAGAGCAGGGAGCGCTGCCAGCAGAGTGGAGCTGCCTTATACTGTTCCCCAGATTGCTGAGTTTGCAGGTGCCCCCGCTCCCCCAGGGCCATCCGCCTATGCAGGAGGGTGCTCCAAGGAGCTGCACCTTCATCATGTGCCTTGGGTGCTCCGATATCTCAAAGCGGGTACAGGGACTGAGGAAGCCTGTTGTGCGAGGGAAGCCTTGGCGTGTGCTCCCCTGGCATGTCCACCATCCCTGCAGAGCAGATTCCTCCAGCCTTCCCCTTCTTGCTTTCCACCTGCTTGTCATTATGGATCTCGGCCTCTTCCAAAACGATGGCAAGACGATTGCCCGTTTCAATGAGAATCACAGTGTACATCAGCTGACCCACTGCACTTCCTGATCTCACCCGGGGCTTCCTTCGGCATTTCCCACTGGAGGCATGAGCTGGTCCCAGCCTATTCTTTTCAAGGTATTTTGCAAGGTTAAATTTAACGGGAGAGAGATACTAGGAGCCTCAGCCTGGCAAACTCAATTGCCACTGACCTGTAGGGCATGTCTCATCATTGCCATCAATGAGAGTTGACTTGGACCCCTAGTTCATGAGCACTGATCAGCAAAACCAACCACCTCTGAATCCCAGAGCACAGGGTCCATAGAGCTGAATCCACTCCTCTTGGGGTTTGCAGTGGGCCTTTCCCTTCCCTGTGCAAGACACGTTCCCTCTGGTAGCACAGAGATCTCACTCTGGGACTGGATCAAGGGCACAAATGCACGCTAGCTAAGAAGGGCAGCCTGCTTCTCACTGGCAAAAGCCGAGCCCCCATGTAACGCTTGGGCTGCAGACCGCTCTCCGCTAGAATCAGGAAGACAGACATTTCCTCTGCACCTCTTGGAAGTCTGCAGGCAAAATGCCTTGACAGGCAGGACCTCCGCCAGACACCGCTGAATGTGTTTTTATTCAGCTAACAGCCTCCAAGGTGCAGCATCTTGGGAACGAGAAAAGCAGCACGTCTTGAGATCTGACATTGCCCCCATGGCCTGCGTTGCTCTTCCCAATAACATGCAGCAGACATGTGCAATGCATTGCACTGAGCTCACTATCCCCTTTTTGTTCCTTGATATCTGTCTC
The DNA here is from genome assembly GCF_001723915.1 of Gavialis gangeticus. NCBI lineage: Eukaryota > Metazoa > Chordata > Crocodylia > Gavialidae > Gavialis > Gavialis gangeticus. The sequence continues at coordinate 14,669,318 of NW_017728980.1, forward strand.
CTGGCTGTGGGCTTTCAAGCCCTTCCTATAATGCCCTTCCTAGCCAGCGTGCGTTTAAGGTTGGGTGCAGTTGTGTCAGGAATCTGAGGTGTTGGGATGCTCAGTGCTGCCCGAAGGACAAACCTGCTAGAGATGACTGGATCCAGTCTGAGGCCGCCTCCACGGAGCAAGCTGACCTAGTTAAAACCACCAGCCGTCCTCACACGTTATCATTAAAAGTTTGCAGTTCATTTCCTTGCACTGCTCAAGTTGCAGCCACTTGGCAGACCGGCGTGGGCTCTTCTGTGCCGGCCCGTGCTCAATGCCACACTCCTATGTCATGGTCTAGCCATTAGTGCCCAAGTACTACAAGCCAGGTAGGGCCAGGGGCTAATGAGCTCACCCAGGAAGGAAGAGGGGAGTAAAACTCCCATTGCCCTTGCTGGCGTCTTCTTGTCTTGACCCATGGAGCAGGAGGACCAGCGGGGACTGTGTCCTGTTCTCATCTTCTCCAGCGTGGGGCAGGGGCTGGGAGGGATGATGGATTCTGGCCTGGCAGCAAAGCCAAGCTGCCAGGCTTGTAAAGGGCTGCATTAAATCATTCCCCCACCCCAGGACCAAGGGGACACTGCAACACCTCCAGGGCTTTAAACCATTCCTGGAGCAGCCTAGATACAGCACAAGCTTTTCCCCAGCAATCGAGCAGGGACATAAGCCCGTCCTAGAGAAAAGTCAGTGGGTCTGAAGCTAGCAGTGAAACCCCCCAGTACTGCCCTCTCTTGTGGTGCTACCTTGAGTTTCACAATGCTTGTGGGGGTTTTGAAAGCCTCACCTCCCAGGTCCATGCACTTAATGAAGAACCCACGTTTTCACTGAAGTGAAAAAAAATGGAAAACTTTGCCAAGAGGTGCTTGGGAATGGGCCCCCAGGACAACCTACAGGCTCTGATTGCAGAAGACCAGCATAACAACTTCCTTGTCAAAACAAAGAGCCTCCCATCACGTTCTGCGTCCAGACTGGGGATTGCTGAATGGTCAAGACTGACAACACAGATACTATCCTGTAATCCATGCTCAAGAGAGCTGAATCCACTCCTTTTGCAGTTTGCAGTGGAGCTTTCCCTTCCCTGTGCAAGACGCGTTCCCTCCGGTAGCACAGAGATCTCACTCTGGGGGCGACCAAGGGCAAACTTTGGGGGAAATAAACAGGGCCACTAGTTGTAAAAACTGTCTTTTGCCTTGTATTAAAGGTGTCACCTCCCTGTAATGAAGCACTTTACGGTTCACTCCCTGTGGACCAAAGCATGCCCAGCAACGTGGAATGCCTTCCAGACGTCCCGGCCATCCACGTGGTTCACTGCAAGGAGCAGAGCATTAGGGGATCTCGCCGTGGTGCTCAGAGAGCTGCCGTGCTCCGCTTTTCTGTTCCTGTTACTGGTGCCTAGAGGTTAAAACTCTCACACAAAATTCAGTGCCCTAAAAAGGAGGCCAGCGATGCGCAAGCCCAAAAGGCAGAGAGTCACCTTTCCCTTTTGCAATTACTTTCACAAGAACTGAATGTCGAGAAAGGTCTCTCCACAATTTGATACCCCCACTGCTAACCTGCTCCACTTGCCAGCCTCAGCTCCAAAAGTTCCTCAGCAGATAAATTACTTAGCACCACAATTAAATACCTACCAGCCCCACTGGGGCCTGTATTACCGCCACTTCAGCCAGAAAGGAGGTTATACAGAGCTCTTCTTTAAAAACTAAATGACCCTGGGAAGTAATTGCAAATTATTATTATTATTTATTACTTTTGTAGCTGCACAGTTGGGAGGGATCTGAATAGTTTCAAGGCTTGAATGCTCAGAAATATTGTTTCAGGCAGTCTTGTTTATAAGATGTATTGTGGAAGCCTCTAAGAGGGAGAAAAGATATTGGAAAATGCCATCTTTCTTGCCAATCGCTTTTTAAAACGGATGACCCTGCGGCAGGCATCATTATTGTGCACTTTTAGAGACAACGGCCCCAATTAAGATCCTGACTAGGAAGGAGTAAGAGTATTAACATGAGACAAAAGGAGCACTTGGCTTCACCTGCCCTTGCAAGGGGACACTGAGAAGGCGGCGGGGGAGTTGTATTCACTGCAAGAGCTGTGCTCTGCATGGCTTAGTCCCAGCCCTGAGGGGATGAGAGGTCCCCAGAGCAGGTGGGCAGATGTGCTAGGGCAGGGGAAGGGAGCGTCTAGGGCCCTGACTCCTCCTCACCATCTCCGTTGCCATATCAGGCCCCTCAGCAAGGGAATCTGCTGCTGGTGTTGGCCAGCCCCAGCCTGGGAGGGAGTGTGGAAGGAGATTAATGACAGGGAAATTCTTGGGCTTGATGACCTGCAAGCAGACCTGTTCCCCAGGGGCTTTATTTAGATCTACGAGCAGAAGGAAAGAATGGGAAGCATTCCTTATCATTAATTATTCGGGCTCGCCTGTGACAAGAGGAGCACGTCGTCCAGCTGATTCATGTTCCCTGGAGGAAGAGGCGGTGCACAGCTGCACGCCCCCAGCACCAGGCATCACGGCTCTGAGTCAAAATGCGCTGCTTCCTCCTCCCCTCAACAACGAGGATGGTCTGGGGAGCCAAGAGTCGGCGCCAAGGCCTATTGACAGCAATGGAAAGGTTGCCAATGACTTTAAAGGGCTGTGTTGCAAGAGCCTTGAATGTCTCCATTCTGCCGTCAGTGCACAGCAGCTTCTCCCACTGGAGGTGTGTAGGGGATCAATGCCCATCTCCCCAGGTCTGGCTGGGTGGCAAGGGGTGTGCATTTGATCTTTTGGGCCTGGAAACTTAGATGCTCACCTGGGCAGCATATTGGGCGGCTTTTAAGTTTTAACCCCAGGCTCAGAACATGCCAAGGTCACTACATTCACTCCTCGCTCGATGGCAGGAGCTTTGGTACCATCTGTGCAGTTTGGGCTGAATGGCTGAGCCAACATGGGAGGTCCTGGTACCCACTGGAGGTCGAGGAAAGAGGAGGTGACCACTGACTGGTGGCTGTGTTTGAGCTCTCACGCACTTGCAGGGCAGTGCCTTTTGCCCAAAGCCAGCATAAAGGGGCAAACCAGAGTGGGGTTGTGTTGCAAAGTCCCATGCAAGTCTTTGATAATTAAAGGGTTTCCATCTGAGCAACAACTAGGTACAGCGATGCTCTTTTCTTTGCACCTTTCCCCTGTCTGAACGATACAGAGTCACAAGGTCTCACAGCCGAAGCTCCTTAGCCAGGATGTTCAACACGAGCACGGCACTCTGGTCTCTGTCTGATATGCTCATTAGTGGGAATTACTCAAACCTACTACCAGGGACGTAGGCCCATTGAACAGTGACTTATTTGGGACAGTCCTGAAAAGTTTTGCAACCGAGGGTTTGTGTGGGCAAACCCAGCAAATCTAGAGCCAATAACTTGGTAGCTGGGATGAGAGCAGGGATTTCTAAACAGAGATAACTCAAATGCAATCTAATCATTCATTCCTGCTGCTGGGAAAACATCTTTGTATCCGCACGAAAGACACGTACAGCATATTACAGGGGATAGCAAGCACAAGTGAAGTGGGATGAGAGTCCCATTGTGCTAGGTCCTGTACAACATTGAAGAGATCATCCCTCACCCAAAAGCCAAAAGAGGGAAAAGATGGAAGCAGGGAAGAGGGACGGGAGGTTGGGGTGATTTTCAGAAGGCAGATCTCCTAAGTCCCATGGCAGAGCTCAGGCCCCTGGACACTTTCTTTGAGCTAGAGCTGGCTACTTTCCACTTGTTCAAGTGGAAAAACAACATGTGCTATTTATACATGAGCGGTAGGAAAGTCATGGTGGCATCGTATATAGGGTATTGGATCATAGGCTAACTCACAAAGCGATTCTCCCTCACATATCACAGCTCACGTCCATAATTAGCATCTTACGATGAGATGATCTGCAGAGATGATGACTCATGGTGAGATTTTAATTGTGCCAATTAGAAACCTAGGGGTGCAGGAGTGGATGGGATGCTTGGTTATCGAATCTACCCCCTGCCACTGCAAGCAACCCTGCCATATAATCCCCTCTGTAAATTTGTCTCGCACCACAATAAGGCCTGCCATGAAATAACTGGAGAAACAACAATAAGCCATCCCTGTGACACTGTCTTTTATATTATAGAGATAAATTAATGCACTGGAGGGTACACTTGCCACCAGCCTCCTAGCAAGTCTGCAGCACAGACAGAGACGCAGGGCTCTGAATCACTTGTAGAGCTGCATTCCCTTCATAAATCCATGCTGGAGGATGGATTAAATAGGATTTCTAATTGCACAAGGCACCCAGAGACACGGGCACTTCACTGTGCAAGTAAATGCCCCCCTTCGTTACACTCTGAGAGCTGCGTGGTTGCCATGACCATAATTCCCCGATGCTTCTGGGTAAAGGACCCCATTGTGTCTATTTAAAACAGCTCCATCCGCTCTATTATCTTTCCCTGGGCAACAAGCATTTTCAATTTTAATTTTGTTCCTCCCAAACACGCGTGCTGGCGATGACAGAAGTGACGTTCCATGATACTGGGGCCACGTCAGTCTGACCTCAGTGCTGTGAATACCAGCCTGGGGAGCCGCTGCCTGTCTGTCCAGCCTGCATCACAGCTTAGGATTTGGGATGTCACGTTTCCGTGTGGATTCAGTGCTCGTAAAGGGCGGTGGAGCTGATACCTTCCAGCCACAGCAGTGCCAGACACACCCAACAACATCCATCGTCTCTGCCCTGCAAGGGCTTATCATGCAGGCTGATAGCTTTTCTGGACACGAGTCTGCCAGAAGCCAGGCTGAGAGCCACCAAACCTCTGCACCACAAATCACCATGTTTTATTAGCCCCCAAAGTACCTGCAGCCAGCTTCAATCCTAACATGGCATTATTCATTTATCCGTGCTCAACATGCCTTCCCATCAGTCAGGCCTCAGACAGATCAGACGTGTGCTTCATTTATTAAGTATTGATTACGGTGTGTACTGGCTGAGTGGCATTGGCTGCATAGAGAAGAGAAAAGGAAATGGCCTCTGCCCTGACTCTTGGGGGCAGGAGCCACGTGCCTCTCGCTCAGTCCTGTTGAGCTCAGAGATTCACTTTGCATTCCTGCGTGTTGACTTTGCCTTCGTGTGTGTGCATGTGCCGAGCGGAGACGCTGAGGTTAGAAGATCAGAGACGGGGAAAGGTAAAGGATCTCAGTCCTGGGGTATTAAGGGACCCTCAGTTTAAACACAAATTGTGCTAGCAGCTGTGTTGGTCTGCGATAACTATCAGCTCACCATAGATCTGCCTGGGGCTGCTGGCTCTCTGGATTTTGTCAGGCCTCCTGTGTGAGCATTGCAATATAAAGCAATGCGATCAGGGCTGGGGAGGGGCAGGACAGACTCAGGGCTCTGCTTTGGCAACACGGCTTGCTTTTGGCACTAGTCGGGATGCGACCAGCCAGGAATGGGCAACTGCGGATATGCCCCGACGGACCACCCAGCAGAGACAATCATCCGGAGCTCCCTCCTGTAGCCTTCCCACTGCTGGGGAGAGTGCCAGGGGCAGGAGCTTTGTGGGCACACACCTGCCTGCTGCATCAAGGACTCAGGTCATCCACATGACATTCAGGTCTCCCACCTCGGGACCTTCTCTGTGGATTTCCCCCCCTTCCCATACTTCTTTCCTGTGCAGCATGGCAGGAGCCTTAGCACAGACACGGCAACCTCCCTTGCTCCAGGAATGGTGTCTGAATGACTAACCCCAGAGGCACAAGGACACGCGCGTTCTGCCAGATCCTGCGTGAACGCGGAGAGCGCGGCTCGTATTTTTGTTCATGCTGAGGCCGGGGCAGGGTTTGGTTCGTCCCAGGCTTCCTGACAGTGTCTGTCAAGCCCCTGTGCAACTCCCCAATGTCTCCAGACCCTCCAGCCCATGGCAGCAGCTGTTGCAGATGAGGGAATGGCAGCTGGGCTGTGACTCAGGGAGCGCTGGGTGCCAGCGGATGTTGGCAGGAGACTAATCCTTGTCATGCCCACAGTAAGGACCTCAGTGTCCGGGACGGCCCTGGGGGGTTGAGTCCAGGCCTGAGCGGGGAATGTGCCCACCCTGGGGAGAGCAGGCTGGACTGAATGCCTGCCCCACGGTAATGCCCTCAGAGCGGTGCAGGCCTCGAGCCATGGTTTTTAGCCCAGACAGTGCCCTTTCTGTTGCTCCTTCTTCCCGTTCCCTCCTGTTTGTCAGTGGACAGTTTAAAGAAAAAACATCCCCGGCTTCTTCTCGCTGCATTGGCTGCAG
>NW_017728980.1:14680608-14709929 GCF_001723915.1 Gavialis gangeticus
GGGAACGTGCCCACCCTGGGGAGAGCAGGCTGGACTGAATGCCTGCCCCACGGTAATGCCCTCAGAGCGGTGCAGGCCTCGAGCCATGGTTTTTAGCCCAGACAGTGCCCTTTCTGTTGCTCCTTCTTCCCGTTCCCTCCTGTTTGTCAGTGGACAGTTTAAAGAAAAAACATCCCCGGCTTCTTCTCGCTGCATTGGCTGCAGCACTTGAAAAGGCAGCTGGCTGCTCCTAATCCCCTGTCAGCTACAAAGGCTCTGCAGGGAGAGACAGAGACACTTTCATACAAGCTGACGCATCCCTGATAACAGCTCCGGAGCGCCGGAGCCAGAGGGAGGCTTCTGCAAGGAGGGCCTGGCTTTGCATTGCTACGAAGGCGCCGTAGCACAGGAGGGGGAGAGGAGCAGGCAGGGCTGCCAGCGAACCTTGGACCAGGCCCCATGTCAATGCTTGATGTGCCATGAAGTGCTGAGGACCTTGTTCTCTGGGGGCCGGAAGGAGTTGTCCATGGGCACTGGCTGGCCTGAGACTGCGACAGAGTGTTAATGGCAATGACTGTGTCCCCAAAGAGGAGAGCTGATCTATGGAGGAAAGATGATCTGAGGTTGAAGCATTGGAGGACAACTCAGAGGTTGACAGTGCTATCCCCAGCTCTGCCACTGGCTTCCCTAGCAAGTCACTTAATCCTCCCAAGCCTCCGTTGTCCGTCTGTAAAATGGGGCCAGACCTCCTTTTCCATCTGGTTCAGTTACCTTGCAGGCTTTCCTAGCCATGGCCTGTCTTTCCATAGAGCAGGTAGCATGAACGGGGGCTGCTCGCAGCTGCACCATGAAGAATAAATAATCATGAGTATTGCCCTTCTCCAGCTCCTTCCCTCCAAGGCTCTCAAAAGGCCTTTGCAAATGCTAGTGCACCAGCACCGCGTCCCCACCCGGGAACGCAACGGCAGGATCAGCAAGCCCATGGGAAAGGTCAAACTGAGGGCTAGTGCTTGCCTGATGCCCCCCAGCTGGTCTGTGCCCCCTCCCCACCCCATTTCCTGCCCCAGACGTGGACTTTGATCACTGGACCGTGTTTGTTCACATCGTTACTCCTCATGCGTGCCCACCCGACACCGGATCCGCTGTACCTGAGCCCTGTGGGGCAAGCCGGTGGTTTTCTCTCTCTCCTGAGTCACTTCCAAGTTAAGATTTCTCCTTAGTGCTGATTCTGTGCGATTCTCAGTTTTTCTGGACGCTCCAGCTCCTCGGCTGAGTAACTCTGCCTCGCCCCTGGGGAAAGGAAACATGAAGAAGTCTTTAAACCTGAACTGCAGACAGGAAGCTCACAGAGCTGCAGAAGACTCAATGATAAGGACCTGAGAAGTGCAGAGCGCTGGAAGGAAAAACCCTCTCTGCAGACAGTGGCTGCCTCGTATTTCAGACGAATTCAGCAGGCTGCGTGCTGGAAAGACCCCAACGCAGTCCCTTGGCTGTCCCATATTTGAACTCCAATGAAAAATTAGTTGACAACCTCCCTGCACTTCTTGCTGGGCTCTGAACACCATGTTTTATGTGGAAATATAGCACCATGTTCAACAGGCATCCTTTCTTCTCCATGTGGGGAGATCATGTATTATTTTGACACAGCAGCATGTGGTGCCAGAAGGCTCAAGAGGAGAAACTATCAAAAACAACTGCTTGCACGCAAAAAAAAAAAGATGAAGAGAAAGCACCGGGTTGGAGGCGAGCTGTGCTGTGTGCCATAAGGAAGCAGCAGAGGGAAAAGAGCAGGGCAATAACTTCAGCACAGGCCGCACTGACAGGGGCCCGGCTGCTTCTGTGCATAGAGAGGATGCCACAGGATGGAGACGGCACACGCATCAGACCGCCACATGCCCCTGAGATGAGCACTGAGGGGACAGGGAGCCGCGGCGTGCTAAAAACCACGGGTGATCACACAAGGTGGAGGCTTAAGAAAATGCATCAAAGCACTCGGAGATTCGCAATCCCATTGCAACCGTTGGCAGCGCCAAAGTAAAGAACTCCAGGGTGCTTTGTAGGCTTACCCAGCAGATTGCCAGCCTGTGCAGCATTTCTACCCATTGCATTAGAAAGCGAATGCTTTGCCGAGGAGGAAGAAAGAGGAAGAAATATGGGAGAGAGCTGGTGGCATTGCCTAAGGATGGAAAGGAAAGTGCATCTCCACAACACAGTGTCTAAGCAGAGTGCCACATGCTAGGGAACAAAATATCCTCATCCTAGTCTCTGCCTGGAAGGAGACTGAGGTTCCTTGTAAGGCAGGCAAAAGACAACCAAGCAGCAATGTAGTGGGCAGTTTCTCTATGCCTGGGGAAGGAAGAGTTATCTGAAGGGTTTCTGCTCACCTGTGGGGAAAGGCTGGCTGTGTCTAATACAAGGCAGAAGTCCAGTTTTAACTTAACTATGAATTTAGGAAGCTAGTTCTGGGCACTGGGTTTGAAAACATCAGCCTAAGGCAGCCAAGAACTTTTCTCCTCTTGGTTTTGCAGAATTTCTTGATGATCTGCTACAGCGAGACTCTTCCTTGCGCTGCGGTCCTGTGGGTAGAAGTTAAATATTCCCTTAAAAGGCCACGGGCCAGTTCCCACAAAGTCAGGCTAATTATCCACTACAGAAGAAAAAGGCTGTCCTGGCTCCAGCAGCAGCAGGGCGAGAGAAGGAATGCTTGGAGATTGCCCAGCCATTTAGGCTCCCAGGTCTCTCCATCCTTGTGAGAGGGTTGACAGGTATTGCATGTGCTGCTCCCATACCAGCAGAGTATGGCTGCCTTGAGCCTCTCCAAAGCAACTGAAAGCCAAGAGACGGGATGGTCTAGTAGGTTAAGTGTGGCCTCCAGGCCAGGTTCTGATCTTATTCAAATGCTGGGTCATTACCTGCATGTGCAGAAGCAACCGGAGTTATCTCCTGCCTGCTCCCCACTGCCTTTGACATGTGTGCAAGATCAGGATCAGACACTCTCAGGCAAAGGTGACACTCAGCAGCACAGAGCTGCATGTGCAAACCTGCTGGGGATCACCAGCCCTGCCTCCAGCAAGGGAGACCCCAAACACAGGCGCTAAAACCAAGACCCCAGCCAAGCCGCAAAGGAGAGGTGCTTGTCACAGTCAATATGTATTAGAGCATCAGAAATGCATGCACCAGCGCTGTGGTGCAGGACGAAACAGCACTGGGCCTCTCGCATGCTGCCTAGACCAGACTCCTACAAGTGGAGAAGTGGCACCTTCCTTCATAGAACTGATGCCTGGAGAATCGCTTAGGAGGGAAAAGATCAATATAATAAATGCACATGAAGGAGACAATCACCACAGAGACAGAGGACTCCTGGAAGATTGGTGCTGAGTGGGTCACAACCTACCTGTCCCTGAAACGAGACTGCCTGACACAAACAGCCTGCTCAAGTACTAGCTGCTGTTGGCAGCAGCCTCCGCAGAGGAACCACTAGTATGACCTGGAGGCTGATGCTTCCCCACTGTAGCCCAAGGAAGCATGCACCAGTTCCTGCAAAGATCCCAGAGCCAGGAGCTTCCTGGAGCAAGTCCCCAGCAGCAGGGTGCCGAGGACATGAATGCAGACCGCCGCGGAGGCCATGCCCCTCTCTTGATGCGCACAAGAAGGGGAACTCTGCTGAAGAGACGCTCCGTGTATGTGTACATCTCTCCCCAACTCTGCACTCAGCTGTGGCCCCCCTTCTGTGCTGCATTTCATCCCCATGCTGCATGGTAAGTTTTCAATGTTCTCTTACAACTGCCTCTTGCAACATACCCTGCAGGTCACTTCAGAGGTCTGCCGGGAAACCAAACTTGTGTTATCCTTGGGGAAAGCATTTTCTCATTAACTGAAACATGGTAATGCCAGGAGAGCAGACTTGGAGACTCATGTTGATTCATGGCTAGGTTCACATCCATCAGCAAGGAGTTAACAAAGGTGAGATGCCTTGCACTGGCGCCTGCATCTCTATTTCACATGCAGAATCCAAAAGGAGGATTTTGCTCCACGCCCTTTTAAATGCTTTCTTTAGCTACTCTGAATTTGACTTCTCCTGCCCTTTAATAGCTCATAGGACGTATTTTCAGCATGTTTTCTAAGCAGAAATGCATGCCAGTCATCCAACATCAGACCCAAGCGCATGGGTTCCTTTTTCTGGATGGAAGCGTTAGAAACTCACCCAGTAAATTACAAGGTGAATCTTACTTGCAGACAGCAAAAGGCGAAATATCATTATAAGTGAGATCTCTGCTGTAGGGCAGCATGTAAATATTTATGCTCTTTCTCTGGAGGAATGCTTTGCAATCAGACAACCCACACAAAGACAAATGAACTAATCAGAAGGAACCACAACTGAAACGCCAGCACACGCAAAAGAAAAATCAAACACAAGAGCCTCCCTTACAAGCAAAACCCAGGTTCCAATTAAGGCCAGGAGCTTTTCAGCCCAGAAGGTTCATTTTCCATCCTGCAGGTGCTTCTGGATTATGAACCAGAAGGGAAATCAGACCCAACCAAGCCTAAATCTTAGTGTTTTTCATGGAAGTACAGTTGCCTGTCAAGAAGAATGAGGGAAAAAAATGGACATCCTTACTTGAATGGCTGTTACAAAGGAATCACAGGACCTTGATCATGCTAGCTATTCACAGTTAAACATCTAAATATTTAACTTGTGTCTTTTATAAAATTCAAAGCTATTCGCAACCCAGTGAGTTGGTTTGGGGGCTAGGGGTTAGCGTCTTGATACCTAAACATTCAGTTGCAACCAAAATGGGGTGTTAGTGTTTTGCCGTCTTTCACTGGGTTAACATTTGCTGTATTCATTAGCAATATCAAATACCCCCAATGTCAAAACAACATTAAAGTCTTGTAGTAAGTGCTACGCTGATACCGGAAAACGTATAATTACGCTACTTTATCTTGGAGCCCCACATTTTAATGGGTATTCGATTATGCATAATATCCTAGATGCATTGTGCTAGGAATAGTTACGTTTGACAATTAAGCTGATGCATCTGTCAAGGCATTGTGCCTCAGAGGAGCTGTGAAAGCTCCTGTTGGCTTCCATGGCACAGGACTGGGTCCTAGTTGAACAATACACATTTTCTCTGTTTTCTCTACCCTCTAAGATGGAAATACAGTTAGACAGAACTATTCCACTTCTTTGCCTCCGTGTCTTCCACAGATCTTCTCATCTTCACACTTCAGGCTATTTCATTCAGAAAAGATTTACTCTATAACTACAGCCAGATTCTTAACAGGGGACTCGGAGCCACCCAGATCCGACTGAAAATCCAGCCGCTTCATTGAAGGGGCCTGTAGGGGGAATGAGAGCTTCCCAAACTGGCCCGGGTTTGTATCCCCCTGGATGAATGATGGCGTGCCGATCTCTTGTATGACTGTGGGTGGGAAAAAAGGTTAGTGTGCTCAACAGGTTACTATGAGGGCACGTGAGGAGGGTCTGGCAAGAGAAGACGTGTCCTCAGACAAAGGCAGAAGCAGAAGTATGTGTCTAAGTCAAGACAGTGTGTCTGCCAGTAAAGCCCTTGGCTTCTTCCTTTAGAAAAGCAGCATGTTGACTTCACTATCACACTAATCACTCTCAAAGCTCATGCTGGGGGAAATGCTTTTGCACAAGAGGGTGTATATATTTTTCAGTCTCTCCCCAGGCTCTACAGTAGTCCGAGGCACAGTTCCCCGCTGCCCTGCCCACACTGATTTAGGAAATGCTGGGAGGTGTCTAGGACGAGCAGAGAGGGTGGAAGACTGTTTTGTTACTTATAAAAGGAAACGTTTGGGCAGTAAGCCAGTGTTTTCTTCTAGACTGTCTCTCTCTAACCCTGGTAACTACTTAGATGGACTCCAATGGGATCTTGGCAGCTTAAGGAGCAAGGTTGAAATTCAAGCCTGTGCAGAGGGTCAACATAATGTCAATGTACCAGTTTAAGTGCACAAATAAAATCTGCAGAGAACCTCAAGTTTCAGCCCCTGGCAGTCCCAGCTGGGACAGGAAGGCTGAATCTCTTTCAAACAGTGCCTGGCCTGTCTCCGTGTTTATATTTGTTTGCACCACACAGCTCTGCTAAACTAACAAACACGGAGCCAATTCTGCTTTCCCAGAATAGGCAGCAACCAGGGATCTTGGTTTTGGTTTAAACCAACCATGATGCGATAGTGAGATGCTATTGAATATGCACAACAGGACTTGCTAGCAAAGATAGTTTTAGGCCAAGGGAAAAAATAGGAAAAGATCTCCCACTGTCTCCAAAATCAGAAAGCTGGCTCCCAGGAAACTACGCATGTGCCCCGGGCAGCAGAAACGGGGATGACTGTAGGGCCAGGTCAGAATAGACAGCTTGTAGAGGCACTGAAAAATGCCCATCCCCCCAACATTTTATTTTTTGCAAACCAATGTTTCCCCCAGCCACTAATCCCAAAGGTTGCATTAATGCAACGCCACGATAGCGCCAGTGTGGGCTGGCTGCCAAGCACGGCCTGTCCGGTGACTTTGCTTCACAGCTGAGACAGAACTCATCAGGACTAGCAATCTACATCCCAGGGGTCAACGGATGACCGGTAGCGCTCCATGCGCAGACTGCCCCGTGGTATCTGGTTTGGCAGAATGCCGCACCATGGAAACCTATTGGAGAGAGGGAGCTATTTCTCCCCCTAGGGAAGGGGGATAAAATAGCCAGGGAAGCAGAAGGCAGCTGAGACACAGACACCTGGGCCTCTGGTTCAGCAGTGGGCTCCCTTGGCCCGTGTTGTTGCCCTGCTGGCGGATCAGCTACTATATCACCCACCTACAGCACCTTTCATGGGACAGGCTCAATTCTCGATGCATTTAGAACCCCTTAACTAAGCCTCGCAGCATCCCAGGAAGGCAGGTAATTGGCTCCTTTCTTCCTAGAGGGGGTGAACTGGGGCAATCTAAGTTCAGGCATTTGAATTTTTTTTTTTAAAGGTGTGTGACTTTTTGGCCTGAGCAATTATCATCACAGCTGATGTCTAGGGTCCCAGAGAGGCTTTGACCACATTTGCAAGCTAAGTCCAACATGTCTCTGATCTGGCACCTGAAACTAGCAAGCTTATTAGGAAAGCCATAGCCAGCAATGGAGATGGAAACAAGAGATGAGCCCAGACTCCCCATGGCTCTGTCCTGGCTCCTGGCTGTGAACAAGGGCAGGGGTCGTGAACATGGGTTGCAATCTGGGGTGATTTTCACTTGCGTGCCATGCAGCCAGAGCCAGGCTGAAGCAGAGGGCATGAGCGAGGCCCTGCAGCTGTCATGTCAGAACAGACAGGCCTGCAGAGATGATTGCAGGAGACCTGGTTTCACCAAACCAGTGCATCCTGCATTGCTACTGCAGCCCTACTCCAAAGCTGAGGGACGTGTTCAGCTCCCCAAACACAGCACCCAGGCCCAAACTACCTACATTTGCTCCTCCAGATACCCCCCGCCCTCACACACACACACACACACACACACACACACACACACACACCCACACACACAGCTCTCATCAGCAAAACCCCAAAACCTTGCTCCCAGGGCCACAAGCTCAGCTCTTTACCTTGCTGAACCCAAATAAATTCACCTGCACATAATTAGTTCTCACCTGGAAAAACCTTACTGATTGCCTCTGAAACCTGCCCTGGGATTAACCCCTTGGTTGCTTTCTCTCCCACCCCGAGGAAGCGCTGTCTGTGTTTGCCGTGGTGTCACTCATGTAAAGGCATCCCCAAGAGTTTTGCAAGTGATAAGCTTCCAGCTGTAAACACTGCAGGTGATTTTTCAATTTGTCCCCGGGGGGGGGGGCTCAAAGGCAAGGGCTCAAAGGTCTCGTTGGGGTAGGATCATTAGGGGAATGGGGGAGGTTTGGAAAGCAGGGCTGTACTGGTGCAGATGGGATTAGGAATCAAGGAACAGGAGGGTAGGGAGCAGGGGAGTTCAGGGAGGGGAAGCAGTAGCATAGCAGACAGAAATTAGATCCAAGGAAGCCTGATCCGTGCAAGGACGCAGGGCTGCTGGACCTCAGCGCCACAGGGAAGCTGTGGAATCTCCTTCCCCCGAGACTTTCAAAACACCCGGCACAGGATGGCTCGGGGACAGTGAACCCTGCCTCTGCCAAGGGTGTTGGGCTGGATGACCCTTGAGGTCCTTTCTAACCCTGTAGCTAGTAGAAGATGGAGAGGAAGGTAAGGAAGCTAAAATGCTGCAGTTCTCAGGGACAGCCCCAAACAGAGCAGCATTTGCACACGTGCCAACTCGAAACCCAGATGCCACAGCCTTGCCCGTTAGTAGAAGGGCAGCGTGATGGGTGATTACAATACTGAGTGTTGGACGGCCTAAGTGAGGCCTTGACACATTGTGGGAAGGAAGCGAGTGCTGGTCTTTCACCAAAACCCCTGACATTAATGACACGCCATGAGGGCTGACTGTTTTTAACAGGCAAAGCAGAAAAAGGCCTACAGCTGCCACTGTCATGCCCAGCTGGGAAAGAGGGCTTAGATGCCAAAGCACCTATGAAACTGCAATGCCAAGTCACCCAGGGGTAGCTTAGAGACTCAGGCTGGGACAGCCAAGGCAGCTGGATGGTCCTGTGACTCCCTTGGGTGGGATGTTAAGCCCATGAGCTGTCAGGCTCAAACAGACCTTGGACTTGAACTTGATTTACTTGATGGGCTGTGGGCTTTTTGGAACCTGATTCAAGTCAAAGGGGCTCATTCACCTCTGTGAGCTTTGGAACAGATCCTTGCTAAACATAGGCACATGGGATCCGTTTTATGTCTCTTCCAGAAGCTGGATGTGGACATGTGCTCAGTGCATCACAGGTGAACCAAGCCCTCTGGCAACAGCATCCAGCATCAGCTGGCTCCAGAGACCCACGTCTGCCATCAAATGACTGTGTGCTGCACTCAGAGCGTGCCCGGCACAGCTCTGGCCTGGCAGGGAATCAGTGGGAGGTCAAGAACGATGTGGGAGTCTCCCGTGCAACAACACCAGGGTGCAGCCGGCCAGGAGGGAATGACTCCCTTTTCCACATGCGTGTATCTCACTGGGTGCATCGAGAGGGAAAAGACAACCTGGATTGTCATTTCTTTATTGGGTGTTATTTACTTTTCCGGAAGGTCCGACTGCTTTGTCAAGACGTTCCCTTAATGGAACAGGAAAACCACTCGTGGGCTCACGAGAGGCTCAAGTAATGAACGTTAGAAGCTATTATCTTTTGTAAAGACGGCAAATGTATTGCAGGGATTAAGAGCCGATTTCAGTGATGTACACTATAATGGAAGACCTCACTAATGAAGTGCTAAATTACTAGAAACATTCCTGTTACTTATTAAACGCTTTGGCTAATGAGGGGGGAAGGAAATTGCACAAGTAGAAGCACTTTGATATAGAGCATCAGACCGCAGGGCAGGAGACCCGAGCAGATGTACCAGCTGGCACCAGGGCTCAGGACTGCACGATCCCTTCTGGTCCTGAGGAGCTGTGAGATATGCGGTTGCCTGTCCTACAGCTTTCCTGCATGTATGTGCTACCCCATCCACCCCACATGGAGAGATGAGGGAGTGAGGCTACCCAGGAGCTGCCTGCCAGCTCGGGGAGACTTCCCTCCCTCATTTCCAGGCTGGGCACATGTGGAGTGGGGATGGGTGAGTAGAGCTTTGTTCCTTTGCTGTGCACTCCAGAGCACTTGCAAAGGGCCGCAGACCTACCCTCAGCTTCCTTCAGGCCTCTGATGGCTTTTCCAGCTTTGGCCTACTTGTAACCATTCAACAATAAAGCCATGATAATAAATGCCAGGGTGGTTTAACTGAAGCAGCTGTGGGTGCCAGGCCTGGATCAGGGCCCTATGGTGCCTAGCACTACATAGGCACACAGCAAAACCATGACCTGGAAATCCCTTTGGAGACTTTTAAGTTTCAGGAATGCAGACTGAAACCCCAGGGTCTGAACTGCTGGCCCCAGCATTCAAGGCGGGGGCTGTTCTGTCCATTGTGCCATCTGAGCCTTGTCTCTACTGCAGTTTGCCCCAGTTTTAGCCATCAGTAGCCACCATCTCAAAGGAGCAGAGCCCACAAGGTAAAGGGGCTGTAAGATGCAAATAGCCACCAGCCACTTTGCCAGTGTGTACTTGGGTTTTACTCTAGGGCAGCTACCCCAGGGCACACCTCCAGGGGAGGCCAGGCCTTCAGACCTATCTAGGTAAGGTCCCATTGCTTTCAATGATGTAGCACAGGACATCGTTCTAATGCTACCCCAGAGTTTTCCAAAAGGCTGCACTACTGGCAGAGAACATTTCCAGCCTATTAATCCATTGATAAAATCCTAAATTCTCTTTCAAAATGAATGACCTTCGTGTGATTTATTTAATGCTTGGAGGAATCTATTAAGCATGCACTGTGCAACCTGCATGCTCCGAGAGCAGAGCTCGGCCTTCAGCCTCACGCATACAAAGAACGGGTGGGAGGCACAGCTCTCGCAGCAGCAGCAGGCCTGGTCTCATCACGCTGCTCCCCCCAGCTGTGCGGACTTCAGGTGCTTTTCAAACTGGAGGGAGAGAGAGGCTTTTTCCCTCGGCGTGTATTTCGGGTCCACGCTCTCAGCTTGGAATGCATGCTCTGCAGAACAGAACATCCAGTACTAGTCGCTTCAAGTGCCAGCGCCGCTATTCACAGTGCTTTCTACTTGAGATAATAGACTGAATGCAGGAAACGAGCGCCATGGCTAGTCCATTGGAAGAGTTCAGTTTTATCCCAGTGTGAATGTCACAGGTTCAGTGAGGAATTTATACCACTTGGCCACTTTAGCAGTGAATGCTACTGGCAGCTTCCTAGATGTGCAGTGAGACAGACAAGAAGCCCACACAGCAAACTCCCTCTTCCAGCACGCTGGAAAAGGAATGAGATTTGAATGAGCCGGCAAGTCAAACTATGCTTCATGTGAGAAGCATGGCTCCCAAATCCTGCTGCCCCATGTGTTACACCAGTTTGAGTGCTGTAATCCTGCCAATTCCCGTGAGCTAAAATGGGGCTGGGTGAAGCTAGTATTAAGTGGGAGACCTCCAAGAAAGCCCTGGGATAATTGCAAGGTGCTGGTAATCTTATAAATAGTATATTATGTCTTCGAGTATTGAGCCACTGTCCCAGTGCACTGCAGAGAGGTGTCATCTTTTGGATGAGATACAAAACCTTAGTGCTGGGTTTAATAAGCTGTGATTATTAAAGATCCCATAATGTTTTTCATGATAAATAGGGTGTTAATCCACTTTCTGGACAAATTCCAAGCCAGGTAATTACATTCTGCCTCCTTGAGTCCTTGCTGCTGCTTCAGTTGGCTGTGATACCCTCCATTTCCTGCCCTGAGCTGTGGCATACTGTTGGTGTAAGCTGTTCACTCAGGCGTTGCTTTATATTCCAGAGGTGCAGGACAGGTTCCCTCTACATCTCCCCTGCTAATAAGAATGTATTTGTTTTCAAAGTACATCCTGGTCTGAAAATCAGCAGTTCCTGTGTCTGGAGCCCTCCCCCCGCTCCCCCTGCAGATGAAAAGTAGCAGACATCAAGTTTTGTTCTTCCTAGAAGTGCATTTAGACCACTGGCTCTCAACCTCATTAGACTCCCAGCACTCCTCGGAAAGTGCCAGCTCTTCATTTTCCCTTGCCATTTGAAGAAGTTCAGATTGAAATTCCCCAAACCAAACCTGGCCCTGACAGTTTTGTTTGCAAGTCAAGTGAGGAGAAGCAGCTTTCCAGCTCCTTTTGGGACACCATCTTCTTACAGATATCAAATGGGAAGAGTGGATGAGTTCTCTACTTTTTTTAAATCCAACCCTGAACACCAACCTCCTGCCACCAGCTACACCAAGCCCAGAGCAAGCATACACTACCATGTTTTGCTTGCAGAACCCCATTTTTGAGATAGGTAAGTGCAGGCAAGGCCTGGGTGTGAATTATACAGACCAAGTTGTCCAATGCACTGGGCCATACAGTCATTTCAATCTGAACAAAGGGAATGATGCAGAATGGGAACGTTTTAGAGTTTTCTAAACAAAACACATGGCAACAGGAGCTGACCACATCTGGGTTAGGAGCTCTTTACTAGTCTAGGAAGGCCAGCATGCTCTGTAGGCAAAGTGCTCCAAGCACGCAAGTGGCCGATACTGCCCTTGTACTAGTTCAGCTCAAGTAAAAGAAGCTACCCCAGTGAAAACAGTTTTGCTCATATAATTATTGGCTGGCAAGTTCTGTGAGCCATGGCTCAGACCTCTTTACACCCAGGGCCATCAGAGCTATTCCAACAAGTCTGTAGCATAGATATAAGCTCACTCTCTCTAGTCCATTTGCACCACTTTGTGCTTATCGGGTCTACTGCCATTGGGGAAATTCTGGGAGGCATCTGCCTACAGTTTGTGATACCGGGTATTGATCAAACAGCTGCTGAGCGCCAGTAGTATTTCTAGGTGGGCAGGGAAAGAGAAGCCTGTATGCACCTGTAATCACCAGTTTGAGAGCTTATAAATAGAACAGTGTGCAAACAGCCGCAAAGAAACCTATAAATGTGAGACTCTTGCCTGGCCCCAGGTTTCATTTTGAGTTCTAACCCAGTCGGGTTTCACTAACAGTTACAAACCATTTGAAAAGCTCCAGGGCCAGAAAACATGTGAAATTAAAAGATAGCCCAGCTTTCAGCTTTGGGAAATTTTACTGAGGAAGTGCTCTTTACATGTATTATGTAGTATGGTATTGTTATGAGAAAGACAGGGCTCTGGGCACAGTGGCCACGTTGTTATTTGTTATGTAGTTGAAGGATAGCGGATCGTTTTAGGTCGACATTTGGCCCAATGATGTAATGTATGTGGATTTATCGGTGTCTGTAGCATAAAGGAGGTGGGGGCTTTCAGTGTGTCCCCCCTATTCTTGCTTTTGGCAGGTGGCCTTGTTTGTCTCTTCATGCTATGGACATTGGATGATACGTTCCACATTCCCTGTTCAAATCCAACGCCCCAAGAGGAGCTCAGCATGCAAACCTCACAGAGCCCTGAAAAGCAAAACTCCTGGGTATCTCAGAACCAGGTTTATTTATCTCTGTAAAACATCAGATCAGAGCTGAGACTTGTCACACTGTCTCTGCCTCACAAGACAGATGGATCCACTCTGTTTTGCAAAGTCTTTGAAAGAGCAAGAATCTCCTGCCCAAGTAAATGAACTAGCAACTTTGTCACTGGATTAGTCTTATATCTGGCTAGGCTCCAACGTTTTAAACAGTGTTCAAGTATCAAGTTATGCACAGCTTACCAAAATTAAATATTTGGGATAAGTCTGAGACTTTTTAATGATGAATTACTCTAAGGTTATATGTAAATAAATAGGATCAGTCCTTTAGGGTTATAGATGGACATCCATAAGGAGTTAATTTATGACTATTTATACTGAAGCTGTACTGAGAAGCCCCACTCAGGGGTTCATTGCCCTAAGCCTAGACATATAATAATGTTGGTCTCTGCCCCAAATAGTTTCCAGTTAAAAATGTGCCAAGATGAGGAGGCTACAACTGGCAGAGGAAGCACGAGGTAACAGTGCCAGGAGGAGGACAATAAGCAATGGTCACTGCAAATTAGATGCTTACCCATCCACCCCCAAATTTCAGAGTGTCACTTGATCTGTACCAGCCCCTTACTATTGTTTAACCAAATTTGTTGTAGCTTAATAAATCCCTTAGGGAGAAGGAGACAAGAGGTGTGGCGTGAGCAGGGAGAGCAGAACCTCAATAACCGATTTTGGTACTCAGACTGGTTTGATCCTTTAGCAACATCTGTCCAAAAATAACATTTAAAGGGCATGTTAACTTTGAGGTAGAATAGTCTTATCTTTTATGAATTACTATTTTTTGAGCTTCTCATAAATGTTCATCTCAGTGGCTATGTGAGAATCTTGCACAGCAAAAAAAGCAAAGCTTATCTTGAAGCAGAAGTCTGCTTTTCTTGTGCTGTTCTTCCTCAATAGATTTGATGAAGACACCGACGAAGAACTTCTGCACGATCAACTTTAATTTCATCATTTGTCTTTAATTTTCCAAGTTAATGTCAGTTGTGATGAAGCCTGTAGCACAAAAGGTCATGGGCAGAGAGCTTCCTACAGATCTCAGAAGTCATCTCACTCGCAATTGCTAGGCTATTCATGTGGTGTTAGTCTGGTTTCCACGCTGAAGAGCTGTGAACTGGAAACAGAATCCCAGGGTGCAAAAATGAGAAAGATTTCCTTGTTCTTGTATGTGCTCAGTTTTTGTGAGTCTTAGGAGGGCTGTAATATGGGAGAGATTATTGTTGTACCTGGTATAGGGTGTAAGACCACACAGCACACTCTTTCTCTCCTGCATGCCAGTGCGTGTCATGCTCCTTTTCCATGCTGTTAGGTTTTGGAGAGGCAGGGGCTAGAGCTCAGACTGTTTCACAGGAAAATCTGCTACTTCACATATTTTTCCATTTCAAAATGGAGCAGAAACAAAACCTTTCTAAACAGGTCGCAGAACAAAGCGCTTGGAAAAGTTTCACTGTCCGCAGGGTTGAAATGTTGTGTTTTGATAAACATCAACCCGCTTTCGACCTTGGTTACTTTACATGCATATCTGTACAAACACACAAACAAGAGATTTTGTTTCGGGGATGTGATTTGGAAAGGAAAAATCAAAACGTTATGTTCCAAAATATCAACACTTCCACATTCGTCAAGGCTTTTGATTTCAGAGTGCTTTTTTTTTTTTTTTTTTACGGATTTCAAAATGTTTAGACTTCATGGAAAACAGCCTTTTTCACTGGCAGAACATTGGCAAAATACAAGAACCCTGTTATTCGATAAGGTTTACCTATGGTGTTTAGTCATCGTATTGCTCCAAATGTTGATACTGCTTTGCTTTGCTTTGCTTTGCTTTGCT
The DNA here is from genome assembly GCF_001723915.1 of Gavialis gangeticus. Classification (NCBI taxonomy): domain Eukaryota; kingdom Metazoa; phylum Chordata; order Crocodylia; family Gavialidae; genus Gavialis; species Gavialis gangeticus. The sequence continues at coordinate 14,695,552 of NW_017728980.1, forward strand.
TGGATCTGAACACTTTTAAAAGCTCCTTTTTTTCTTTAATGGACCAGGAGTGGCGTCTTGTTCCACATACAGAATAACTGTGCTAACTAACGCCTGTGTTGGTGTGAAGCCTCTGAGCAAACTAGGGAGCCTGAATAGGTGTGGACTGAGTTGGAGGAGTGCTAGGTTTACAAAACCACTGCCATTTCTCCCTGACAAGTCTGTCTTCCAGTGCGCAGCTAACTCCTACAGCAAGAAGGTGTTGTCTTCTTCCCCCAGCAGGGCGGGAGCAGAATTTAGGGCTTTGCAGGCAAATTTCCCATTGGAAGAGAAACCAATAAAATGGTGCTGAGTTGGGTTTTTTTAGAGTAATTTATCTTATTTTGCACTCTGTCTGCTAGTCCTTGAACAAGCACCATCAGGAACAGCCCATAGGTGATCTTTGTCCAGAAGTGGAGGTTCGATTCCCAGGTTAATAGCCCTGCCTAAACAAGTGACTTCAGATGTACAGGGAGGGAGACAGATATGAAAAGGATGATTTGATGAGTTAACCTACAGTTGTCCCATACTGCACACACTGGCCCAGGGTGTCTCTTCTAGGCCTGGTTCCTATGTTGCTAAAAACCATCCTCGTGAACCCGCTGGTGGGAATTTCGAGAGAACACCCAAGGTAGTAAATACCTCAAGCTCAGCCAAACAAGTGGGGGGCAAGGCACCCTGACTTTCCATCTAGGTGCCTGTGAAAGTGTCAGTGAAATATTCACAGCAGTGACACAGCCCTGTGCCTCCTGTGCTAATTCACTAAGCCAGGGGTATTTCCATACAATACCATCACCCAAGGGGACTTACTTGGAGGTCAGTCACAATGGGGTTTGCTGTTCCTCCTATTCTGAGCAACAGCCTAGGGAGTAGCAATAAATGCCTGTGTGTGAGTCATAGGATTTTAAACACATTCTGCATGTGAATATTTCAGGGTCATTGGCTACAGCTAAAGCAAAAAAAAGTAACACTCCTTGGTTGCAGCTGATAAATTCTCTCTTAGTAACACCACTTTGGAGGCCTTATCCAAATCTCTGCATGACCTGTTCACTGTCAGATGCAGAAAATTGATGACGTACTCCAGTGGGCAGATAGACTAGAGACAGACGGGGATAAGAGTCAGCAGTGCCCTCTTCGAGTCAACAGGACAAATGTAGTTACAAGGGGCTGGGTCCTCCAGAGGTTTGTAGCACTACAGAAGTTATAGCCTTGAGAACAGCAACTCGTGCCAAGAAATATAACTTCTTGGGTTACACCAGAGCGTTGCATGCTACGTATGGCAGAAACAAAGAATAGCTGACGAATGACAACCTGGATATTCGCTGCTAATTAAACGCCATGGGGGCCATATCAGATTAGGGTATTCTGACTTTGTGAGGTCTGGGCTGGGGTGAAATGTAGAGCCGGTTCCCTTTCTGTTCTAATTACAGTTGGTTTGTTTTCTCTGTTTGGGTTGTCTCTGGAGGTCAGTGTGGTCAGGACAAGGCTACAAAATATCCCAAACATACTATAGAGATGTAAAAAAAAAAATAATAATTCCAATACGGAAGATTATTATTTACAGTCTATATAAGCCACACACGTTCCTGTGGCCTAGGCACATTCTGTATCTGATGTTAAAACCGCTATAAATAAAACAATTCTGTTCCCTCTGATGAATATCCTGACCTTTACTTTGCAGCAAAAATAGGAGCTACTGCTTGAACCAGACCCGGCGTGTTGCTTAGCAATGCGTGTGAGGAGGGGTCATTTCTTCACTTTTGCATTACTGTTCAGGCCAGTGTGGAAAATGGAAGCTGTTAATGCTCTTGTCTGATGTCTCAATGTGAGGCCGAGCTCCTGTTGTTTGTGTGTTGTGCATATTCAGAAGAAAAGAATCATAGCAGAGGCAAAGAGCTACCTATATGAGCATGAGAGACTGTGGGTGAAGTCGTGTCCCCATCACAAGCAAACAGGGTTTTGCCACTGGCTTAAAAGGGGCTCAGGTTTTACCCTTTGAGAAACAGCCAGGACACAGCTGGAGAGTGAACAGGGCCCTTCTTGGGAAGGGCAGCACGGCAGCTTGTTTTCTCCCTTTGGGTGGGGTGGTCCAGGCTCTCTGTCCTACAGAGGTTCAGTGGATCTCCCCTCAAAATACTTGGATCGTTATAACAACACGTGGGCAAGCCAGAGAGAGCCAGAAAACTAGAGGATGAACAAGCAGCTAACAATAGTTGCCAAAGTCCAGGATGAAGTCAAAATAGCTTGGACGGTGAGCTCATCAGCAAATAACCCAGTGGCTGGAATCATCTCTTAACTATCTGTGGATGATGCCTCATAGCACCTTGAAATCCAAAGGAGAGGTTTGTATTAGCCCCTTAATCCAACACAAAGCATTCAGCTTTTGAAGGGTTCTCTGTATGCTGATGGTTGCAAATGATGATAGATGAGCAGCAGGATGCCTTGTTGGGTACCCTCTGGACAGGGTTAGCATGGCCCTGTGCGTAAGCCTGAACTGCTTGTTTGTCTCGGTTTGAGCCTGTAATTCCCCATGTGTTATTGAGCAACTGCACCACTTTGAAGGCCAGGTTTTATACTCAGATACAGGCAATTGCCTAAGTCTGTTTTACATGTAAATGCAAATGCTGAGTGTCTGAGGATCCAATATATGCATACATCCACATCTGCATGCCCAATTGAACAAGAGGCCATTATGCACACCTACATTGTAAAATCTGTCCCTAATAAATACTTCGCCTCCTTCCTGTTCAAATAGATGGGTTCTTACCTGCCACGGAGACTGGCTGCACTCAGAAATCGCAAGACTGGGGCTGGGACAGTTTTAAATTTCCTTGCCCAGTATGACTTGTTGTATACCCCTTCATGGGGTTTAAAAAGTAAATACTAATAACAAGCTTAAATATGGTGCACAAATCACCATATTTAATGGCCTGATCATATGGGCATTTCTGATTCTCTTCATAGTTCTAGGAAAGAAATGCCTTGCGGATATTGATTGCTGACTTAATTATAAGCTGTTTCCTCCTGTGATGTAGTGTTTGCATCTGTGAACCTCAAGATGTCCTGGTTGCTGTTGCAAGTTAAAAGGTGGAAATAGAGGTGATTTACACCATGAGATGGAAATGCCTGTTTCATTCAGAGAATGTGTCCTCAATCTATAGTTCAGCATGGGCTTTGCCCTCGAGCAGAAAGAGGTTGACCTGCATAATAGTATGGAAGCAATGTATTGGGGCACTTGTGGGAGGAGGTGGAGGAGACAAAGAAACATAGACAAGAGAAAGCAAGATTCTGTGGTTTCTAAAGCTTTTAGTACTATGTAGAAATGAAAGGAAAAATGTGTTTTATACCTAATTGCTGCCTGAAATCTTACATTTAATAGTTTTCCATACAGTGTGACCCAGTACCTTCAGGAGGATAAGTACATTTTGTGTTGCCTTCCACTCAGAACATGATTTCTGCAGATAAAGAATATGTAACATAGTTCCTGCTACTCATACAGCATTTCCCACATCTGTTTTATGTTTCATTAATGGCCCAACAAATGAAACCATCAACCATGCTGCTTCTTTGTATTAATTCAACACTTAAAAAAAATATGGGATGACTGAAGACAATCTTTCAGATTACTGTGTCAGGGAAATCAACTCATTTGCTTATAGTTTGTGCAAAGGATGCCAAAAACATAAATCACAGCACTTGCGAGAAGGGATCCAAAGTACAACTTAAATTAAGAGCAAATATAGCTCTTTAATCCACAGAGGAACAGTTTATACACAGCAATTTAAGCTAATCCCTCTTGCAGAATTCACCACAATAGGGTGTAGGAGTGAGAAAAACTGGTGAGCCTACACTCACCCATGAGACCAGGAGACTTCATGAGTTTCCTCCATGGATCTGCTGTCATCGTCTTTACTTGCAGTCTCTTAGTAATTAAGCCATTTGATAGAGTGGATACAAAATAACATTTTGTTGTTCTGGAAAGAACACAGACTCCAGTAAAAAAAGGCTTGTCTTGTAGTTAGACACTAGACGGAGACTCAGGGGATCTGTCTCCAATTCCCAGATCCACCACAAGCTTCCTGTGTAGAAGCAGAGGGCAAAGGCAAATCACTAAATCTCAGTTTGTTCCCAATACAATAAATACAGTTTGTAGTATTCCCTCTGTCTTGCCTACTTAGATTGTAATCTCTTCTGGGCAGGGACTTTTTTTATTATGCATTCATAAATTGCTTACCCACTAGGCTCGACCATAATACAAATAATAAATAAGGAGTTATTTCTATTTCAGCAATCATCGTAAAGGATAAAAGTGCACTAAGTTGACATGCAAAAGAAAGGAAAAAGTTGAATCACACTGAATGCTACCCGCATTAATAGAACACAAAGAAATCTCCCATATAAAAAGATGTATTCAAATATAATGAAATATTTATCCCCTTCATGAGCTTTATCAAAATACTTTGTGCATCCCTCCAGGGACAACCTAACTGATGAGCAATATTTGAAGAAAGTGAACATCAATTTCTGATTCAGGAAGATGAGTTTTTATCTTGAAACAAAGCACATAAAATATATCCAGTGCTGTAACAATGATTTCACAAGGACCATGGACAGAAAGAGCACAGGCACCACATTCACCATATGCAGATCATAGCTGGATTTAGACACCAGGACAGTCTGCAAATTGGCTCAAGTGTGCCACAAATCACTTGGATGGATGTTTTAAATAGACATGGAAAATGTGAGGGAACTGAGGCAATGGGTGTGAGTCAAGGGTGAAATTTAGCAAGAAAATATTAAAATCCTGGTAAGATTTCCATTATTGGCTCCTCTTGAGCGTGTTTTCTTCTTCTTCCCTGACTCAGTGAAGTGGCACTTTATCCCAGTCATAAGGAATGTGTGATTTCTGTTTAATTAAAAAATCCCTCAATATTTCAATAGTTTTTCGGAAAGATCTAAGTAAGATATCCCAGCTTCCATCTCTCAAAATAAGGAAGCTATTTCGGCCTTCCAAAATGCTCTTTCATATACAAATCTAAAAGCATTTTACAAGCATCAGTTAATTAACATTCTGTAAGCATTATGTTTTTCACTTTTATTAGGGGGAACTCAAGGCACAGAAGTTATGCAACTTGATCACACAACGAACTGACGGTTGAAGAAGGCATAAGAATTAAACAGCTCCATACCCAGTCCTCTCCTAGGCCAATGTCCATACCTGCTGCCTGCTGAAACGGCTACCTAAGACAAGTGGTTCCTTAAATATTGGGACTTCAGAAATGGCCTATTTGAATTTGTTTTTAAAAGTCAGTTTTAAAATAGCATATTTCTTTCCATTGCCCTGTTCTTCAGGTTCAACAGACCTTTTTTACTTTCAAATAAGACAAATTTGCTTCTTAGCTGAGTCCTTATGCCTCAAATTTCATCTGTGAGCAAATGCTTGCAGCCAGCCAAGTTATACAGCTCTAAGAACAGAAGGTTTTAGCAGAAAGGATGGTAGTACTGAATATACTGAACTCTTCTTTTTTGACCACCTCTGCACAGGCGCTCAGCGCTGTGCCAGATGCAATATTTCTTCTGAGTTGTTCTACCTGACCAGAATCACAAACTCCTTTAAGAGAACACTGAGCACTATCAACTCTTCCATCTGCTCCTTTCCACAATGGACACCACTCCTCTTCAGAAAAAGCTGCTGCCGCTGTGCAGATGGTAGACATCTGCAAAAGAATTACATCATGTGACATCATCTGGTATTGCACATGTTATTACTACAGGCACTGAGCCATCTATATGTTACCTAACAACAACCTCATTAGAGGGAAATTCATCTCTGTTCAGAGAGCCAAGCTGATGCCCTGTTTCGCGAGTTGATGTGGAATTTCTTGGATTCTTAAGACCTATCTTTGGAAGACAAGAAGCAATAGTTGCCCATTAAACAATCCAGTAATTTAAATAATGCACTGTAATTTGCATGGCATAGTTCCTGCATCTTTATATAACAGTGACAAGGGAAAAAATATGCAAGGGGAAGAAGCCTGTCAGGATAGCTTTCTGGGCTACCCATGACCTTTCTTTGTGGGTCACATCTTCAGCTGGTGTAAAAAAACCCTTTGTTGACTTCATCTGAGCTATGACAGCATACAGGAGTTGCAGATTTGTCCCAGGCACATGTCTAGATGGTTCTACCAGGCTGGCTGACAGGAGAAATGAGCGGAGTGAGCTGATTGCTTTCATTGCAACTTTAACTTCCTAAAATAGGCTGCTCTCCAGATGTGCCTGTCAAAGCGACCAGATCTGGTTCCAGGAGAATGCAAATCCCCCAGCCTAGACCTGTTCCTATGTATTCAAAACAGGGAAGAAATTTTGTACAGGAACAAAGATTGTGCTCCACCAGCAAAAATTCCCCAGCCTCTTTTTTTTTTCTAACTGTCTTCAGCAGAATCCTAAGTCTGGCATGCGACAAACAGAAGCACTTCCCTTGCCGTACGTTGGCTCCCACCCCTGACCACGGCACATTTCACTGCCCGCACGATGCAGCACGCCATATCCCAGCTCTGTTCCCAGCTTCAGTCTCTCATGCCTGGGATCCAGCTGGAATTAGCAGTGCTGCCGAGACACGACACTTAGCCACAGGAGACAAGAAGAAAAAAAAAAAGACTCTGCCCTCCACCTTGGCATGATTTTTAAAGGGGAATCTGCCATTGCTAGATGGGTATTGGCTGCTTGCCAGCCTTGTAGTTTTTGGTTGGCACTAGGCCAGAAGAGGTTTGAAGCATGTTAAAACTTGGGTTGTTTTAAACAGCTGTTGTGTTTCACCCTAGAGGAGGCTGTTTCTTAGTAATATGGTTCTGGTATACAGGTTCTCTAGTACCAAAAGGTTCAGACATCCAAAATGTTGTGTGAGAGTGGGTATTAAATACATAAAGGGGAAGAGTGAAGGCTCCCCTAGGGAAGTGGGGGACAGTCTTGGAAAGACAGAGGGGCTTTGGAGAACAGAGCTTCTTAATGCTAAGTCCTCAAAGGGAAAATCCCGGGTAATCAGGGGTCCTTTCAGGTTACAACACGGACAGAAAGCTTGTTGGGAGGGTCTCCTCCACAAGATGGAAACACTCTTTAAATGTGACACAGTCCTGCCGCAGCCAGAAAACTCTGCAAGGCTAATGCTGCCTTTTTAATGCGATGTTCCAAATTCCCTTCCCACCCTCATATTTCCATATTTCTTATTATTCGCTTGTGCTCACATTTTCCCCACATAATGAATGCAGAGCTCCTTGCCTTTTATTTATTAGCCTGCCTCCGCCTCCATGCTCTGCATTGTTCTCTCTGCTGCGTTGGATCTGTATGCCTACCTGCTTGTGTGCACATTTTTTTTCCACACAAATGTGCAGGCTGACCTTTGCTACAGTGGATGGGAGGGTGCAGGGAAGTCTTATCTCTTATGGGTTTAGCAGTAATTGTGTGGGAGTGGGAGACCTAATTGGGAAACTCATGAAATTGGTTTGAAAGGTCACCTGCCTTCTCCAAATCATCGTAAACTCCTGGGCTGCCTTCAAAGTCTTATTTAGCAACAGAGCACTACACAGTCTCTGGCCTTCATTTTGAACAGTAAATCAGCAAGCCCAATTTCTTCACCTTGTTTCAGCTCATAACTTTATTTGTTCTCATAAAATCTCTGATCCTTACTTTTAAGTAACATGCGTAACCATTAAGCACTTCCCAAACCCAAGGTTTCCAGATGTGTCAAGGAAAAATACTGCCCTTTCCTATGTTGAAACTTGCAGTCTCTGGCAGATTTGCTGTTGCAAGTGAGCTTTCCCCAGCACAGGGCTAGTTTCCTTCCTTGAGCACCGTTTTCTCTTAATAATTCTGTATTAGAGGATCATTTTAATATATATATATATTTCTGTATAATCATAGCAATACTTTTCCTTACATTTCTACATTCAAAGATCCCATTTGCACTAACATTGCTATTGCGTCTGCTGCTGCCTCTTTCAGCCGAGGGATAAAATTTGACCTTCCTTCAGATTTGTTGCAAATGCAAAGAAAAAGCCCTCTAGATTCAAAATACTTGGTTGGGGAGGAAGCATGTGGTTACATCTACAGGCAGGATTTTTTTTTTGCTTTAAGTAGAAGTTGTATAAGGCTGAGCTGTGCTTCAGTTACTGCTATGGACAGCAAGTAAAAACTGTTCTGGGATAAATTGATAGATTTCCTTCATATTGGGGAAATGTGACTCCCAGTGCAAGAGGATGGAGTTTAATAATGTCAGTAAGGGTGGCATCTTCAGAAGCACACAGAAGAGTCCACCTTGGTATTGTGTGAACTCAGGTAAATAGACTAACGCTGCAAAGGGTCAAAAAATCCTAGTGCATTTTGTTGGGTGTTTCCATGGCTTATCCAAAAGAAGATGTCATGTTGTGTAGTTCAGATACCTTTCACAAAGGGCTTATGTGATCCAGTGAAAGTCTAACAATTTTTGCTGGAAAATAAAAGGCAGTGGCCTGGGATCCTAGCCCAGATAGAAAGATGAGGGTTGGGGTGTACGCTGACTTCCACCCATCTCTGGGGTTCAGGCACTTTCCTCGGCACTACCAAGAAGCAAAGGAGGAAAGTGCTTTTAAAACAGGGTTGGGATGGAAGTAGAGGAAGGGGAGGTGGCTGATCCTCTCATACTCTAGCTCTTTGGGGACATTCACCCAACCTCAGTTCAAGACTGAGATGACACCAAGCGTGCCCAGAAGCAGAACTTTAGGAATCTGGGGATGTTTCGTGTTGGAAACATGGGGCTCCCTTGGAGTATGGACACGTCCAAGGCTGGCCAGCGGCTGGGCAGTTTTGAGGAACACAGATTTGGACTTGGGCACCTAAATCTTGCAGCTTGGGTGCCTGTAGTCCCACTTGATGCACAAAGGTCCCTTTTTGGGCCTGAGCCTTGACCTCCCTGTCTCTCTTCTCCCATATGTCAATCAGTGCTTGCAAGTCCTTTGCTTTTATATGCCACCTTCTTCCAGAGACTCAGGTGGCAAAATATTATTCTCTTGAGGAAAACAGTGCTTCACTGTTTTGTGGCAAACCCTTCTGATAAGAAGTCACCACAGACATCAGGAAAGGTTATATTGTGGTAGCTGTAGCTGGCAACTATAGGAAGCGCTGATGTTTCTTTTCATAATGAAAATGGGGCAGCAAGGACCATCTTAAAACATCTCTTTTTATGAAGAAGCCGCCATGGGTTGGCTGTTCACAGCCTTCCATGTGCATTGGCAGATGTTCTGAATTTGGGGGGAAATAATAATAAGTTCTTGCTCTGGTAAGCAGCTGAAAATCAGTTAACTTTCAATAAAATATTCCTTTATCTAAGCGACAAAGCGAATGTCTTGCTATTTGTCTCATCATTAAGAAAAGGAACTTCTATATCAAATCTGAGTGATTCAATGGGAAGTCCTGCTGGGTTCTCATCTCTCAAGCATTTGGGGTTTTATGTTGCCCCTCTAATATTTTTTATTACTTTTTTTCAAATTGTTCTTTAAGAATTCCTCACACAGAACCCAGTGGTCTTTTATGTGCAAGATCTACTTCTATGCAAGGCTCTGTTTACCCAAAGCGTAAGTGCAGAGTAGAAATCCAGGCCTCTTGAATGCGGTTTCTCATAACTTTCATATGTGCTTGAACATTCAAGTGAGGCATATTTATATATTTTAACTCAAAGCAGGCTGGGGGATAGTTTTTCCAATTCAGATAACTATTTCATACTTAATACCAAATGTTTAGCAGTAGAGGGCCTGATCTCACATAATAGTCATTCTAATCTCACACACATACTGGTTTTATTTCTGGGTAACTCCACTCAGGAGGATGGGATTTCTTTTAATTGACATCAGTATAAGTAACTGAAGAGTTAGGACCGATGCCCTCCCAATATCCAGACACTACAGAGACTGTCACACCATCATGGACACAGAGATACTTTGGGGATGACTGTTAATACATTGTTTGATTAGATAAAACACAACAAATTATAGTCAGATGGCATTGTAATGCCTATACTATAAACCTGAGAGTAAAGCAGAATGGAATAAAATAAAGCGGCATGGCTTTTTTTTTTTTTTTTGAGATCTTCCTCATTTTCTTTGATTTTGATCAGCTCAGAGTCCAATTCTCTGCTTCTTGAATCTAACCGTTAGAATTGATTGGACAAAATTAAAAAAAACATTGTAAACCATTTCAAGAGTTTTAAAGAATATGGAATTTAGCTTAGCACTGACTTTTTGCATGAAGGTGGTGTGTACTGTAGCATAAGACCTGCATTTCAACCATTTCAGAGCTAGATTTTGCTTTTTTGTTCCAAGCCACCAAACCAAATCAAAACTACAAGTTAAAAGTTTCTAATAATGCCATTACATTGCTGATATCGTCACTGTGCTTCACTCTGACATACACGTATTAAGAAGTCTGCTTTCTCCCAGATTCTCTCTGTATTTGGTCTATGAATGCTTGTGTGGGGTTGATGGCTATACTCACAAAATGATACATCATTTCCTCAATACCCACTTGCATGAATGTGCCAGGCTCTACCCCACAGCAGAAAACAGAAATCAAAGTTGGAGTCTGTCCCAAGCGTATCTGTAATATTAAAACCAGCAAGATTTTAAATTTATGGACGGAAATTTTATCTGTAAGGGTCTGCTGACCTCATCTTCATTCTTGTGGTTTATGACATCACCAGACTGCCTTGCCAGAATTTCTGCTCTGTAAATCGCAATCGATGGGGCTTGGGGGGAAGGGGGCATTCTATCTAATTTTCTTGCAGTAAAATGACATTAACTGTAGGCAGCTTTCATACAGAGTATTCTCAAATTGTCTCTCCACTATGAGGAACATTGTTCTGAGGTGCACTTTACATGGTTTGATGATATAATGCATAATAAATGCATAAATGGAATGGTCTACACTTTGACCAGAGATCAGATAGGGTTTTGTAAAACACCAACCTTTCTATCCCCCCTCTGAATACAGGTAATGTATACTTATGGTGTATACCTCCCGCATTTAACTGTTCTCATGGAAAAAAATCCACAAGTAAATTTATGTTACTTGTCTTTTTCATTTGGTCCCAATGCGAGGGGTATCTGGATAAATGGAGTATGATTTCCACTACTTTGCAGTGATCATCTGCACACGTGTCAAGATAGCAACTCTTATTACTGTCCTGTTGCATCAGGTTTGGAGTCTTGGGATTTGACCTCTGTAGCAGTTTTAGAAAGCGAAGTTTTGTTCACAACCTGGAGAAAAACATGAAGCACAACTGTCCTCCCTCATTTTTTTTGTGATGTTTGACAGCTGATGTCCCCCATGACTCCAACCTGGTGCTCTAAGGCCATTGTTAGAAGGGCAGAATTTCCAGCGTATCCCGTAATGATCTCACTTTGAACACTCATCGGTAAACGGTTGTTTAAAAAAAGGATCATACTAGATATGGGTATGGCCCATTTTGCAGTTGTTTTGTAACGATCCATCCGGTAACATGTCAATCTTTGTCTAGACAGCTCGGCAGACATTTTATTGCACTGAATCTCTAGTTCTTAGGCTTGTCTGCTACAAGCAGTACCTCTTGGATGTACACTATAGCCATTATTTTTGAAATTTTAAGACGCACTAAGTTTGCCCAGATCATACAGGTTCTGTCTCCTTATTCCAGCAAGTCAATGGCTGAAGCTTGCCTGTGTGGTTATCCTTTAATTTTATTTTAGGAAGGAGTAAAAGAACGGCACAAAGGCACTGTTCACAGCCTGGGCTGCAGCAGCAAGAGAGTCTGCAAAGTGGGTCAGGTGTTTTGGTTTGTTTCTCAGACTGTACAAGCATCTCTAGCTGTCACTCATGAAGCTTTCACTACAATAGTGATCATACATATTTCTCAGCAACTTCAAACTGCCCACGTAGCTGAGCACATTGGGGTCTTTTGCTCTGGGAGTTCATTACAAGTGTGAAAGTGTGCCCCCTGCATATACTTTCTTCTACTCCTGTGACTTTTGCTTCTTTCTACTTGTCCTGCCTTAGGCCTGAACAGCACCTTCTATCATCATCTATCCCCCTGAAGTCAGCAGAGCTACTTGGGGAATAACTTACTGCTCTGGGAATGAATGTATCGTGATTTAGATCTCTAATATAGATTGCTGGCCACCTAGTATGTAAAAGATCCAGAGGATCTTTTACGTAACTGTTGCCTCTCCCTTTTCTGCTTTTTCTCTTTGTGTGCCTTTATATTCCACTTTTAATTTAAGCTCTTTGAAGAGTGGGCCTTTTTAACCTCTTCGAAGTTCTGTGCAAAGTGATGGCACAGTATAATGGCAAAACTATAATAATAGTAATAATTGCAGCTATCCTGGTTTCACAAAAGAAAAGCACTTTGGTATTACCTGGAAAAAATTGACCTTTGTTCTCACAGTTTTCAAAATATTATCATTTTCCTCTAGGCCTATTCGCATGTGCCGATGCAGGTGTAGAACACGGAGCAAGGCATGGCTGCTTGTTTACAGAGGGCGCATCTACACATTCATTTACTGCGCAGTCAGCAGTTTTTAGGCTGGTGTCTACATGTGCAGCCATTAAAGCGCAGTAACGGTGTGTGTAGAGTGACTTGGGACTAAAGTTAGTCCCAACTCAGTCCACGCATGCAGTGTTACCGTGCAGTAAGGCGTCTACATGTGTGTTACTGCTCTGTAATTAATTGGGCATAAATTTGATACCTGCACCATGCAGGTATCAAATTTACGCCCAAGTCAACATAGTTACTGTACAGTACAGATATGCACATGTAGACATGCGCCCATACTGCACAGTAATTTTTGGTTGCTGCACTGTAACCTAAGTTACGGTGTAGTAAATACGCACGCGTAGATGTGCCCAGAGAGAACAAACTGCTGTTTCTCTTTGTATTGTGTAATGGACTGAGCTCTTTGAGAACTATCCATCATTATGTGCATGGACAACATGTTACATAATGGGGTCCCAATCTTGTGTAAAACGTCGAGGTGTTTGTGTAATGATACTACTACTACTGTGACAAGAGTTTCTCTGCACTTAAAGAGAAAGGGTTATTATTCAGGTCTTATTTCCCCCAAATATAAATGAAGGATATAAAGTCATCTAACTCCTTCAGTGTAGGTGCAACTGAAATCCTCCATCCAGTGACTGAGCTGCTCTCAAGACATGTCAACATCTGGTGAAATAATGTTCTGTTATCCTCTCAGGATGCTTCTACAGGGCAGACTCACTGAAGAGGTTGACAGGGGTGGACCCAGAGGGAAGGCAGATGGCCTGTCGTTATATTTTTCACGTGTCAACCAGTAGTTGAAAGAATGGAGAGAGCAAGGTGAGAACTTTGCAAGATGTTCTGTTCTGATGGATGAGAAGGAAATCCTGCCTCTCTCCCCTGCAGCCACTAGTTGGCTTTTCTGGCTAGAATTAGACCACGCTTGAAGGAAACTCAGTGCACACGCCTTGACAAAGAGGAGAGCAAGCATCTCGAATGCTTACAGAAATTGAGCTACTCAGTGTAATAACAGATCACAGTGCCTTTTTTTAAAGGGTTTTTCACTGAATAGTGGCTATCTAAGCCAACGTCACTTGAAATTTTCAAATTGGCAATGGCACCTCTCCGATTAGGAACCTGAAGTCATTCTGCGAGTGTGGAAATCCTGAGCCTGAAGAATGCGGGGCTGAGGGGGCAGGGAGACAAGGCATGTACTCATAGCAAGTTGGGAAGTAAAAAAAGGAATAATAAAATTTGGAATGGCTGAGCAAGGTTGCTCTCTGGAGATAATCATTCCAACATGGGCTGTGAAGGACAAGGAGGTGATGAAGGAATGTTTTCAATCACACTGCAATAAGTAATTGAGTTGTTTCTTGCAGAGAAGCATTTTTAATAAAATGGAAGGGGTTTGTTTCTCCATCAAACAAGCAATGGAGAAAATGTGGTTAAAATGAAATCACGTGGTCTGTCCTGTAATGATATATCAGGGTAGCACTCACAGCATACTGGGAACTTACAGCTTACATGAAAATGTCTTCAATATATTCTTCTATCAGACTTCGTTTAAAATCTGGAGTCCTGTACTTTTCATATCTATCTCAGTTTTATTTTTTTAAGTAAGACATATCCTTGATAAGTTGGTTTATATACTTGTCAGTACTCTACTAATAAAATATCCCAGCCATTAGAAGCTCTTATGTTTCCACAGTACTCTCTCTCATATATGTATTTTGAATACAAACTACAATTAATCGTCCAAGCCATATTATTTGTTCATGTTGTGACAGTTGGCTATTTCATGTGAAGTGCTTTCCTGTAATATTAATCA
>NW_017728980.1:14714929-14716576 GCF_001723915.1 Gavialis gangeticus
TAATAAAATATCCCAGCCATTAGAAGCTCTTATGTTTCCACAGTACTCTCTCTCATATATGTATTTTGAATACAAACTACAATTAATCGTCCAAGCCATATTATTTGTTCATGTTGTGACAGTTGGCTATTTCATGTGAAGTGCTTTCCTGTAATATTAATCAAATGACAATACAGAATAAAGCCTGTTCTTGAAAGAAACAACAGCCTTTTCTGTTGAATTAATTCATCCTCAAAAAACTTTCCTCTTTTGTTTAAAGTAGATTTGCCTAAGTCCCTAGAGCAAACGTGGATGACACCATGCATCATCTACTGGGTGACGTGAAATTGCTCCCCCATTTTGGTAATGTGCATCAAGAAGGCTGTCAAATAGTGACAATTTAAATAAGGGAGATTAAAGAGAGAAAAGTGAAAACAAAAAAATACCACCAGCAACACAAGTCTAGTTTTGAAGGCCAGCTTTCCAGTACAGGTTTCTGCTTGTTTAAGACACAATAGTGTGCCCACAAACGTAATTCTTGCAACCCACATTTCTCCCGTCTGCAGCTTATTCTGCCTGCTATGCTGCTGTTATTTATTTGATTAGTGTAGTGCCCACTACATGCTAAGCACTCTCTAGACGTTCATGAAAGTACAGGATCTGCCTTGAGGAGCTGACAGTCTGAGGACAGGCACAAAAGTGGACTGAGTGTGGAGAAGGTGAGAAACGAAAAGGGATTCTTCACGCACATCAACAAGATTCACTGGTAAGTGCCTTCTACAAGTGGGGTTTTAGAGAAAACAGGATCTGGGTCTGGTGGGGGAACTTAATCAAGATGAACCGAGATCAGGGGGCATGCAAAGAAGGTGTGGAGGCAGTCCTGTGAGAGGCTGGGAAAAGGGCAGATTAATAGCTAGATGTCTAATGAGCCATGCCCGCACCTCAGTTCATCATGAGTCTAAATACATGGGCATTGGTTTTTCGCTGTTGCAAATCTGTGCCTTCAAAAATGGGTCCGATCTCTGCTGAGGCCCTGATACATTCTGGCTGAATCCTTCTGAGTAAAACACTGCATAAAGCCTTCCTCATTAGATTAAGCGGGGTTGAAGCCACCTTAAAAAGCAGTCTATACTAGTGGGAGTCCAGGCAAGTCTGCATTTCTTAGCAAACAGGACCAAAACCCTACTTCTGAAACCACCCACACCAGGCTTTGGGAGTTCAGGCCACAAGACATTGTGTTTCCACCTTCCTTGGTTTTGCAGTGTTTCCTTTTGCTAAGTCTTTGAAAACAAGGTGGCCCATCACAAGAACTACTTTGAAATCCACCCAGGCTTGGTCTTTGGGCAAAATAACACTTTACTTTTGCAAAACAACTTTGCAAACCAAATAAACAGACCAATCAATAAAAAAACAGCTCCATCCTTGTGCATCCATGCCTTTTATTAATGGGCCCAGTAGGTCAGGGATCCGGGTTATAGCCCTATTGGTCTCAGCAGCAGCTCCCTATCTGTGGTCCAGGTACCACCCGTGGTACGCAGACAACCTGTCAGTGGCCCCCGTTAACAGATTTATTATAATTACTTTATATAATAAAAATTTGCTGGTGGTACTTAAAGCTGTATCATTTTGAATTGGTGGTGCACAATCTGTCAGAGTTTGGGAACCACT
>NW_017728980.1:14716587-14718496 GCF_001723915.1 Gavialis gangeticus
ACACCCTTCATCAGGCATAGGAGATTGCAAAGACGATAGAAGTTGTAGAAATAAAAATTCATATTCATGCCCAGCATGGCACTTATCATTTTTAATGCTATGCCTTATATGTGCTTGTGGCAGGCAAGGTTCTTTGTGTGGATGCATTTTCTTTTATTAGACCAACTAGATATTTGCAAAAAAAATTAATCTTTCAGCCCAGGCACCTTCATCAAGCATAGAAGATTGCAAAGGTTTTTAAAAGTTGCAGAAATCAAAATTTATATTCATGCCCAGCATGACACTTGTCATTTTAAATGACATGAATATGTGCATGTGGCTGGCAAGGTTCTCTGAGTGGATGCAATCTCTTTTATTAGACCAATTAGATATTTGCAAAAAAAAATCTTTATTTGCAAGCTTTCAACACAGGCACACTTCATCAGGCATAGGAGACTGGCAAAAGTAGAAATCAAAATTCATATTCATGCCCAGCATGACACTCGTCATTTTAAATGACATGAATACGTGCATGTGGCAGGCAAGGTTCTTTGGGTGGATGTGATCCCTTTTACTAGACAAACTAGATATTTGCAAAAAAAAGAATCAGCTTTCAGCCCAGGCACCTTTATCAGGCATAGAAGATTGCAAAGCTTTTTAAAAGTTGCAGAAATCAAAATTAATATTCATGCCCAGCATGACACTCATCATTTTAAATGACATGAATATGTGCATGTGGCAGGCAAGGTTCTTTGGGTGGATGCAATCTCTTTTAATTAGACATCTGCACAAAAATTGTCTTTTATTTGCAAGCTTTCAACACAGGCCCATCTCATCAGGCATAGGAAATTGCACAGATTGCAATGGCATGGATATCTCAGGCAAGGTTCTTTGGATGGATGCGATCTCTTTGATTAGCCCAACTAAATACATGTGCATGCATCGTTCTGGTAGCCGTGTTGGTCCGAGACAAGTTTTTTGTATGTCATTCCGGAGATGCATCTGGAGCTCCCTTGCAAAGCCAAGCCAAGCAGCAAACCCCCCTGCTGTAGATGCGAGTGATTCCCGGTGCAGATCCAGACCATCTTTTGCAGGCGGCTGCAACCGTTTCTCCTGTGTCTCTCTACAGTACCTCCTTGATGCTTATTGCACTGTACTATTTGTGGCCAGCATGGGTGGAAGAACACAGTGAGGTGCCACTCTCTTCTCCCTTCCAACCCCACCAAAGCAAATCCAGGACGGCGCAGGGATCTCTGTTGTGCGTGTGTGCTGAGGCTGGGACTGTCACTCATTCTCTGATCAGCTCCTGCAAGCAGCTAGAGAGCAGCTGGTAAAATCCAATAAAAAATACCCCGAACCCAATTTGAACAAACAACAACAGCAACAATAATAATAAGCATTAAAAAAAAATTGCATTGCATCTGAATACCCATCTGCACCAGCTCCTCTTGAAGGAAACCTATATATTTTTTTGCAAGCAACTTCTCCATCAGCAGATTGCAATGCTGCAAACTAAGGATCTCATCTGGGCTTTATTTTTCCTCGGGACTGCAGGTACGTGCATCCAAGTGTTATCTGGGGAGAGGTGCATGGGGTTTT
The DNA here is from genome assembly GCF_001723915.1 of Gavialis gangeticus. NCBI lineage: Eukaryota > Metazoa > Chordata > Crocodylia > Gavialidae > Gavialis > Gavialis gangeticus. The sequence goes on from NW_017728980.1 coordinate 14,718,166, forward strand.
GCTCCTGAGGAAGGGGGGGCATTGCATGTCTGAGGGTCTGCTGGTGCAGCTGGAGGCTGCTGTGCGCGAGCAGGGAGGCAGTGGGCTTTGCTTTTGTGTGTGTGTGTGTGTGTGTGTGTGTTTCCTAGAAGCCCAGAGCTTGCACGGATTTGTGCCCCCCAGGGCATGGCAGGGGCTGCTGGAGCGCTCCCTCCTTCATTGCTGCATTGCTGAGGCAGGGGGCATTTTTCTTTTCTTTTTGGGCGTGGGGTGGTGAAAAGGGGCTGCTTCCAGCTGAGCACACAGCAAACAATGGAGACTCTTTTTTTTTTTTTTTTCGGGGGGGGGGGCC
>NW_017728980.1:14718685-14720997 GCF_001723915.1 Gavialis gangeticus
GGGGGGGGGGGAATGGAACGCGGCGCAGCCAATCAGCGCCCGCCGGCCCCGAGCGGGAAACGCAGTTAGGGGCTCGGGCCCCAACGTTCGCCGAGGCTCCGCCCCCCGCGCCTGCCCCCGCACTCGCCTCAGCGCCACCAAAGTGCCCCCCCCCATGCCAGCTTCACGGGGGGGCGGTAGTGTGCCCCCCCCCAGCCAGGCTCCCCCATGCGTTCTCCTTTGTGTCTCTGCCCCCAACAGTCTGCTGCTCCCCTGTAGCTGGGTGCACAGGGTGCCCACCCGTGTGTCTTGGCCCCCCGGCATGGTAGATTTCAGAGATTTGTAGGGTAAGAGGGGACCTATCCCATCATCCAGTCTGACCCCCTGCCCGGGGCAGGAAAGAGCACCGGGGTCAAGTGACCCCATCGTGCTGCTCCCCTGGAGCTGGGTGCCCACCCATGTGTATTTGCCCCCAACAGGGCGGGGCTCCTTTGGAGCTGGGTGCCCCCTGTGTATCTTTGCCCCTTGGCATCATGCAGCTCCCCTGGAGCTGGGTGCCCACCCGTACCCTCAGTGTCTCGACAGCAGCTGCACTGGGGTGCTGCCTCATCCCTGCCTCCTGTCTAGTCGGCCATGCACAAGGGTGGCCCTTGAGCAGCCTGGCCCGGGCCCTGCTGCCCTCCACACCGGCTGGAAAGTGGCCTCTCCAAAGCCCGGTGTGCTCCAGGTTGCAGCTGCCCAACTGCGCTGCTCCCGCGGACCTGCCACCATATGTTTGCTCCCCAACTTGCCATCGGGGTCCTATGTCTGGTTTACTGCAGCCCTCCCCCAAATCTTCAGCAATAACCTCCAGCTGCCAGGGCACAGCCCTACCTTTGCGCACACCTCTGCTTCTGCCCAAAATGACCCCACCCCACCTTGGTCTCAGCTGTTCCCACTCCCCATGGTCTCATCATGAGCTGATTCTTGCCTGTGTCTGGGCAGTCATGGCTACCGCTGCTCCACCCATGTTCACAACCAACCACCGTCATTTCAGGGATTGCACAATTACTACCATCCCTAATAAGAGCTGCCAACCGGCACCTACAGTCACTACCTTATCCTGCTTCTGCTCCCCACAGACTCAAACGCACCCCAGCTACAGCCTTACTTAATAGGCAGCCCCATCCCATTGCACTGTACAGCTTCCTCCTAACATAGGCATTGCTCCAAAGCTGCTGTTTGAGTGCTTTTTTATGTGCATTTTTCCCCATTAGATTAAAATCCCAATAGGGAGAGTGTTGACTCCCCGCTGGAAGCTCGAGGCTTAACACTATCGTGCTCCCCCAGCCGCACCCTCTGCTCACTATTGCCACGTACCTTCTTTCTTTCCCTCTTTATCCAGCTAGACACCTCTCTTTCCCCAGCCACCACATCACACACACATGCATGCAAAGCTAGACACCTACCTTTCCCCAGCCATCGCACTACACACAGGCACATTCATGCAAGACATTCTCAATATGTGGAGGAGGAAGAAAGTGGGTTTTCCAACACAGACTGAGGTAAGCAACGCTTTGTGAAAGGGAAATATATATATGCACATATCACCTGCTGCCCCACTCAAAAGGTTATTTTTTCCAGTATTAACATTAATAAATGCCAGAATGCTTAAGGAGAGGCAAGGATTGAATCTGACCGTTAAGTCAGCTTTGCATGGAGAATAGAAAAAACCCCCCCAAAGTATTAAAAGCCCAAACAAAGCAGCAACACAATATATAATACAAGCAACACCCAGCTCACCTCTGGTGCCTTCAGTCTTAAGGGATCCAGCTTTAATCTGCTAAGCCTTATCTCCTGTCTTCCCCACCCCACCATGAGAGGGAGTGAGAAGCCACTAAAGAAGGGAAAGCCAAGGAAGAAAAAGAGGTAGCGATATGAACCGTGATAATGCTAATTAAAACCCCATTCTCTCTTTACAGTATCTTAACTGTAGGAAAATGCAGGAGATAGATGTGTATTAGTGAGGGAACCCTGAATGGAGGATTGTCTGAGAAGCAGTCACCCTGGGGGGTGGGAACAAAAGCATTCCCTTTGCATCTTTTAAAACAACCCTGTCTTTTGTATATATTCCTGTGTCCTGGGATAGTAACGCCTTAATTTACTCTTAAATTAAAACAACATTCTTTTATAACTCCGAGGTTGATTTATAGACACAACAGATGGCTCATCTCCTTTCGTTTACATCCCGAGAACTATGGTTTCTTAAATAATAGACTATTTTGTATAAACTTCACGCTGTTGACATATGGACGGGAAGAGTCCTGACCTGATGGTTGATTTTTTTTTTTTTT
>NW_017728980.1:14721066-14744057 GCF_001723915.1 Gavialis gangeticus
TTTTTTTTTTTTTTTTAAAGAACATTAAATTTAATATAAATTTAATGAATTCCCAGTGTTTAAGTCTTTAGGAGTGTTAAAGGACTGTGGCTGCTCTCCAGACTGAAAGTGCCTTCATGTTTTCCTGGCTGATATCCAGAAATATATTTTACAGATAGACCTTCTTGCCTTAGGGTATAAGGAGAGATGGGCTTCTGGTTGTTAAAAGAAGGCATGAACTTTTTTTTTTATTTTAATGCCATGGGTTTGCCTTGACTGGGTGTCAGAAAAGCAGAACCAATTGATGGGGGGGAGGGAGAAGGACGGGGTACTGCACCTGCTGCCATCAGTCTGCAGGGAACAGCAAGAAGCACTAGTAAGACAAAAGCACATTTTATTTTCTTCTTATAAAAGACCATCCTGCATTTTATTGATCAGTCAACATAGCTTCTGCCTGTGTGTATGGAGTGTGTGCAGGTTCTTATTTTTCAGGTGGCTTTTGAAGTATTGTTTTTTCAGGACAACATGCTTTAGTATGAATTTCATCCATCAGGAGGAGAATTCTGCTCTGTTCTGTCCCATCTCACGAACAGTGAGGCAAAGGCTGGGGATTTTTAAAAAGAATTTCTCCACAACCACAGTTAGGGAAGAAGCTCTTTCTCATTTTGGGGAATATGTGTTCTTAAAGAAATGATTTGAAGAATGTATATGGATCCATTAAGAGGTTTTTTTTATTATCTTCTTCATTTTATATCATGGTGGAGATGTGAGGTTTGAGAATGAGCGAGTAAACTGATTCAACTGTAAATAGGGAAGTTTGAAAAATCATTGAAACGCCAGCTAAAAAAACCACTCCTACCCCTTCTAATTGCCTTCTATATATATTTAGCATATTTGGGAGTTGCCTGGCCATAGGTGTGGCTGTGAACAGAACTACAGCTCCCAGGCATCTCTCTGCTTCTTAATGAGATGCTTTGCGCATGACTGCGAAGGACTTGATGTGTTGGTCGTCGTTCCCCCCCCCCCCTCAAATCTTGATTGGAAAAAAAGAGCCGCTGGGCACACAGACATTTGTCAGCCATCAAAATCACAGAAGCAAATTTGACAGTCAGATTTCTGATGGCTGTGGCTCCTTTTGTTTGAGAAAGCACATTGCCAAACTTTGAAACCCTTGCTGATGCAAAGGGATGCAAATTAGTTGGGTTTGGCTGTAGTGCCATTATGCCCTTTCAGTTCATGGTGTTGAAATGCAGCCTCTGCTGCAGCTGCTCATTAGTAGTATTGCCTTTTGATGTTAGCCGGAGAGCCAAATGGCAGGCTTTTGGGCACTTTTAATGCATTGCATTTATACATCTCTGAGGGAGTCACCAGTAAGTGGAGGAATGGGTATTTTACATGTCATTTTTAGTTCACAATAGTAATGTTGGAGTGTTCTCCCCAAGGGAAAAGAAATAGATAAGGGATCAAGGGAAAAAATGGAAAGTGAAATCATCTTTTCACTCCTGATATCTTATACTTCATTAGCAGTATCAGGACAGGATGGGAAAGCAGGCATTTACTGTCTTGAATGAGTCATACCTGGATGTCTCAAACCTACCAGATATGAATGTTGCAGAAAATGTGCCAAAATGCACAGGGTACATAATGAAGATTATAGTTGATCTGAAAATGACCAAGGCTTGATGATTTTGGCTATCACTTTATCTAGAGTTGGATTCCAGCTGTGAAAATCTGAGCTTACTTCAGTTTTGTCACTTATGAGAGAGAGGTTATGGATATTTTTTGTAAGATTATTGTCTGACCAAAGGTAAAATGATGACAGCCTTAGTAAAAATGACTTGGAGACTTAAGAGGCTCCTTCCTGTGTTGCCAGGAAGGAAGCATACCTTTTGGGAGCAGATTACTGCCTGGATTTGGCTTTGCTATAGAATGTGTGGATTCAGTTGACATCAGCTGAGCTAATGCCTGCTGATTTTGGTCTCAGAGTTCATTCTTTCTGTCTTACTAGTAGACGGTGGATTTTTTTTAGACATGAAGGTGGCAGCTATCTTTGGAGATCATGCAATCTGTACTAGACTAGGAAAGAGTCTGTTTTTTGTTTTGGTGATTGCATTTCTTCCGCTATGTGGTGGCATTTGGAAATTCTGGACTTCATTCTCTCAGTTGATGACCTCCAAAGCATGCTGTCATTATTCATCTGTTCTCTCAGACCTTTCCTGAAGGTGGGAGTGAGTGGGAGATGCAGGATGTGGCTGGCACTTTTGTTGGAAATGGCTCAGGTTTTCTAGGAATTGTGTTTGTAAGAGCCTTGAGTGTGTTGCATATTTTGAACGTGTCTAATTCTTCCAGAATCTGAGATAGGAGCAGATGAAATAGGCAAACAAGTGGGCGAGCCATCATCTTTCCAGTAATGGTTCCTTCATTTTCTTAGAAACGCAGTCAGCCTTTCCCACTGAGAGCCAGGATGTCATAAAATCATACATTAACAGCCACATTGAAGAAGATGCTTTTGGGAATATTCTTATAGTACTTCCTGGCTAGATAAGTTAACTAGCTTAAGATGTATCACATATAAGAGGTGAATAATTGATATGCATATCCAGTAATTGTTTGCATTACTGAATTGGTTGAAATGTATTTACAACAGAAACAAGGGAGAGATGGATGCTTTGGGCAATTGTGGTGTTTGCTCCTGAAGGCGTAAGGGTTTCTCAACTTTTTGCAATATATTCGTTGTCAAATCACTCATTTAAAGTAGCCAGATTTTCAGCTCAGCCATAGGTTAACAACTTTTCTTACCCCAAATCAGGGAGCGTGTCTTTCTCCCTCCCTTCCTGTCCCGCATCCCCAAGATATCTGAGCTATCTGTTAGGGACTTTGGCACCCTAGGACAGGGGTGGGCAATTATTTTGGGCAGAGGGCCACTTACTGGGCTCCGTGACAAGCAGTCCAGGGCAGATAAATGTTAATTTTCTAAATTTTGTAGGGGCCTGGTGGGTCGGATAGAATGGCCTGGCGGGCCGCGTCTGGCCCACCGCTGCGCTAGGAGGATCTGCTCCATAGTCGCAAGAAGTCAGCAGATGTCTTGACATCAGCAGGCTTTAGATCAGAACCATGATGACCTACAATTGCAAGCACAACCCCTGCCCTTTCCAGTCCCCACTGAGCATGCACTTACTTATACTTGCAGTTTGTGATGACATAGATGGTCTCTATTTGAAAATCTGATGGAAAAATATTAAGATTAGATAGTTAGGAACAATCTAAACTTGGCTGATTTTTCCAACTGTCTGCATCCTAGCTATTGTGAGAGGACTACTGCAGAGATGTGCAGAACTGTAATGTGAGGGCTGGAGGATGGAGGATGTCTTGATTTACCCCAGGTGAGGTAGAGTGTTGTGACGAAAAAAATCCATAAAAGAGATTTCCTATTCTAAGCCAAATTTCTATTAGATTATTTCCATAGAACAAAGAATAAAAAACTTTCAAAGTCCATATCTCTTCTGTTACTTAATTCATAAGATAGTTTAGTTTTTACATCCTTTCAAGATGGTAGCCAGTTAAGTGATATATGAACTTTCAAAACACAATTCAAATAAAATCTTTGGGAAATGGAATATGTGGCAAGAAGTGAATATTCTGCTAAATAGTGATTTGAAAATAGATAGTGTTTTTTGTAAGGATGTTTTACTAAAAGGAATTCAATACGAATATATTTAGACTTTTGTGCTTGCTTTTCTCCATCTGACAATATTGAACCGTAATTCATTGTTCAAAGAACAGCCAAGAGATATCCCGTGAGATTTGCCTGTTATTAGGCTGGGTGACAATAAAAATCTTTTGTCTTACACATTCCTTTTAAGCTCTGCTAACATTGAAGATTTTTGCAGTGTTAGTCACAGGTCTAAAAAAAAGAAGACACTAACCAGAATAGTTGTCAGCTGTTGGTATGGAAAGCGCTTGTTGGTTCACACCCTTTGGACAAAACCCACACAATGAATCAAGCAAGCAGAATAATCTTAGGACAGAAGGATAGGGAAAATTAATTTTAAGAAAGATTTTGCAATATTTTAAGTACTCTAGATATTGTTACCCTCACATCTTTTCTGGGGAAAAAAAACACAAATGTTTTACTTAGAGGTGAAAGCTTTTTTAAAATTTTATAATAACTGGGTCATGCAAAATCAAGGTGGATTGGTACTTTTCATATTTTCATGATTTGGCCAATACAGTGCATAGGAATTGTTGATTTTGTTTAATGCTGATTGTGGCTATAAAAATAGATGCAATGGCCAATAGTTTAAATATTTCAGCTTCAGTTGTACTCTTGATTTATAGTGAATGATGCATGAGTCAACCTTGAAGAGTCAAAGAAAGATAAATGTGAATCCATACTTTCTGTCACTTTTAGGATTAAGACAAAGTTACTTGATCACTAACTTGAGGTGTGATTCTGAAGGGGGGGGTGAAAAAGTTTTCAAAACTGTCTGAACACATAAAGGATGCTTTAAAGTAAAGAACTCAGAAGGGTTTAGAATGAGAAATGAGTCACCTAACGTATTCAGGCTACAATTTGAGGTCATTTTAGGCAAAGTATGGTTTATTGGTGCTTGAAGTGGAAAGTTCATGCCACAGGAGGGTCCTGGCCTAGTTGTATAGATGAAGTGATGTTGACAAGGTGACAAGAGATGAAGAATAGAGGGTGGTGAAACTTTTATTCATGAAAATAGAAAAAACGATGTCTCGGATTCTGAATAGGTCTTTACATTTCTCACGTATCTTGTCCAAAGTTTAACAAGCACTCTGAAACAACATTTTAAGAAATTGTCTCAAGTGTATTATGTTTAATTAAGCAGCAAGGTCTTCACTATTACGTGTCATTTAAATTACTACTGTTTAGTAAGTGCACGGTATTGTCTTAGATCTGTTTTGTGACTTGTGAAGTTCTTTGCCTTCAAGAAATTTTTGAACTTTTAGGAAGGAAGGTACTCAGTTCTTTCTGGGTTTAAATGCAGTCATTTTTAAGCAAACAGTACTATCATTAAGGATTAGCAGTTGAAAAACTAGGTTTGTCACTGTGTTCATAGCTAAGGAAGTGGAACCTAGATTTCAATATGATACAAAAGATTGAAACAGCCAATTTGGCATTGTTTACATAATATTGGCAAATAGGTCCTAATGTTTGGTGTTATTGCATAATCTTATGTTTAAAAATAAACAGTGGAAATAATTGAAGAAACCTCGGAGTTTAGAAATGCTTGTTGGTGGTTCTTCACAGCCCTCTAAAAAAGCAGGCTGTCTTTGCATATTAATCACTCTTTGAAAGGAAGTTTGCCTTATTTGCATTGTGCATGCTCTGAGTAGTCCCATAGTGCCCCTGAGAAAAAGAGGGGGGAATTGTAATTGTTGTGCTGAAAAGGGTTTTTATTCCATTCAAGTGGAAAGAGTGAATGCAGGAGAATTAGTGCAGTGTTTTGTGGAAGAACAGTCGCATTTGGTCACTGCATTTCATGTGGAGCGGTCCTAGCTTGTAAGGAGCCGGAGCTCTGGGGGCAGGGTTAAGAGAGGAGGGGCTCATCATTGTGTGATGTAATCTATAGCACTAAAGATGCGCTAAGGTACCTGCACAAATAGCCCTTGGGTTATCTTATCGTGTAAGAAAGAATTGCAGTAACATATTGGTGATGTGTGTGATGTTTTATCTCTGCCTTCTATTGTGTTGATGATTGTGGGTTTCTCAGCCACCTTCCTTGTGGAAGATGTGCAATACATAGTGATTCAGGAGCCTTTTTTCAGGCAATCTATTTTTTCAGAGGGAAATAGATTTCTAGGCCTGATTCACCACTCAATTACTCTAGTTTTATGCTAGTGCAACTGTGTTGCTCTGGTTTTAAAGTGGAGTATTGCAGTGATGAATAAGGCCCCTTGTCTATACTTGTCTTGGTTTCTTTTACTAAAATTGCAAGTCCAGAAAAGGAAAATCTTAGGTTTGCTGTTGCTTTTATGTACGATATTCTTATAGGAGGCAGAAAAATGTCAAGTTGATGGTTGGGATGAGTCTTTTTTTGTGTGTGTGTGTGCAAGGAAATGAAGTTATATTTTTTTGAGTTTTTAAAATGCAAGTTTTGGGAGTGGTAACCACTTTTTGGAGAGGTATATCTCTCTCTCAGGCTACTTTTCTCAATATACCTTTATCTGTGGTGAAACTAAGGTTTGAACAAGGTTGTGGTATAATGGGAAGAATGAGCCCATTCTGGGTTAGGGGCCACAGCCTGGCCAACAGCTACTGTTTTAAGTGGAGATGAGTGTTGGTATAGCCACGTATCTATATAATTTTTTTTTTCATTTTTATGTAGAATAAAGGAATCTATCAAGGAATATTTTCTTCAAACAATAAATGTCATTATTATATTACACCCATAAAAGCAGAGGAAAAACCCTATGTATTTGTGTTTAATCAATAACCAACAGTGACTACTATTGATCAGTAACAGCTAGGCTGTGAAAAATGACACGCTTCCTTTGCTTAACTTTTTGCTACCTAGTGGTTTAATGTCTTACTTTGTGGTGACATTAATTAGTTTAGTCAAGCTGTAAAATTATCATTTTCTTTTTAGTGTGAATTTGGCAAGGTTGCAAATGAAATAATGTAAATTTGTAGGAGTTTCAAAAATAATTATCCTCCTTTGAATAATTACAGACTGCATAAAAATTCTTGAGCTTTGATATTGTGATTCTGGGTGAAGCTGCTTGAACTAGAGAGAGTCTTTCCAGAAATTAATCACAGGAACTGAACCTCTGATGCTTTTGTTGTTGTCTTTTATAATAGTAAAATATGTGGTGTTTGTTTTTTCAGTTGAACAGGTACAGTTAATGTTGAGAAAGTATTAGGAGTCTCATTTTTCTGCTTCTATTGGTCTAGGAAAGAGGAAAAGACATATGAGGGTCTTTAATGACATTTTTTTCTTTTGTTTCGTCAGAATTAAGTGATTTGTATTGAATATACAGCACTGCAGGGTATGCTGTAACATAATACAGTGTATGTAAAGAAAATGGTTTCGTAGTACACACAAGCTCTGCATCTGACTGGCAGCATGATGGGGCTACTCCTGATGGGGTAGCTCTTATGAAACACCATAATGTTGCAACCTCCAAAGTAAGGAGAGTACAGGATGTCCAAAAACCCTGGCCCCTGCTGCCTTGTGTGTTCTCCTTGGTTGGAGAATGTCTAAGGGATGTCCCCCTAACATAAGCTTGTCCTTGCTGTGGCGTTAGACAGTCAGGAGCAGTTTTTATCTGTTGCTGTCTGGCAGAAGCTACAGCCATCGATGCACTGAATGTGTGGACTTGGTCCTCTGGCCTTTAGATTGTCTCAGTGGTTTAAAGAGGTGGAATGGTAGGTCTTGGGCGGCCTCCACTCCTCCATACTCTTGCCTAGACATAAATGTCAGACGTCTTGGTGTGATGCTCATATACTTCTCTTACGTGTATATCATGATCCATAGGATCCATGGTTGCCTATTAATTAATCAAAAGGGGGGGAAAAAAACCATTTCAAAGTGACATAGTATCACTGTTCTATCCCATTTATCTTTCTTTGCCACTGTATAGTCAAAATACCAAAAGTGAGAGGTGCTCCTTAGAAATACCAAATAGTGTGTGTGAGTTAAGAGCCATTATAGTCTTAAAAAAATCGTGAGGACTATCAGATAAACAGAATCAGATAAGGAAGCAGTTATATTTACATGTATTACTCTTTATATATATTTATTTACTGAATTATTACAATAGCCTAAGTACCCTTATACACAGTGTAGCCAGCTGACTGTTGTATGCATTTCAAAGCCTGTTTATTTATCCCTGTGTTTACATTTCTTATAGTTGGTTTATACATGATTCTCAATACTATTCACATTTATGTTTGTAACAGTCATGTCAGGACAACTATACAGCATAGAATTTTGAATCTAGCACCCCAGATATGTCCGATTCTGTCAGATAATTACATTTTTGGTTCTTCTAGCGAATTAATACTGGAAGAAACATCCCAGTTGTCAAATACTTCTGTATATTGTTTAAGAAAATGTAATCAACAGTTACGGTCGGTTGTATTATTTCTTTTAAAATGTCCTAAACCTGCAAAGTGTAAAAAAACGAACCACTATAAATGTATTCTAATTGCGGTGTTTGCAAAACGTAATCTCTTAGAATTACAATATGTTTCTGAGGATTGTGAACAAACATACCAAATGACTCCATACTTTCTTAAATGCTTTAGGAACATCTAATCTCTTTGATCTGAGGGATGCCTCCTACTGCTTGGCAGCAGGGTTTCTATGACCTTTAGTATTTATTATATACTCTCTAGTGGTTTGATATTTTTTAGGAGGAACCCCCTCCCCACTTAACTTGAAATACTACTAAGCGCAAGAAGGTATTTACTATTTATTATTTGACCTGCCATGGTTCTAGTAGCATGTAGGAAAATAATGTATCATTTTATTGCATTTTGATTAAACCGATCTGGGTTATCATGAGCTTTTGTCATCGCCTGGCATTTTGAGTGGTCCCATCAACATCCCTGTTGTCACAACCAGATTATCTCCTTAAGAACCCAAGACTGGAAGGGATCTCTTAGGTCCTTGAGATCAGTGCTCTGACTTCATTGGTGACCATTTGTACAAAGGTCTGTGAAATACAGTCGTTTGCTTTGTTGCGCTGTGTGGTATTGTAAAGCTTTACTGGCTTTTCTGGAGCTCGCTTACCTTTTCCTATTCTAACCTGTCACTATTCCCAGCTAGAGGGATTAGGAAGAGCAAGTTCCTTCCTTCCCTCACTTTAGGTTGCTAATTAGCATAAAGCATTTTATAAGCTCAGGTACTATTACTGCTTACTTGTTATTTCCATACAGTTTGCTGTCTCCTTGGGGTGAGTAGATCAGCTGCTGTAGTTATGGCTGCCATACGAAGTAGAGTATTGTGATGTGTTTATGGTATACCGCAGAGCTGCATCTTTTGTATTTGCATCGTTCTGAATTTAAAACAGCAACTCAAGAATTGGTCCAGAATGTGGTAATGAATTACCAATGGAGATTTTAGTGATTGATATGTTCCAGTAGTTCTAATGAATTTGAAAGACCAAAAAAGTGGGCAGGCTGCAGGGAAGGAGTTTTCCCTTGCTGAAAGTATCTTCTGTTTCTTCTCTCCCAAGTTTGGCACCTTTTCCCAAGCAGTAGAGATTTTATATGTGATTTAAAGGCCAGTTGGATTCAGAGTTGTCAAGTCAGACTTGACCCTAATTAGAGTTTTGTCTGAGTGCGCTCAACAGACTGCATTTAGGGAGGGCAATGTAGTGCTGTGGAAAATTTTGATTAATGTAAATGTGCCTTGGGCTGGAAAAGGTTGGGAAACACTGGCCTATTAAAATGGTTTTTACTGGTAGGCAGTAGCAAACTAATGGTCAGTGGAAGTGCAGCAGATGATGCAGATATGGGCACAGGATGGGTTGGGAGTCTGGAGTGCTGGCCTAGCAAAATATTTCCATAGTGCCAGGCAGTGTCATGATGAGAGGAGCAGAGCTAATTAATTATTATGCTGCCATTTTACTCTAATGTAGCTGTATGACTTATGGTTTGGGAGGTGCCTTTCACAGAATTACCCACGATAGCTCTGTCCAGAGTGCCTTGAACTAAGGCACCTGCACTGTTGCTGCTTCTGGTTCTAGATTTCATGTGGATGACACTGCATTTATTAAGGTGGGCCGAGGGAGCAATATGTTCAAGGACCACCAGACAGAGCAGTGGCTGAAAACTGGGTCTGCTTTGCCTGGAGGACTTGATTCGCTACCTGTACTTTAAATTTTTCATCTGTAAAATGTGGATGATGATACTGAGCTCTTCTGCAAAACACTTTGGAGATTTATGGATTAAAAAGTGTTACATAAATGTTAGATATTATTCGTGCTGCCATTTGTGTGGGTTTGCTTCTACATGTGGGAGGAAAGTGAGACTTGATGTTTCATGCTAATGTGAGATGAGGCTAAGCAGCTACAATGGTTCACAGTTTTGAAAAATCAGAATTACTGAGTCTAGGCCCCCTAAAACTGATTTCTCTCACAACAGAGACTTTTTACTAGTATCCATGTGAAGCAGAGGCATTTTGATGAGCGCAAGGTTTTTGGTGGTTTTTGCATGGTTTTGCTCATTATTAGGGGGCAAACTCTTTTGCTTGGATGTGTGTCCTTAACGGCCTTTCAGTAGTTGCATATGCCTCCTGTACAAAGAATGGTTACTGATCTGAGATTCCATCCTTCCCCCTGTCCTCTGAGATCAGACCTAGTGACTAACCCTTCAGCAATTTTATCTTTTTCAGAATACTTGAATAGCTGAATGAGAGTACATTTACATTTTCAAATTGATCATGCATGATGTTTTATATAGGTTAACAAGTATTGCAATGAGATGTGATAATCTGCTCTACATGTTGAAAAAATAGTATTTTTAATTAATAAAAAAAGCAATTCTTTCACTTAAACTGCAGTAATATTTAAGACATAAAAAGACTATTTTCAATATTTCATAGACTTTTATATTAATAGTGATTGATATTTTGTTACAGTGCTACCAGTGAAAATTGTATTTTATTTTCATCAAGTCTACGTAGGTGTTTATATGTGCTTTTTAAATACTTGCTGTACTACAAAGATTTTTAGATAGAGAGGACAAGACTGTAGACTTGTGCCTACCACTTGGAACAGGATCTGGTGAGGACCACAGCAATCAGTGCTGATATACAACATATAGTAAATGCACAGAGTAACAAACCTCAAATATTTATCACTTTTTTTACAGTAACTGTGATTTTTAGGTGCTATGTTAACAATAGCAGGGAAAAAAACCCTTTCAGACAGAAGTGTGTAATTTTTAAATTGATGTGTCACATCAGTGCTAAAAATAGTAATAGTCAACTTGCATAAAATGAGAGAAGAGGAAAAGCTGGCACAATAAATTGTATACTATTTTTTAATAATATTGTTGATGAAAAGTACTTGCCTCTCTTTGAATTAGAGCTCTTAACATTTTCAATGGGATGTCTCTCTGTTTTAGTTGCTTCTACACCTGTTTGAAAAATCCTAAACCATGAAGTAACAGCTGAATTCACTGCTAACCTGTACATGTGGAAATGTTGTTATGTATGGATTTTTAAATTCATTTGGACCAAAGGAAAAACCAAAAAATGAAGAATACAGTTTTGTCATGAATACAACCCAAAAGTTAACCACAAGCCAAATGGGGGGAAAATCATAATTTTTGTTGCTAGCGTCCAAGAAAAAAGCATCCATTTTCTTCTTGTTCTGTAGCCTGCTGTGAGTTCAGCTGTACTATTACTCCACCAGGTCTACAGAATAATTAATGCCATAAGTAGAATAAGAAGCTTTTGGAGATTCATAACAGTGGCTTCTTATGGATTTAAATTAGTACATGCAAATGAGCCTTGAGATCAAAATGGTAAATCCTATACTGTAGTTGTGTTGTGTTCAGGCCCTGCATTGTTTACTTATCTCTGCAGTGTCTTTTGTCTGCAAATGCAGTTGTAATTCATTATTTATTGGGCATACACAAGTAGCTCCAAGTAAAAAGAAAAAAAAATGTGGAACAAGAATGTTTTCTTATCAGAAAAATGGTTTTATCTCATCCCCTTGTTCTTGAAGACTGTGGCTGAGTGCTGGGACCATAAGCATCTAGTTGAAGTGAGTGAAGCAGTGCTGCTGATTCCCTTGGAATTTAGCACTTTAAATGGATTAGAACTAAAAATATCTCTGCCTGACATTGCACCGGATTGGGAAACATTTTAAAATACCTTCATTTATATATTTGATTAATTAAAAAAAAAAATCCAGGGTTGAGCCAGTGAGAGCATTGTTAAATGTAGGCTTCTTTTAAATTTTATTTTGTTCCTGGAACATCTCAGTATTGGAAATAATGTTGAGATAAATATATTTCTAAAAATGAGACTATAGAACAAATATTTCAAGATGAATATGTACTCTGAATGTTTATGTGGCATACATAATTTTATTCATTATATGCATCGCAACCTTTACAAAAGTTAAATCTTCTGCTGTAACTTTTGTGTGTGTTGGTGTACATGGGGTTATTTACGTCTAGAGTATTATCTGCTAGTTATATTTGACACTGTAAAGTGCATGTTGCCTAAGAGAATAAATATAGATAGCGCCTGGTTTTTCTCTGTGTTCCGTCTTGGGGTCATTTATGTCTTTGGAAAGTGAGTGAAAAGAGTATGTGGAAAAATATCAATAAGAATGGAGGAGAACATAGCTTACCCCAATGAGATGGAATGATTGTGTTGGTTGCTTGTGCTCACTCCGTGAACATTACAGTTGAGTTGGATATGGTTTGTAAGTCATTTTGATGTTAATGGTGAATTTTAATACCGACGAGTTTACGCTCAGCTCCCATTTTTGAGAAAAAGTGGAATATGAACATGCCTTTATGGTTTGAGCTGAGAGTATATTTCTTTGTGTGATCTCATTCATGTTGAAATAATGTTTTACCATGGGAAAACAAAATAAACTAATTGGGTGCTTATCTAGAAGCCTGGATCTCCATTAGTCAGAGACAGCCATCTCAGGGTTAAAAACTGCATATATCATTTAGGTGTATTTGGATTTTTATTTCATTTGTCAGTTCTCTGGAAGAGACTACCATATTTATTTTGATTGCTGGAGAGATGCCATTGAAATTGCCTTCCATTTTTATTATTGAGGTCTGTTGGTTTTTTTTTTCTTTCTCCTTGTCAGAGATCTTGATCAGTGGACCCAATGCCAGATGCGTCTCAGTTACACAAGTCTGAATCAGAAATAAGTAGTGAAATCACTGCAGTTACTTTGGTACTGCTCTGTATGTGTGCATCTTTGGTTAGAAAGAAACACCATTGTGTTGGTTCTGGCTGGGAAGGGAATCTAGAAACAGGCTTGCTTCCCAGGTGTTTTGAATTTGCCGGGCCTATAAATTCAGATTGATAAGTAACCCCTTAACTGTAGACATTTGGACCCATAGTCTTCCTTTCCTTTCTTTCTGGTGATGTACCACACCTAGAGCTACAGGTTTCCCTTGCTTTATGCTGCACATCTGTTCCTGGAAAATGAGACCTAACTCAAATGCGCATAAAGGGAACCCACTTTACAATGTAACAAACAGGGATATGTTCCAAGACCTTGACTGTACTGACCCCCAGACCCATTTCTACTGTGTTTATGTGACAATTTTTGTACTCACCAACAGCAGACAGAGCTCACAAGCACAGGGCGGTGGTGAATGGTTAGTTGGTGTGAGGAGGGTTGTGAAGGGTCTTCAGTGTCAGACTCCACATCACCGGTAGGAGGTACAGGCAGGGTAACATCCATAGGAGAATCAACAGGTACAGGACTCTCATCGCCCTCCAACACCAGTGGGGTGGGGCTGGGGGTAGGTGAGTGAGGCTTTGAGACTATATTTTGCTGTGCATCACTCCCACAGTGTACTGCACAAAGCAGTTAACTGTGGGCTTCCAGCAGGGGGACCTATCAATCTTTGGACAACAGTTGTGTGCCTTGATTTAAGAAGATCTAGTTTGATTTGTTGCAAAGTTTAAATATTTGGGAAGTGCAGTTTCAGATGAGGGCATACCTATATATAATCAAGGATTATTAGACCAATGAAAAAATATGTCAGCCACACAAGATCATTGGAGCTACTGGGAGAAAGGGATGTCAAACTAGGGACTGGTTTCACCTTAATAGCTCTGTAGAGCTTTTACTGTATGCCACAGTTAGGCATGTAGGATACTAGGTTGAGAGGCATCACTTGCCAACAGTATATTAATAAATCACCACAGCGGCACATGGACCCAACTGGAAATTTCAAGGGTTAAAGCATGTCTGCTGGAGTGTTCAGCTGTATGTCATGCCTGACATTTCAAACAAAGTTGGAAGTATTTGTGCATTCTTAATTATTTTGCCAGCAAAATAATTATTTAATCGTATTTCATTTGTCTTAGGTAGGTCATGAGACTTTCCATGGTTTGGTTATTTTGTGTTAATAGCCATAAAGCATATACTGTGCTCAGATGCATTTATTGTTTAGGGAAAGAGGATGAGATAGAAAGTCTAGAAAGGTTCTTTTTTCTGTAATGTTTTTCCTCCAGTGTTTTGTCAATTTTTGAGATGTCTGAAAAAGAATGATGGCTTTTCATCCTTTGTACTTAAAAGGAATGCAACATATTGGTGCTTCCTCCCACAGTTGGCCAACATTAGGAGCTTAAATTCTGAAAGTTAAGATGCCTTGTTCGAAATGAGACAGTGCATCATCAACCTAATGAACTAAGATAGCAGCAATCCTAGATCTTAGCAGAGGATGGGAAATGCCTGAAGGGACTTGTTTGACATCGGTTTCAGTGAAGCATCTATGACTAGCTAAGATGGGTGGGTGAGTTCTAATGTGGCAGGGAGCATGGGAAGAAGAATAAGACAAATGTAGGTGGAGCATTACACACAGTTGAGAGCTGAACTTTCATCCCTAGTGGCATATAGAATATTATGTACTGGGCCTTCCAGATCAGTTGTTATGTTCCTCTTAAAAGGTATTGAATTGCAGGAATCTACTGGATATACAGGAATGTGTTAAGTTCTTGATATGCACCTCTGAGAGGGGCTACCATTGCACAAAACAGCTATTTCTTTTTTAGGTAGCAGAAGATGTAGCAAAAAGCTTGTTCCTAGATTTTGTTCACTTCTGGGACATTTTGAAACAACCTAATTACAAATCCATGTACTGTTTGGTCTTTTATATAATAACATACTCGGCCCCTGTTAATTTTTGGCCCATGTTTAGTTTATCTGGTTGCAGTTTGACTTCTGGTGGGTCCACAAACCTTTACTGATGAGCAGGAATCAGATACCTGACCTAGTCTTACTTTCCTGCTTCTCCATTCTCCTATAACAGTGGTTTTCAACCTGTGGTCTGTGGACCCTTGGGGGTCCGGAAGCTGTGTCTAAGGGGTCTGTGAAAGATGACTGTGATCATTCAAAACTATGAGAATACCCACACTTGCAATTCAAAGGGTCTGCACCTCTATTCAGCTTCTCTAATGGGATCTGCACCTTCATTCAAATTTTTTTAGGAGTCTGCAAATGAAAAAAGGTTGAAAACCACTATCCTAGAACATAGGGAAGGCTGTAAAACTGCTACCATAGCAGTTCTGCTACTGTACTGATTGATTAGCTGTGTGCATTGCAGAAAAGCTCTACTGGGGTATTTCAGTTCCCAGGTCATCTTAATATCTACAGGGGTCATAAATTAAAAGACAGGACCACCAGAGGCAGGTATGGCTGAAGGCTTTGGCCCAAATGAAATTCTTTGAACTCCACTAGATGGCACTAATTTATTGTAGTGTCTATAACACTGCCATTCCCTGGAGAAAAAAGAAATGCATCTGGAGGTGTATATTGGAACATGTTAATTTTGAAATGGGTAAGTTGATTAAAATAATGAAAATCAGCAATACACATGGGGATTCTTTGTGCATCTGCTCCGTGGCAGTTGTCCTGTGAAGGAACAGAAAATGGAGATAATGTTTTGGAGGGTGGGGGCAGAATAATAATAGAAATAAATATTTTTCAACACCCAATGATAGAAAAAAAAGATCATAAATTTAAGCTATTGGATGGATATATTGATAGATTTGCTGCTGTTCTGCAGTATACTCTGGAACCTCTCTTTTTAACGAGACTCTTTTAAGACCATATTATATCCGCTATTTAAGAGCCACACCAGAGAAATGGCAGGAGGAAGGGCATGGTTGCACCTTAGAGACTAACTGTTGCCTTCAAAAGATCCTTCCTCACTGAACCAATCTACTTGGTCAGATGAAATCTCTAAGGTGTGACTTCACCCTGTCTTTTGCCTGATGCAGCCTAATATGGCTCACTACTGCTCTGTTCATGTGAAGCACCAGAGAAATGTCTTTCTAAAGAATGTCTTAAGATTGTGAATTGCAGATCTATATTTAAAGATGCAAGTGTCTCTGCTTTGAAGTTCTACATTCAAAAGTAGGTGTTTTTCTTTAAAGCTTCAGTGGCCTTTGAATATGAAACAACCTTTTTTTTAATAGAAAATGAAATGTCTAACCCCCCTCCCCCCTTTTCAGAATCATGGTAGTGTTAGCTGCACTGGAAACAATTAAAGTTGCAAGGACAGCTGGTGGATTCAGGAAAAAAGTTTGGCCATCTTTACTTCCAGCTTCTCAAAGGCCATTGATAAATATACAGATAATCTATAATCCCTTCTCAGACTCTTCAGCATCCAGGAGCATGCCAGAAAAGAAGAATATTTTCATTAGAGTAATGGATTATCGACCATACAACTTCTAGATTTGACCTTGATTGATATCAAAATGGAATTAACATTGCAGTGCTTAAGGTACTGAGTTTGACAGGAATATATTTCATTCCAGCAACATGGGTAGGAAGGGCCATTCCACCTGTTTCTTGTGAGTGAGTGACATATACAAACAGAATTGTGCATAGATGCTCTATGGATCATGTATAGCCAACTTACATGCACACTGTTTGCTCAGAGATGACAGCATGGTCATAGGAGCTATATTTGCAGGTCTTTGCAGGGAAGGAACTCACCCTTTTATTTGAACCAGCATGTGATGCATGGCTTCTGGATCTTGAAGAAAAGAGATTTCTCCTTGAACTTCTTAGCACTCTGCTTTCATTAGGAAAAAACATTGTTTTTTCCACAGATGAGGATTATTTTACTGGTCACTTTTAAGACATGGTAGACATGATAAATTCTTACCTTCTAGCAACTAGGTCTTGAGGGCACTTGGGTTATTTATTCTATACACTGATCTTATGGTTTTTTCCTCTAGATGTTGATTCTGCCTGTGGTAGGAATGCAGATGTGTAGGCTACATGAGGACCTATATGCTTTGAGCCAGTCAGGAAGACTTCAGAGTGGTTAGAAAAAGTGGAGGGTTCAGAAGGAGCTGTAGGCCATCTCATGCTTTTTGCTCTGATGGATCTAGTACAGGGACTGCAAGTCATAACTTGAGTACTTTTACCTGATGCAGCAGAATGGCGGCAGTTCCTCTTGTTATATTTCTTGTTGGAATTCGGGGCTTTCCAGCTGGTTAAATTATGGTCCTTAGGGCTTTTATTGTGGCTGCCAGAGGTGCTGCATTGGGGTGAGCACTGCCACTCTTTTCCTGCTCATTCCCTTGCCTGTCTCTGATTTCAGGGTCTTTGGTTGTCATTGCCAGCTAAAACTGGTGGCAGGGGAAAAGGTGGGGGGGAGGGGGCAGGTGGCAGTAGCATTCGCCTCTTGTGTTCTTGAGCTCCACCAATGCAGCAGCTCTGGTGGTTGCACCAGCAAGTCACTGCTGACCTGCCAGAGGTGGGTCATCCAGCCTGCAAGGAACCCTGCAGTTTGGGTCTGGCTTTTGGGGCCAAATGCAGTGGACACCCCTGTTTTAAATGATCTGTTGGCTGAATTGTTTGCTTCAGCCCTAGTATCTTCATCCATGAAGCTGAACTAGTGTTTTCTCTTTTGCTTTCTATGAAAACGACCTTTTGATGAGATTTAGGGAAGCTGGTTTAATTTCTTTTCTTTTCTTTTTTTGTTTTTTACCCCTGGCAGTTCCTCTCTTTCCCTGCAGTTTGGCTTCTGTTCCTAGAGATGATGTCTTTGGGAAGGAAGGAGACCTTTATGCTACTGTATATCCCCAGCCATTATCACTGGTTGTGAGCAACTGAATGGCTCCATATGAACCATCCCTGTGTTTCTGCACTTACAAAAGCCAGTGCTGGACTTGACATAGGTTCTCTTAGCATCACGTCTGTGCCTTGGGCTCACCATCCTACAGGGATGAGCTGGGGTACCTGAGCCAAAGCCAGTGGCTTAGGGCATTGACCAGTGTGGCTTTAGGATCTGACACCAGGCTTCAAGATCAGCATTGTCTCTCCTCCGCTGCAAGGAGGCAAAGACTTGGGAAAAGTAGAGAAGAGTAGCTTTTAACCAGTACTGCCTGACTGCTCCCCATCAAAATCTGTATTAAGATGTCTGTACTCATAGTAGTCTAATCAGACAATACAGTGGTGTGCATAGGGGAATTAAAATCCATTTTTGGTTCATTCAGTTGGCAATTTGCCTTTAGGCTTTTATGTTTTAAGTACCGTGAAGCAGTGTGATTTATGTGTTGATATTTTTTCTTAGTTTTTAGTTATTTCTTACATGTACATTTATTGTAGATTCAGTTGTTATTCCAGCTCCTAATACGTAATTATAACTATCATTCACTAGGCACCACACAGTTGGAACTACGTGAACTCCCTCCAGGAAAACAGGCACATTTTTTTTCTCTCTTTTGTTTTTCTCTTAATGCTTTTAGTCTTTACATAAGTTTAAGTATTTTAGGAGTATAATATTTTATGAGGTTGGCAATTGGCAATATCAGTCACTGCATTTGAATTTCCTACTAGTCGTTCAGTTAATGTGGTTTGCTGTTGGTTTTGTTTTTTTTAATGTTATGATTTTTGTAGTGATTAAAATACAAGAAAGGCTCAGAAAGTACATAAAACATGTAAGCTAGTGAAACATAATCACTTGAACCTTGCCCTTTTCAGGGAATGGGCCCATAGATATTCCTTATCTTTTAGGATCATGTGCTGTCTTTCCTAACAGCTTTCATACCTGCAGTGTTTCTTACATTCCTTTTTTCTGGCCTCCACTTAGCAGCATTTTATTTTCTAATTTCCCATTTAGTAGTTGCAGCATTTTTGTTCTTAACAGGATACAACCTTATAGATCATTTTGTTAAAAACTGGATCATGTTAAGTGCAGCTACTAATGCCTGAGAATAGTTCCTCTCTCAGGGGCTGGTTGGAGACCAAATGGCTGCTATTTGCATCCCTGGGCATATCACAAATCTAAATGTAAATCAGTCTCAAGAGGGGAAATTTACTGAAGCGTATCTAGGTCTGTTTGGTTTGTTCTATTGGGATAATCAATCAGGACTGACGGCTGAAATGGGTGGAGACATCGGGGAGCAAATGCATGGGCCTTTTTCCAGAACAGAAGCTGGAATACTAATTTATTATCTGACATTCTTTGAAAACAGATGGAAAACGCTACTAAGCTTATAAGTGTGCAAGTGAAAGAATTTTGGGGACAGCTACTGCATAATACATGTCTATCTTTTTCTTCTTTAGATGAATACAGAAATCCACAGATAAAAGTTTCACCTTGTTGGAGGCAAATGTTTATGGTGCTCATCTGAATTCTGCTGTTAAGACAGACATTACTTAAGATGTTGTAACCATATGGAAAGAGTGAATAAAATAAGAATGGCTCTGGAGAACAATGAGTTTAGTGGCTCATGGATGGTTCTGTGGACAGCAGCCTACTGATGATACTGTTTGGATTTGTTTCTGTGTTCTGGAGCACTGGCATGGTGCTTTGTGATGTGCTAGGATAATTGCCTTAAAAAGAAAGAGGCAGACAAGGTTCTTTGGGTAAACCTGATCTCTTTTATTAGACCATCTCAAACAGTTGGTCTAATAAAAGATAAAAATCATAAAAGATTGGGTTTACCCAAAAAACCTTGTCTGCCTATGTCCTTAGACCAACACAGTTGCAACCTACACCCCTCAAAAAGAAAGACATATCGTTGAAAGGGTTAAACATCCACATCGTTTTTGTTAAAACTGAACTTTTTAGTTACTGGCTTGTGATTCCTTAGGCACTTTCATTAATTGTTGAGATGCTTGCAGCCATATACAACGTAAGCATGTTTGTGCATAGCATGCAGTTTGATGAATGCTGATATTTTGATGATTTTTTGAAAAGGCAGTTAATATATAATAATGGGCCTGGTTCTCGTGTGTACAAAGGTCCCTTGCACTGTTGTGAAAGTGTAGAAAGATTCATAGATTAGTGGGACTGGGAGGGACCTGTAAGATCTGAAAATGGGTATAAATTGTTTCCACCCATGTGGAGGGCCTGTCAGAGCCTTAATGTAAATGAGCATCAGCCCCAATATTTACTTTTCAGTTATTAACTTATCGCCTGTTCTCAAAATTCCTCTGGTTTTGTATAACCTTGATGCTATGGATTGTGTAAAGTATAAGTTTGTTCTCCAGCTTCCTCTGAGGAGTCCTAGATGTTCCTTTCCTTCAGGTTGGTGAGCTTTAACCCTACATGGTCTCAGTTAACATTTCTGACCGAAGAGCTCAATAGTGTGTCTGCAGCTCATCTAAGCTACTCCTAAGCTAGCTGAAGTGGTCAGTAGAAAGAGGCATGTCTGCCTAGGTTTCTGTGCTCTATGCTTTACATTTTTTAACCCATCTCTCAGCAAAGGACCAAACTCAAGTCCTGTAATATGTTTTTATTACTATTATTAGCATAGCACCTTGAAACTGTGGTTATGGAACATGACTATTGCAGCAGCTGCTTTAAAAATGCAGAACGAAGAGGCAGCTCCTGTCCCGAAGAGCTCATGTTGTTCTCTGGATAGACTCTTTCTCAGGCTGCCCTGAATTACAGGTTTTTAAGAAAGGTGAATTAAGGAAAAGCATAACACTGTACATACTGCCATTCTAACCAGTAAAGCTTGCTACAAAGTGTATCTGTAGTGCTATGCAGTACTTTTGATTCCTTTGCATGCATAGTGAGTACAGGCAGTCTTTGGACTTAAACAATTAGTTCCCACAAACCACATCTTAAGTCGAAACATCATAACTCGGAACCATTTTTCCCATAGGAACAATGTTATCAATGGGGGGTTGGTTCCTGAACCAAGGCCCGATACCCTGTTTTCACCAAAAATAACCCAGAATTTGGTTCTCAATCAATTATAGATGAGTAATATAGCTACATTAATGTATTTGTCATAAATAGCAATCATATTGATTTGGAAAGACTTCTTTGAGGTGACTTGGCTGGACTTTTTGAAGGGCTCTTGGCTGGAGTCTTCTTAGGAGTCCTGGCTGCAGGTTTTTCTGGAGTCTTGTCTGCTTTCTTAAAGTGTCCAGGGAAGTTTGGACAAGTGTTGTCCAGGGAGATGGGCGACGCAGTGAACTTGTTCGCTGGTGTGGTGCCGCATCGAATCAAGCACCGTAAAGTCAAAACTGACCTCAGAAAGTCGAAACACGGTGTCAGTTTATAAAAGTTGTAAGTGCTGTTCATTGTAACTTGAAACGTCTTAAGTCAAGGACTGCCGGTATCTTGCAGGGTGTCCGGCTTCCAGTTTTCAGACTGTGTTCAGCCACTCTTATTAATTTTGTAGTACATTTGTGCCTAGAGGCCTCATCCAAACCTGGGGCTGTACAAAAATATAACAAGTGAGAGCCCTAGCTCTGAAGAGCTTGCAGTAACAAAATGCACAGGGATCCAGCAGAAACATATAAATGTGTAATGACATCCTCAAGGTTACAAGGCAAGTCACAGGTAAGGGGGAGATTAAATTAAGATCTTCTGAGCCTCAGTCCAAGAATGACCCCAGGGAGGCATTTCTTTCTGAGATTTTGGTTTCAAGATGTGCAGCACCTCTAGTTGTTACTTTTATATCTCTTAAAAGAAAGGTACATGGTATAACTATTAACAGACTAAGCAGAATAAAACATGTCTTATTGTATTTACAGTAAACATTTGTGTTAGTGAAAGACCTGGATAAATCACTTATAGACTAGTCATTCTTGTTTATTACATATTTTTTCCACTTGATACTAATTTTTAATCTAGTAGACATGATTGACTCTTCTCCTTTTGTGTTGTAACAGAGAGATCACAGGTTTTTTTGCATGAAAAGTAGAAAAGAAAAAAAAAAGATAATGCAGTTATTTCCAGTTAAAAGCTAAGCAGGTCCCATATGAGCCTTGTCTAATTCATTATAGATTGCTGCTTTAGAATTAGAAAATTGTGTTATAAATCATGATGTCACATTCAGCTAATCAAATTCAGGCAAGGGCTTTCTTGTTCCCATGAGAGCTGGCCCATCACAGACAGCTGTGTCATGTGCATTGATGGCTTGGAGGATGGGTGGCTCACAGTTATAACCTGAAAAAGGTTTTCATTGCTGTCTTCTTTATTTACTGCTCAGTTCGATAAAATAACAAAAGATGCAAATAAAGCACTTAATAGAGGCTGGAGAAATATGATCACTTAGAAAGTAAAGCATTTGGAGTGATGCTTTTTCTTAGGGATTTAGCAAAGGTACATTTTGAAAGCTGCAGCAACCTTAAGAGCTAACAAATCAAAGGAGACAAGCTTGATTCCCAAGCATCTCTCTATGCATCTTATGGCAGAGAGGAAACCATTCCTAGCCCGCAGAAAGGTTAAAAGCGTGGTTCAGAAGAAAGATTCTAGTCAAAACTGTGTTGCTTGGGGTTTGTCAGAGCTCTTGATTTCCAAACTCTGGAATAATGCATAGATTCTTCTGGGACAAACATAGTGTCTTGCACCATCGTCTAGAGAAGGTAGGTCATGCTAGGTGTAAGGTGGGCAGAACTTATTTAGGATGGGACAACTCAGGTAGGTCTGTGTGGCAACCATTAGAAAGGGCTTTTTATACAGAGAGTGTTGTTACTTATTCTTTCTTAGTATTCAAAGGTTGGATTAAGTGCTTTGCATTTCAGTTAAATTAGATGCAGTTTGACAAGGGGGAAGCAGGTAGAACTGAGAGAGAGGCTGGGGTGCGGGGGTGGGAACAGCCATGGCATCGCAGTGTTGAGCACTTGGGTTTGACATGATGATGGACCCTGGACTAACATAACCCTGTGCTAAAATTCACCAGCTATTTGCTTAAGCACCTACCATGCATGGAGACCTATATTGTCTTCCAGCTCTACAAAACTGTGTAAGTAGCCAAAAGTTTTAATATTTTTAAATAAAGTTTTACATCTATGAAAAAGTGTGATTTTTTTTTTTTTTTTTTTTTTTTTTTTTTTTT
>NW_017728980.1:14744175-14758029 GCF_001723915.1 Gavialis gangeticus
TTTTTTTTTTTTTTTTTTTTTTCCTTCTTTTTCCTTTATAATTAAATGGGTGTTTTAGTTGCCTAATTACATCCAGACATTGTGGCTGAAGTGAAATTCAAGGAGGGAGGCACAGAAAGCAGATTGAGGGTCTTTTGTTGTATTTATGTTTCTAAAGGAGAAGTTATTGAAGGGGAGCAAAAAGACTCTTCCAGTTCTCACTTAATGGCATTTATAGGCTGTTTGGCAGGAAACAACAACAGTTCTGCACTGTGTGAAACAATCTTTTAAAGCACCAATACAGGTGATGATTGCTTGATTGCACATCCAGACAATTACGATCTTGGATCGAAAAAAGTACAGTGTACTGGAAAATATATATATTTCATGGTGACCATCTCCTGGTATACGTTTGTATGGCATCCAGCAGAAGGAGACCCTGCTTATGGTTGGGGTGTTTGGACTCTGTAAGTAATGGAATATAGGCTGCTTTTGAATTCTGGAAAAGCAAGTCAATGTCTAATATGAAACGAGAGTAAAAAAATAAATAAATGGGAAGTTCAGAAAACACTCCATTGGCTACATTTGCATAGCTGATATTTTTATTTGGGTGTCTTCAGTCCCTGTGGTGTGGGTAGTGTCATCTGTAGCTCAAAAATCATTTTCAGTTTATTATTTAAAAATTGATGTAAGCGAGATCCCTTGCAGAATTGTATCTGGGCGCATACTACTTTTTGCCCGATTATAACCTAAATGGCACAGCCTCGTGTCTGGCTGTTCAGTTTAGTTCCAGTAAAGATAGTTCAGAGCTACTGACAATCTATGTTTTCAGGTGTTTCTTAATGGCACAGTGGGTTATATATTAAAATTGTGTTTCACTCTTGTATGCATATGGTTATGCTTAATGTTTGTATTACACATTACTAAGCTTTAAAGCTTTGAAGCTCTGTTTTAGGGCGCAATACTTGTAGGAGGAGCAGGAGAAGACAGAGCAGGTGAATGAAATCCTATCAGGATTTGGATTTAATGAGAAAAGCATCCTTTGCATTTTAGTGTTGGTTTAATGATCAGAGAATGATCTGCATCAGTGAGTTGTTTTATCTGTTCCATTGGTTTTCAGCCTCCTACAAAAAGAAATGTCGATTAAACAAGATTTCAAACTTTATATACAAAATCTCCAGGTCATATATTATCACGCGTAGTCAGTCATTAGTTGGAAGTTATTTTTTCTTAGGAAAATGTTTATTGTCATAATTTCAGTTCATTAGCTGTGTTCTGATGAGGTAAAGGTTTAGTGTGCCCCAGGAGGCAGTGGCTGATAACAAAATCACCTTGCATGTTATTTCTGATTCAGAATCAGTTCTCCTCAGTGCATTCTGCTTAATGAGCTTACGTAAGCCATATAGTAGAAGGTTGTTCTTCACAGAAATAATTGCTGGTTTGTATCATTTTTGGAGCTCTTTGGTTGGGCAGAATCTAAGATTACTACAATGTTTGTTCTTTGATCTTGGTCTTTCTTCCTGCAGAAGAGGCGAAAACAAAAATTACTGATCATTAAAATATATTTTAAGTTTTTCACATTTTAATGAAACAGTCTAAAACGAAAAGTACATAAATACATGCCTCCAATTTACTGCCTAGAATGCAAGAAATGCTTTTTGTGGCTCATGGTGTTTTGGAACTTAACAATGCTACTAAGGGTGCAAAATAATCGAAAAGAAGGATAAATGAGATAACATGTTCTTCCTAGGGAAAAGAAGACCTTCTGAAGACTGCAAGATGTGGTTGGTTGTGAGTCAGTACTGGCTTTAAAAATAAGTTTAACTTAGGTGGGAAGTGCATGTCATATTTTAGAGCTTAAATTATCTTCAGTTACTATGGGTATTTAGACCTGCACAACTACCTTGTCTGCTCCAGTATATGACTGCAGCTAAAAATGTTGTAAATAGGTTTGCTATCTAACATGATCCTCTTTGGCCTGTAATTCTTATGCTCTTTTAAACTCACTGTAATGTATATAACTGCTGGAGTTGTTACTGTTTGAATGCAAACAGGTGGCCAGTTGAAACAGGGTATTTATTGACTTACGGCCATGCAATCAGGTGAGAGGAAGCCTCTTCCCAGACAAATTGCTCTGGCTCCGTGTTGTTTCATGTGTTGCCAAGGGAATTCTTAGGCAGATCTTCACTTTAAAGAGCAAGGCTGCCAGCCTGCATCCTTACTCCCATGAGTTGTCTTCATTGCACATGAAATTATCTGAGAAAACAAGCAGATAGTCACATATGGTCGCATCCATGGTGGGTGTACATCAATATGGACGGCTGTTTGCTGTTGCTGAGTTTCTGGCCTGTAGTTCTTAGCTGAGTAGCATCAGTATTAGACCGACACTGAAGATGGAATATTTTAGAAGCTAGAACAATTATAGAACTCCTCAAGCCATATATGTTTGATCAGTATAAAGCTCAGATTTCCTGTTACACATTTAGGCAAAATATTGCTTAGTGGCAAATCTCTGCTTGTGACTAATCTCTTACTACGGCAAACTGGGTAGGTAGCTGAAGGACGAATTTGTCTCCAAGAAGTGAATAGTGCAGGATGGGGTTGGTGCAACATAATTTCCAGTTCTTTGAACACCGTAATGTAAAACAGTATTATATGGAGCAGAGGGCCTAGATTCTGGGCAATGTTATATGTAGGTAAATAGATGCAAGAAGGGATTGAAGTACAAGGAACTTTTAGTCACTGTGTTGGATTGTAACAGGAAGAACAGGCACAGTCCTGTTGTGGAATAAGCACTGCTCTGCCTACAGTTGATACATCTAGTAGTCAGTGAGAAATTAAAAAACCCCAAACAAATTAGAGAATAGTCACTGAAGCTGTCAGTATTGCCGAAAATAGATTTTACCTTCCTTCACTGTAACACCGGCTAACAAATCAGATCCAAAAGCTTTATTGATTTCGTTAGCTACTTTGTGAGAAAGCAAAGAGGTAGTTTCCTTCCAGTGGGATCCTTGTAGGCTGGTGAACATCAAGGGAGTTAACCTGATTGTGAAATGAAACTTTGATGACCAAAATATGTTGTATGAACTCAAGGTTTGTCATGAACAAAGATCTGACTGTGGTCCAGCCCTTCCTTTTGTTTTGCTTCCACATTTTAATACTTAGTTCTTTCATGCCAGGTATAGTTTTATAATGCTGATGAAGGATATTGCATTTTATGTACGCCAATCGTTGCTCAATAGTATTTGTATCTTTTTTAGGTAGTTGGATTAATTTGTAGTATTTAGTGTTTCTTTCTCAGGAGGCATCCATTGAGAAGGAGTACAAGCTGGAGTTGTTGAAGCTTTCTTATTGTTGATGTGCAATCAGTAACCAAAGGAGTTCATTTTATTTGGTAGCAGAAAACATTTAAGAATAGAACCAATACCTATTGAAGTCAGAGCGAATCTTTACATTGATTTGAGCATGAGTAGGAATGAGGTCTTAGTCTGGTAAGGCTAGCAATTTGGGACTGTAGGGTTTTGCCATCTATGCTAGGGAATGGAAGTAGAAGTTAAACGGACATGAGGTATTACTGAAGAAAGTGCCACATCAGATGCTCAGAGAGAGAGAATGGTATGAGAAAGGAATGGAGCTGCTCTTGGAACACTTTTCATGCAGTCTCACTTCTTGAGTGATGATTGTTAATCTAGCTGAAGGCGAGCTTTCATGTTCAAGGGTAGAGGCAGGAAATGTTCTGTGGTCGAACACAGTGATGTAATAGAAAAATATGGTAATGAATCTGGTTGAAAGACTACTTGGGAGACGAAAGGGTGTCTAGTGGGCTTGTGATTTGGATATAGACTTCTGTCAAGTGCAACCTCTCACACACCACCTTAGCAGTTAGGTTATCAGTCTGAATGCAAAGACACTGATTAATTTTGAAAAAAACAAGGGAACTTTGATGGTTGCAGACTTGTCACCTCTGATTCTCTGCCAGGGTTTTAGTGATTGTCATCCATGATCATGAAGATGTAATTCCTATCACTATAACACTGATGGGACTAAAACATGAACTAAGACTTGTGAATAGACTTTCTTATGTGCTGCTTTGACTAAACGCTGTGGGTTGAATGAAGCACATGTAACATTCCTAATTCCAAATTTCCTTGCTTCTGGTGTATTAACCCCCCCTTTCAAAGCTATTTTAGTTTCTTGGTTTTGGTATTCTTATAACAGTATAGTAGTTGGCAGTTACTGTCTTACTGTCTTGGAGAACAAGAATGCATTGCATTTAGCTAAGAGTTAGCTCTCTGAATATTTGCTTCTACAGTAGTTGGCAACGTCTGTAAAGATGAATCAGCGCCGAGCTTATGAAGTATCTTTTTAGGCATTTTGTACATAAGCCCTGGGAAAACAATTAGCCTCTGTTCAGATGTAAAGCTTCGGGTTTATAATGTAGTGAATATTGGGAGGTTCATGGTTCCTTGAAACCTGTCCTTACAATGCGTTTTCCCTTTTTGGTTTTAGTATGCGCCCACTTTCCTGCTTAAATAAAAGAGGAAAGATAGATTTACATATTTGTTTTGTGAGTTGTGAATGATCTCTTTCACACAGTTTCAAAACTTTAGGGGAAAATGGAGCTTGGAAATGCTTTTCAAACTTCTCACATAACTGAGATGGCAGCATGTATCCAAATATAAAGGAAATAACCCTTTCCATGTTTGTGTCATATCAATTAAACTTTGGAGATTCTGCTTCATGTAAAAGGTTATTAACTACGTGGCAGAGCTTTTCTAGTATGTGTTTCTAATTATCTCTGAACACATTGGCTAATCTATTTGTTTAAAGGAAACAGTAATTCTACACGGCATTAGAAATCTTTGTTAATATATTTTACCTACACTCGACACCTAGTGATTATTTTGGTTTTTGCTTGACTAGCCTTAAGGATAATAATATCATTTGCTAGAATGTCACTAAAATAGTGGTATGGCATGGGTAAAAAAATTAAACCAATCTAACAGCGACAGTTTCTATTGGAGTCAGGGGGAAATAGGCCTGACTGGTAATGTGTTGAAGCTGAACAAACTGAGCATTATTAAAGAGCAAGAGGTGATATGTAGAAAGATCGGTCACAGGAATATAGTGAAGTTTGTATAATCACTCAAAGGAAAATCGTTACTACTTCTCACTGGGTGGTCTTAATATTGAAGTCACATAGCCTGGGATTTTATTGGCTGTTTAACAAAGCAAAGACAACACAAGCTGTCAAGAGCCGACTGGTCTGCACCGTTCTTTGCTCTTCTTTCTAATAATATGCTCTTTGCACAGTCTTCATTAGCATTTCATCTACATCCTACAATGAAATGGGAGAAGCAGGCACCTTGACATGTTAGTTAAAAACTTTCCTCCATCCATACAGGGTATATTCTCACCGTTTCATTTTTGACTCTCTGTCCCAGATCATTTCAAAGCTGTAAAGTGTTTGAAGATGAAAAGCACAATGTCACTGCTAAGTAGTGTTATCATTGTTGTTAGTATTATTATAGTCCTCTGGATCATCACAAATGCCACCATTGGCAACATTTACTATATCAAGGGGCTGATCTTGAAAAGTGCTGAACACCCATAATATTCTCACTGTCATCACTGAGGACTGATAGGACCCAGCACCCTAAAAGATCTGTCTGTATGCCTGAAGAAGGGTGATTGTGCCCAAAAGCTTTCTAAGAACTTTTTTCCAACTACTCAGTTGGTCTAATAAAAGATATTGCATCTACTTAAAGAGCCTTTCCTGCCTATGTGTATAGCAGAGACCATTTCTAACTATGTGCATCTTTCATGATAAAAAACAACAGAATTTCTATAGCAAATGATGTGCGTGGACCATCTAGTCCACTCGTGTGTGTGAGACAGGAAGCATGGCACAGGATGCTTTAGAAGGAGGTACAAGAAACTCTGCTTTGGATAATTATAGAAGAGTTTGCCCATAGCAGGTTTTTCCTATTCCTGTCCTTAGTAGTGGACTTGGACACTGAAGTATGATGAGCTATAACATAAAAAGGTTCTGCTTAAATATAATTAAGGATGCCCTCACTATCCGTATGAATGCATAATCATATTTTGAATCCTTCTAAGTTTGGCACCTCAATAAAATCTTGTGCTAATGACTTTGACAGGCTAATTACACTTCGTGTTATAAATATTGCCTTTTATCAGTTTTAAATGTGTTGTCTTTCAGTTTCCTTTGATTTCCCCGTGCTCTTGTTTTATGAGAACATGTCAGTAGGTGTGCCTCCTGTGTTTTCTGTATTCCATGCATTGTTTTGTACAGATACGTTCATCCTATTCATCTTCTTTAGAGTAAACAATCCTGATCTTTTTGGTCTCGTTTCATCTGAAATCTTTCCATGCCTCTAACCATTTTCCTTGCCCATTTCTGAATGCTTTTATTTCTTTACTCAATATTGCTCTAATTTCAGTAAAATATAGATTCCTTCTATAGATTTGCATGTTTCTTTTGGGTTTTTGGGGGGTGTTTTTTTGTTTCGTTTTGATAAAGGCCAAATCATGCCTGGATTTGTATTATTGTACTCACTTTTCTAGAGAAGATTATTTTAGAATCTTACCTTCCTAACTCAACTGAAGAGCTGTTTATTGCTGTTGAGCATTTGTCTTCAAAATGCAAGTGCCGGATTTACAATTGTCATAAATAGTTGTGGCTTTCTTAAAGTCACCAGCTCTAAAATCTGGCCTCAGACACTTGAAACATCTGTCATGGGTTAAGGGGAAGCTCCCAGTGTTGTGAGACTAAATGTTGTGTTGTCTACAAACGCCTTTACTTGTTTACTGCCCCTGGAGGACTTGGGTTCTTTCTCCCTGGCATGTACCATGGCAACACCATCTCGGAGAGAGTCTCTTAGGAGGGACGTTGTTGCCTTGGATTCCAACATGATGCTCACGAAACTAGTAATCTTTGACCGTTGGCCTTTTCTAGCCTCTCAGCAAAATTCACAGTCCCAGTAGAGCTGCCAGGAGCAGCCACATCCCTCTGGAAAACTCTGTGAAATAATCTGTTTCAGGAAGCATCACACCAAAATTTGCACCTTTTTCAGCTGAGAGAGGAGGTTACTGAGGATTGCTAGTAGCTGTCTTGGTAGATAGTTTATCTGGTTTGCTATAACAGCCCTGTTTTTTCCTCTGTTCAGGTAATGCTGTCCTCACTGCGCTTCAGAAGCTTTCCAGAGTATTTTCTAGTTTCCATTTTTGCAGGGCACTTGTGCCTGTCCAACCCAGCTAGTGGGCAGCTGACAAAGTGCTCCCCCACTGGATGTTTAAGTTTATGACTCTTTCGCCTTGACAGTGGATACCACATGGGTGGGTGCTACTCCTCATTCCCCTGCCTGTGGAAAGGAAAGTAAGTCTAAAAACACCTGCGAGATGTGGGCATTTACAGCCAATTAGGTATTCCTCATATTCATATGTTGCCCTGTGTGATATGGCTACCAAGCTAAAGAATCTGTTTTGATCTCTGATCTTCCCTTTGGGTGAAATAGTAATGTTCCATATTGCTATTCACATCCCAGTGAATAAGCCCTGGATAACTTTCTAGCTCAAATAAAGTGTCCTACAGGTCTTACCTGAGCAGCTCTTCTTTCTGTGTGCCAGTGGCCTAAAATAATGTCACTTGTGAATTTGTCTGAGTGCAGAGATCTGATTCTGTCCAAGGACAAAGGTTACACAGACAAGCTGTTACTACATTCACTTTGATTTCCTTACCTTCAGGTTATACTTCATCTAAATTGGAATTTAGAAAGTAAGTAAAAGATCCTCCTCCTAGCGATCCTTCAGTTCTTAGGTGCTACCTTGGGCAGTGTCTTTAATCATGTTGAAGTATCACAGGACTTGACTGATCCTCCAGAAAGACCTAGATCTGGCTCAGGACGAAGAGGTTTTTCTTAGATTCTTACTAGTTCCTGACATATTGGTGGATGGTCCCAGATATTCTGACAAATATGGACCCTTGCCAGTACAGGGCCTTAGGTTCAGGAGCTAATTTTCAGTCTTGTTCAGCAAGGAGTTAATGGACAGCTGTATGAAAATAAATTCCTATTTTGAAGAGACACATGTGGATGATATAAAATGAACCTTAAAGCAACATTCAGTACAGCTTCCCTTTTACAGAGCTGACATTTCTTGTGCAAGCAAAACTATAATATGCAGCCAAAGAACAGAAAAACGGAAATAATTAAATGCCAGCAGCACTAGTTGTGTAGCAATCCATTCAGCTGCCTACCCACAAAGCACTTCCACAAAAAGTTAGAGCCAAGACTTCACTTGGCAGCAGTTGCTCCTTTTCTTTATTCATGTGAATGACCATCTCCAGTTGAAAACAGCCTTAAAACAAGAAAACCTATTCAATGCTTTTCAAAACTATGAACACCCGATCTTTTCCTTTTGATATTAACAGCTTAAAAACACGTGTATTATTAATCATGTATAAGGATCTGTCATTTCTGTAATTTTTCTAGCAGCACAAAGACATTAGAATTTATATAGCTTATTAGATTTTATATAACTTACTGTGCTAACTGCTGCTAAATGCCTCTGTGGTGTGGTGGGGGACAATCAGGATATAGAGGGACAGAAGTGCTCTGGCAGCAGTGCAAGGCTTTGCAGCTTCCCTATATCATGTTGGTGTGGTGGCATGCTCTCTGGGAGGTTGTATAACTGGGAAACAGCTGATCTACCTGCTTTTTCTCTTCCGTGACAAATTTCTGAGTAGTTGGACACCGTGGAAGTCCTGGCACAGGCATGGAAGCCTGGCACATGCGTTCTCGTTGCTCTCAGTTCTCATCGCAGCTACTTCAAGGAGTAGGATCATTTCTGTCCCTTAGCCTATTTGGAGGAGGACGTGGGTGTTGTGGGAAGCCTACGGAAGGCAGCACAGCCTTGGAGGGAGGTATTTAGGAGTGGGAGGGTTTTTCTGTGGATGATTTAGTGCTCACGAGGTTGAGAACCTGATTTTCCATGCAGAGGGCTAGGCACTCTGGATTTACAGGGGCCACTCTCAGAGTGACTTTGTGTTGGTTTTGTGTTTGCACTAAAGATAAGATTTAGGTGCTTCTATGCAGCTTTCAAGATTATTTCCTCCAGTGGTTGTATCTGTGGGAAGGCGCATTTAGCGTTACGTTGGAAGCATCCATAATATGGAAAGGCTATACTTGCATTAATGAGGTGGGAAAGTTGTCTACATCATAAGTTTTAGTAGGCAGTTTGCTTCTGATAAAACCATTATGTTTTACTCGGTTTAATGGTTGGGACATTCTTCTTCCTACTTTTAAAGTACAGTGAAGTCAAGAACTATCAATCAGCTCTCCCTTTGCACAGCTAATGTCACCTGGGAAGGGAACGTGTTTGTCCCCAGTGGAGCAGGTCAATTGGATTTTTGTGTTGTTGTTGCATACTGTGCCTTTGTGTTTGTGCAGAATACTTTACATTGGTGATACATTTTACATGTTTTATTCATTCTGTGCCACCAGAGTTCCCTGCCAATTTGTCTGTCCATTAATTAATTTGGTGCTGTGCAAAGAGATTGCTTTTTCTTTCTTTTCTTTTAAAGTATGTCAGCTCAGGTTTAGCGTGTATCATACAGATTGACATTAAAGGGGTTCTCCACAAGTATGGTGGTATATGGGAGATTGGAACTTGTCCCTGCTGTAGGTTTATAATTGTCTTGGGAAACACAGACTGCAATCTGAATATTTATGAAATATTACTAAAAATTTAAATAAAAGGTATGTAGTAGCTTGCATATAGATTTTTTCCCCCACCACCTTTTTTTCTACTGTGTTTTGTTGTGTGAACTTGCTTCTTTGCCTGTTTTGATGGAAGGTTTCCTTGAGTTCATTTTACTTGGAGTTCATAAACTTGTAATTAGTGACAGCACTGCAAGCATGACTGTGGTGAAGGGGGCAATCCAGTACAAAGGGAAACCTTGTTTGGCCATTGTTCATCTTCAGTTGCAGCTTCCTGGGCTCGGTGGAGGACTTGGCTTCAAGCGTGTGCCTCATAACGCCACAGCTCAAACAAGAGAGCTATTCTTTTTCCACAGAAATTAATTACGGAAGCAAATATGGGGGCTGAAGACATAGTGATATCATTTATTGCCTCCGAACATATCAAATATGTTTTATTGTGGTACAGGAAATAGGAAAACAATTCTCCTTTTTCTAGGTCACATCACAGGGCATAGAAAACATGTATACTAAATACAGCATGAATTCTTGCTTATATATTAGAATAATATTTAGATGCTGCTGTAGAGATTGGGACTCCGCTGTGCCTGGCACAAGACTTATTCATAATACTGTGAAATGTTTGCAATCCACATTGACAAAATGAAGTCTGTGAGAAAGGAAGTGCCATGAGCCTCATCTCTCTGATGACGGAGACTCAAAGACTACACCTGTGCTGTTTGTTAAGACTGTCGTTAAGGCTGCCTAGAGCTCATACCTGCCATCGAGCTACACTGAAAACTCCTGAACTCAACCCCAGGTGGTAGTCTGGTCTGACCCTCTGAAGCTCTCTTATATTTTGAGGCCTGATGTCATGTGTTCCCATCGCTCACAGTTCACAATAGCCTGTATTCCCTTTGCAAGTGGATACAGTCTACCATACAGTCTACAGCCTGTGGAAAGGAAAGTCTAAAGATATCTGGAAGATGTGGGCATTTACAGCCAATTATGTATTCTTCATATTCATCTGTAGCCGTGTGATATGGCTACCAAGCTAAGGAATCGGTTTTGATCTCTGCTTTTCCCTTTGGGTGAAATGGCTTCATAATCTCTCATTGATTTTGATGTTCACTGTTGCGATTCACATCCCAGTGCTAATCTGAGTGCTGTAGGACACAAGCAGTGGAAATCTGCCAGCGACAGTGCCACATTTTTTCCCCATTCCTGAATTCCAGCCCTTCTGCACCACTTCATGTCTCTGCAATGCTGGGAATCAACTGCTGCAGACCACTGCAAGTAGAAAGCTGCTGTGAAGCAGGGCCTACGTCAACTTTGAGATGGAGAGGGTCAATGATGAGCTAGATAAGAGGCATCAGAGGTAGGCAAGACAAAACAGTACGGCACGCCAGTGCAAGCTTAATTGAGTTCATATGTGCAACTTGCTGGAGGCTCTGCTTGTTGCACATCAGATTCCTTAGCCACTCAAGAAGCTGTGGTGGTACCCGATACCCACCCAAGGCACAATCTCCGTGGTCTCCCAAGACCGATGGCTGCCAGGGATGCACCTGTAGTTAGGAGTAGGCACAGAAAGAGACTGCGGGCAGACAGATTCCCAGAAGAGCTCTGCTCAAAGAAGCAGCAGTACAGTATGAATGGCTTTGTTATGGGTTGCAAGTTAAGTTACAGGTGAGGTGGTTCATTTGACTCGGATGGGTTGGGGACAGCCTCAAGGTTGACCCTGAATATCTGTGTGGATGTAGTAGAAGTGTGTAGCCTGAGAACGCACATGTGTTTTTGGAAGAGCCAAAAATGGAGATCATATCTCCTGAATCCCTTCCTCAGAAGAATTTCCTTTTCCTTTTAATATACTAGTAGTTCAAAAGCTGATAAATCAGCGCAGTATGCAAAGATATATGTCTGTATGTAAAACCAGATGGAAATACAACACGAACGTTTCATTTAAAGTGGATTCATTTTGATGAAATAGAAAGCTTGACACATGCAGTCTAACAAGATGTTGGAGAACGTGTACGAGATCTTGGCTTCAGGAATGCTGCCAAGGTAGAAAGCATACCAGACACATTGCAAATCTGAGGGAACAAGTAAAGCCAGGAGCATAGAACCGGGGGCCAAATACTTCAGTCATGCAGTTCTTTTGATGCCTGCTGTGTTCAAATGTTATCATTCACATCATCACACAGAAAAATTGGCCTGTTATATTAAGTTAAAACTAATTGGAGTAAGGCAGTGGCTTTCAACCTTTTTGAACTCGAGGTACCTCTTGTTGGATGTGAGGTACTGCTCCGTTACTTTTGTGAATTGAGTGGCACCCAGTTTCAAAAACAAACTAAAATATTACAGTGCTCACTTCCTTACGGAAAGGCCATGCAGTGGGAGTAAAGGCAGTGATTGGTCAGGCAGGGGCACACCTGCTTATCTGCTTATCTCCTTACACTTTGACGCACCCTTCAAAGGATCTTGTGGCACTTCCAAGTGCCCCAGAACCCTGGTTGAGAATCATGGGACTAAGGGAACTTGCTGAACAGATCCCATTTCCAACTCTACAGCAGCGTTTTCCAGTCGGTGGGTCGTGATCCAAAAGTGGGTCACAAGAATATATGAAAGGGTTGTGAACAAACTTTAAAAATGGATCAACAAACTTGAAAAATGGGTTCTCCTTTAAAGGAGAAACAAGTGGGGAAACTGGCTTTTCCCTTGCAGCCTGGTAGAGTTCCAGCCTGCGAGAGGCTGCTTCCAGATCCCCCATTCCCCATGCACCCACCTGCTGTCTCACGCACTGGTGGGCTGGGGGCAGCAGGCTGGCAATGAGGAGCACTGGGTTGGTATTGTTTACAAATGGGTCCTGGTGCAAAAAAGATTGAGAACCCCACTGCTCTAGAGCATGGAGTATGGGATTTCTGGGGAAATCCAGTCTGGTGAGCTGTCTGAATTTACTAGTAAATAATAAATTCACTGCTGGAGTTTTGCTGGAGGAACTTGCATGTAACCTTGGTAAATTTGGGGCAGTAGGTGTGTGACAATATTTGTAGGTGAGCTTCTGTTTGCGGTAGGCTGCACGCTTTATGGCAGTCCCCTAAGAGGGCAGGGAGGTGTGAGGGAGTGTGCAAGGAGCTTCCTCCCCAGGGCTGGTTACAGCTTCCAGAAGCGTTGAAGCTACTGCCTCCCTGGTCCTTAGGGGATATTCATCACCCCACAAGAGAGAGAGGGAGGGCAGGGCCTGTGGGCTGACATGGAGACCCTGCATGCTTGCCTGCAGAGGTGAGGCTTAGCATCAGTTATATTTGCCATATGTGCTGGGGAAATCTGGGAAGCACTCTGTCCCCTTTGGGCTCCCACTGGGACTGTCACTACAGCCATCAAAAACAATTTTGCTTGCGAGCTCCATTTGCTAGTGAATGGAAACCTTGTATTGTTGGCGAAACAAGCCTTTGTCTTCCATTGTTGAGATCATTCAGATTACATGTGTTTTATATTCAGAGCAAGTGGTGAAGCTTGTGACACTCATAAGGCAAACAAATATGCTGTCTGCTGAATATCAAATGGTTTGAAATTGGTTGGAGTTCTGAGAAACGTATCCAAAGAAAATATAGTTGGCTGATCGTGGGGGGAGAGCCTTGGCTAGAGCCATACGGCATGGAGCCATAAGTTCTGCAGCATACTCGCTGTCAGCTGGAAATTAGCCATACTTTACTATGTTTTTTTTATTGATGCACAAAAATTTGAAGCACTTTCCTCTCCCCTCAGTTAATTCAGTACCTCAGTCCTGCCTGACTGTTAGCTGTTCCAGTGCACGCCTTTTCCTGCCTATGATTCTGTGGATCCCCTATCAACCATCTCCTTTGTGAAATGATCTTTTTAATGGGATTTACTGCATTTTCTTTCTTTCTTTTTTTTTTTTAATTATGTAGCATTATTTACCAAGGAAGGTAAAGGCTTAAAATAAACAAAGCAAAACAGCAAGCTTGTGCTAGAAACCATTTTAGCACCTTGACAGTTTGTTATTGTCTATCATTGATTACATGCATTAAGGAGATAATTAGCTAATATTGACAAAAGGTGTAAATGAACAATCAGCAGATTGGAAGGCGGATGCAGAGGCATAAACACAAGTAAAACCAGGAGGCACAGGGATGTG
>NW_017728980.1:14758174-14766841 GCF_001723915.1 Gavialis gangeticus
GCTTACAATAGGGAAGCTTTGCAATCATACAAAGCACAGAGGAAAACTGGTGACTTTTTAAAGGAACTTGGTGTTTGCATTTAGTAGCATTTACCCTTCAGGACAGGTGGGATTTTAAGGCTGTCAAGCAGGATTTTCTGCACAAGTGCAGGGCCCTGCCATACCCTGTAACGGCTATGGCTTTATTCTTTAAATGGATTTCCCCACAGATCATCGAGTAGTGTGGATAGTCTTGATACTTCAGTGGGATCTGTGCTGGCAGACCTTTCCTCCTTTTTACTCTTGACTAAGGTCAGCGGAAACCTGCGTGAATATTTGGTGGCCAGATCTTATGCCTGATGGCTCCGTTAAAGTCAGTGATATTATGCAGCTTTCCAGCAGTTGAGGATTTGGCTCTGTATTCTGCGTAGGATCTTTTCCACTGTCTGTGCATGTATGGAAAATGTGTAGGCTGGGTTTAGATACTCGCTATCAGTTTTACAAGATTGGGGAAAAGCATAAGATGCCATCTGGAATAAATAGAAGAATACAAATTTGATTTTTCATTTTGCTTGGTATCAGATCAGACTGCCACCTCTTTCCATCACTGAATATAACAGTGATGATACTGGATAATGTTATTGGGGTGTCTGAATTTTACCATCATTTGTTCAGTGACTGCTGTTACTTCAAGGCAGAGTGATTTGTGCAAGGTGGTCTTAAGTGTTTCATAAATACACTTTACTGTCCCTCTGACTCTGGGAGGGTTTAAATTAGTGGCTTTTAACTATTGCTTGCTAGGGCTAGATATTTTTTGTAGTCATCACTGTGTGGGGGGAAGGTGGAAGGGCATGTTCTGAAATTGTGGCAACATTTTCCTTGCAGAATGCTAGCAGAGGCCTGGAGCAGCTGCTGGAGCCCACTTAGGATCAGCATGCATTTGAAGAGTGTCATACATGCATCTCCCTGGTCTAAGGCCCAGCTGTGGTGACAGATAGCATGGCCCTGGTGATTATCCCATGTAGCTACGTTCCTGTGAGATGTGCAGGGCCTCCAGCTGCAGTGGTCCTGTGGCACTTAGTGAATTCTAGCGCCTATGTTTTGGCTTCCCAAAGCCTCTCCTGCCTATGAAAGAGAGATCTCAGTGTGGCCCTTGTATTTTCCTCTTGTAAAAATGGATATAGTTTCCAGAACAAGTGTGAAGAGCTCTGCATTACTAAACCATGTCTCAACATGAAACAGGTTATCAGATAGATGAGTCGCTTCTCCCGCAGTGGAGTCATTAGGCCTATTAATGGTAAGGAGGAGGCTATGTGCCATTGCCCAAAGTGTATTGATGCTTATTCCACATGTGGTTTCGAGTGCTGCTGTCAAATATAATTTTAGATGTTCCTTCCAATGATATTTTAGAAAGGTGTTGCTAGGGCTTCCAAACTCTCTAGGGAAGTCTCACTCTTCTTTGCAACAGTTCCTACTTATAGACTAGATGAGGAACCTCCAGCCTGTGTGCGAAAGACTTGTTTTTCTTTGGTCACGTGGACCGAGAGCACATGACTTTTTTAGACAAGGTTGCCCAAAGCCCGTAGCTGAAGAGAAATGTGTTTCAGGGAAGGATGATTGTTTTCCTCTCCATGCATGAATTCCCATTAGAGTTGATGACGTATACTAGTCAAGGGATGCATACCTCAAGAGGCACTTCTGAGTCACTATAGTTTGTGCTCTGTTTGTCATTCAGTATAGACTGCGTCCCCAGATTTTTACAGCGTGTCAAGCTTGTGTGGTTCTAATAGAGACCTTCCAGACTCTGAGCTGC
This sequence comes from Gavialis gangeticus, assembly GCF_001723915.1. Classification (NCBI taxonomy): domain Eukaryota; kingdom Metazoa; phylum Chordata; order Crocodylia; family Gavialidae; genus Gavialis; species Gavialis gangeticus. The sequence goes on from NW_017728980.1 coordinate 14,759,967, forward strand.
AAATAGAAATATGCGGTGGAATTATTGGCTGCTTTTTATTGATAGCATACATTTTGCCTTCTGCAGAGCAAGGCAGTAACGATCATCTCATCTCGGCAAATAATTGGAAACAAGGGCCTACTTGCAATAGCACAGAGCACAACACAAAGAAATGTTCTCGTTGTTTCCTGCCTGACTTTGTCTTCTAAAATTTAAATTTACTATGAATTTGTGCTTTTTTTGCCCCATCCCCAAGGTGATCATTTAAGATAAATGCAGCTCATCATTGTATTTATTGAAAAGAAGGGAAAAAGGTTACTTACAGGCACACTATTGATTATTATACTTGCAGTTGGTGGGGTCAAAGTTTGCATTGCACTAGTGGGCATAGAGTGTGACGGGATCCAAAAAGCAGCAGGGTAGGATTCTGACCCAGTGCTCAATAGAAGTAGGGATCTTAAGGCTTGACTGCTCCATGTGCAGCCAGCAGATCTGCTCCTGTCAGGAGATTGCACAAGGCACTGATTTTCAAAGCAGGAAGGGAGCGTGTCCAACTGTCCTCTGTGGCCGCCTATCATACCAGTGATTACATTTCACCATCAGAATGGCTTTTGCATTGAATGTGCAGGCAGTACCGCTTCCTCCCATCCAAAGCAAGGCTTCCAAGGGGTGATTCATCCTGTGACAGTGGGGCCAAGCTTTTCAGCAGGAATGCCACAGATCAGCCGCGCACCCTCCCCAAGTGCCACTCCGATCCCCTGCCCCTGCTCTGCTTTCTGCTTCTTGCCCTTTCTGCCATTGTGCGGCGCGTCCCCTCTCTGACCTGCTTAATGCCACACCCTGAGACTGCCCCGTCACTATTTGGCTATCTCTGTTCTGTGGGATCCAGGAGAACCTCCCTATTTCACGCTGGTGTCCAGGAAAGAGGGATAAATTGTGTGTCAGTTGGCAAAAGGAGCACAGGTTGGTGGGGCCCAGCTTAATAGAGCTCTATAACAAAAGCTGAAGTGCTAAGCACACAAACGCTTCCTTTGCCCTGCTCTTAAGATGGCATGACTTGGGGGCAGCTGAATGTCTTACAGTAATTTGAACTTCTGTTCCACAAGTAGAAGATGCCACTAGATGAGTTAGGAGAGCTGTGGCACAGCTAATACTCTTCTTGGTTAAGAGAGGAAGAATATTTTCCTCACTTCGTTGGCAGAACTAACTACTTAGCAAATACCTAGTGATTGAAAAGGTGACTAGATTGTGTAGTGGAAATGCCCTGGGCTGTTCTATGATTATTTCTTGATATTTGTATTACATTAGCATTGGCAGCAGCAGCTGGGTCAGGACCCCATTTTTCTAGGCACTGTACAAACACGTAGTGTGAGAGAGAGTGCATCTTTCAGAGCTTAGACTCCAAATAGGAAATAGGTAGGAGAGACACAAGGTGAGATGGTCAAGAGAGGCAGAGTAATTTGCCCAAGGTCACCAAGCAGGACATGACTGAACTGGGAAAAGAAGCACCATTCTAACATCTGCTCAGTTAAACCAAACTCCCTCTTCCCAATATGTAAGCTCCTTCCCAAACCCATGAATTCCTGGGAGCAGTTTTTGGGAAAAGCAACACCTGTACCATTTTGTCTAGGTGTACGACACCTTATACTTCCACCCACTGTACCTCTGCAGTCTGTGTGCCATTGCTTTTCACTCTACTGATTTACTACACCAATTTTTCCATATTAATTTTAATGTCAGTGTGTAACTTTCCCAAAGAACAAAGCTCTTCGTTTATTTGCACCCAGAGTACTTTTGACTGGTGCGTTTGTGGTTCTGGGGGTGCAGAATGCGACCCGCAAGAAAGCCAGAGTAGGCGTGTGAAGTTGCATGTACACTTCTCCATAACAGGCCGTATGAGGTGGTGAGTAATGCTCTGGGTAGTCTGCCAGTGAATTTATTTTAGGTCACATTTTGTTTAAAACAGCCCAGGTCTTACAATCTGAAACAAAGTGAGATTTTTTTTTTTTTAAATGTTATTTTGGCTGCTTTGTTTCCCCATTTATTTATATGCAACAACATGCTTGCTGCAGATGAAAACCCGTGCCATACTCAACAGTCTAATAAGAGCAGATGAGAGCAGATAATTGGTAGTCATTAAGTTACATTTTCTCCAGGCAGTTTTGCTGACCCTTGCAACTTAGAGGTGATGGCATGTAATGATCTTTGGTGTTTTCTGGAGATTGAGTTCTGGAAGGCTGTGGTTAGCAAGGTTTTAGTTTGCATACATTACTGACTCTGCCAGAAAGGGGATCCAGATGTGTAAAACATCTGTAGGACCAAAATAAATCGGATCCAATCTTCAATCAAAGGGAAAAAAGGCCTGCATGATCTTTTCTTCATTACACCAGTTTTGCTTTTTATTTTCTTATAACAGCCCATTTCTTTTTGTTTTATTATTTTGCTCTTTTGCTATTTGTACCCTATTCAAAATGAATTACACAATTTCATAATGTGGTTTTGTGTAATAGACTCACTCTTCTTAAAAATAAAAACCATATTATTTATGTAGTTCCATTGGTATTTAGTTTGCAAAAAATGATAAACACTACCAAATTTTTCTACCGTTGACAGTTTTCTGACAGTTTCCTTTCTTTCCAGAGGAATGTGATGTGACACAGTGAACAAAAGGCTAATCAAATTTCTGTTTTTCTTTTTTCCTTTTCCTTTCCTTCCTGTACTCCTCCCCGGTTGGAATGATGCACATCTGAATGGCTTTTGTGCTGGCGTTTCAATTTATGATTAATATTACACCAGGTAAGAGGTTGTTTGTTTGTTTGTTTTTCTTCCTCCCTTCCCCTTTTGTGAAGACAGATTTCACATGAATGTGAAAAAAACTGTGAGTATAAAGTATCTGACACAGGCCGTTCATTTCCTTAAATGGAAGAACCCCATTCTTTTTGGCCAAGTATATTATAAAATGTGTTCATTTTTAGTAAACAGCCTATGAAGTTGCATTAAAATATTTATATTCCTATGAGCCCTTAATAAGAAAAGTAATATATGTGGAACATACAGGGGTGATTAAGGAAAGCTGGGTGTAGACTAAATTAATACGTACCGTGCACTACATAATGCTCAGTAAAATGTTGCACAGGGAGAAAATAATTCACAGAACACAAAGGCTGAATTCAGGTTATCTTTTCATAAAAGCAACATAGAATGACAGTTTATTTATGTAACAGAGGAGTATTACTTTAGATCTCAGGGGTTTAGATTGAGCCTGCATAGTTATGCCCTGCATAAGAAGAAGGGGTGGGATTTAGAGTGACAGATCCTTCCCTGCTGCCTTGCTCTAGCATTTTATTTTGTGTGCATCACTGTGTGCTTCCTTAATCTGCGTAGGTCTGATGTGCCCTTTCCACCCTGTCCTAAGTCCTGAGTATGATGCTAAAAAAAAATGAGGAAGGGAAGGAGACTTACTTCCCCAGTTACTGTCTGGCTTGGCTGTCTTAATTTGATTTGAACTGGGCTGTTATCCAGTCTAACTGGCTGTGTAGCAGACAACCCTGAGAAGACAATGCTGTGAATTGATTGAGTCCATCTCCAGTAATTTATTTATATATAATATTTCTTCTGTGCCGCTTATAATAGCCAACACTTAAAGACACTTAGAAAATGAAGCACATGTAAATACCATCCTGCTTTTCCTTTATTTGTTATTAATTTCATTTTGTGTTTTGCTGTGGCTGAGATGGACAGTGGGGTTTGCTTGTGTTCCAGAGCACTGATTGCTTCAGCACTTTCCCATAAACTTTCCTGGGCATGTGTCCAGTTTGGTGCCATAGGCATTTCAAAGGAAGGGATGTGATTCCAGCCTTGGTTTTCTTATGGAGTCACTTAACAGTCTTACCCACATGAGGCCTGGGGTCTTTCTTGTTTTTCTACTCTTTTTTGGAAGGTTACTGGCTGTGCAAGTTGAGGCCAAATAAATGCCCACTCAGTGAAACACTTTTATTCAGACTGTATGGACCTAATACTTTAAAATGTTAAAATTTGGGGGTAGGGGGTGGCTCCCCAGTTTCAGCTGCATCTTCTCTGGCTCCCTTGAGGATAAGTTAACTGCATGCAGCCACTTGGAAATTCCTTCTTGGAGGATTTTTTGGCTGACTCCAAGCTGGAGGAACGGGCTTCTACATCAGTCTTTCTCCTCTTCCATTGGTGAAGAGCATGTGGCAGGGTTGAGGGGTGCAGAGTTTAGCTGGCATAAGATTGCCCTGCAGCAGAGCCAGCTCTTACGAGTTACAACAGCCTTGAGGGTCCTCTAAATGTAGCTGAGGGCTAGGTGCCCCAACTTGAGTACCAGCAGCCTATCCTCCATCCAGCTTGGAGCAAGCCTTGGTGCAAGAATGATGCTGGCTCAGAGGAATTTTTCGAGTTGTGATGGTGAAGAGTGCATGTGGCATTCATCGATAACAGGAACTACAGCACACTAGGATATATGGATCTTTTCCCTAAATCTCTGGGGCGGGAAGAGCTGGAATGCAGTGCATGGTTACTGACTGTCCTGGTCAGACATCAGGTGAAATGAGTCAAAGCTCTGGAGTGGTCTAGTTTTCTTCTTTTGCATGGTTGAATGTTGTCTCTGGGCATACCTTTTGGGTCTAGACTGCTCCAGTCCTCAGTAACCTGGACTGATATAAGAAAATGAAAGAAAAGGCTGTGTATATGTGACCAGCTATTGTATCTTCTGAGAAATCTCCCACAACAATTCCTGTCTACACAGAAAAAGATTTGGGGAGGGAAATATTATTGTGTAAATATTGCTCAGCCTACTTGTTAGTCATTTCAGCATTCATGCTCAGTAAGCTTTCTAAGGTTGGCATTTTACTCCACCGTAACCAGTGGGGCTACGCTATTGACTCTGTGTGCAGGATCAAACCCCGAATGAAGCATAGGATAAAGCTCTTTGTCTTGGGGATGTGGGCCCCTCAGAAGTTTATTTATTATTTGTCTCCACCTCCTGGCGGAGAGGAAACATCTGGATTAGTAAGTAAAGGAGAGCTCCAAGTAACAGCTTTAGCAGGTAAGAAACTTGCCTTTTAAGCTTCATATATTGTGACTACAAAGCATTGAGATGCAGAACACTTAAAAGCATGAATCTGGAATTCATGGAACACTTCTATGCATTATTTATACCTCCTGATTCAAAAAGTATCTTTCAAATGAATTTAAACACAAGAGATAAATTATTCCTTCTTTTCCCTGGTGACAGATGCAGACTGACTAGCTCCTTTCATTTCATTTCATTTGATTCTGTGGGCCAAATTTCTCCCTGGTATGAGTCTTAACAAAGTTGGGGGCATTGACACCAGGGATTAAGTTGACCCAACCTGTTTAGACAGAGCCAGCTTCCAGCAAAAATGTCCTGATCCTTTGAGGTGAGAGAAATGAGACAACTGATAAATCTTCCATGGTTAAAAAGCACTCTGTTTTTCAACTGGATTACATTACCTGCCAATCAGTTTTGCCTGTGTTAACAAAAGAGAAGAAACAGTCCCATCAGCAAGAGCAAAAGAGTTGGATTTAAAATAAAAATCTTCATAGCTCTAGGTGGGCAGTGTGTTTCAAGTGGTTGTGAGCACCATCTTAACAGGATTGCTTTTGTAGAAGTCATCCTGCCGGTCTGGTGGATGTCTCCTGTGGGGTTTGTTAGTGGCTAGCTATGTGAGGGAAGAGCAGCATGTCTCCGATTTCTTGATTGCACCCCATGTAAGGTGACTGGGATTTTAACTTGGGGTTTTGGGACAAACCTCAAGCCAGCTGCTACTTTCAAAAAATGCCTGGGATCAGGCAGGCAATAGATGGAGCCATCTCTGCTCCTTCTGTGTGGTGTCTGCAGAGCTTGCAGTCACATGGTGAGGCATAATCTGTATCCTGCAAAGTAATACAGCAAATGACTCCACAAACAGGTAGAAGGTGTACTTCCCCTGAGGCGGCTCTGCATCAAGGTCCTAATCCTGTATCTGTTAAAGTTGGCAGCAAAGCTCCCACTGACTTGATTTCCTGCATAATCCAACCCAGTCCGTACCCATGGTTTTCAGGCAGCACATAGTCTGTGAGACCCTCAGATGTCGTGTCTTGCCCCCAGGAAATTTAAAAAGTTATCTTGGGCAGGCAGGGACAACGAAGCACTGTGTTATCTGGTCAGGATTGTCACTTATGGACTGGTGAAGGTTAGGGATACTGGTCTAGCCCATAATGAAATGCTCCTTTGAAGCAATGCTTGGCTGTTTCTCTTAAAAGGTGGAGACCGCTCTGAATTACCCGCTGCCTTTGACAAGAAACAGTCGGGTACAGATTTTGCTTCAGCACTGTGAAGACAAAATATTCCCTGGGGACAGTTTGTGAAGAATTTTTGTTCCTCTTCTGTGGCTGCTCTAAGCCATGGGAGCACCTGCCTGTTCTTCCTATAACATCACATGTTTGTCACTTCCAATTATTCTAATGGTGGTAACAGCACAAAGGAACTACATTACATCAAGGGAGGGGAGACACCAGGTTTTTAAACACACAACTACTTGCCCCATATTATGTCAGCTGCAGAGGATGAAAGGGTTCAGTGTCATTGTCAGGAGGGACAGCAAGTAAGACAGTGCTTATGTTAGTAGCTGGTAGGGGCACTGTGGCTCAAAGGGTAGAAAGACATGTGATTTGTTCCATTCAGAGCTGTTTTATAGGGACAGACAACTTGAAGCACTGTTTTTACATCAGACTGTCTCAGACCAACCTGGTGGCCTTTTACGACCAGGTCACTAAATCATTGGATGCAGGGGTGGCAGTGGATATAGTTTTCCTAGACTTCAGGAAGGCTTTTGATACTGTCTCTCACCCCATTCTCATTAGGAAGCTGGGGG
>NW_017728980.1:14767003-14779011 GCF_001723915.1 Gavialis gangeticus
GGACCTGAACCTGTTCAGCCTTCAAAAGAGAAGGCTGAGGGGGGATCTTGTGGCCTGTTATAAACTGGTTAGGGGGGATCAGCAGGCGCTGGGGGAGTCCCTGTTCCCCCGAGCGCCGCAAGGAGTGACCAGGAACAATGGTCACAAGCTGGCGGAGGGAAGGTTTAAGTTGGACATCAGGAGGTGCGACTTCACGGTCAGGGCGGCTAGAGTCTGGAACCAGCTTCCAAGTGAGGTGGTGCAGGCTCCCACCCTGGGGGTTTTTAAGAGGAGGTTAGATGAACACCTTGCTGGGGTCGTTTGACCCCAGTGCTCTTCCTGCCATGGCGGGGTCGGACTAAATGATCTGCTCAGGTCCCTTCTGACCCTAGAAACTATGAAACTATGAAGCAAATCGTGCTCCAGCATTGCAGCCTCACTCTGGCTGGACCCTAACCACTTGCTGGTCCTGTGAATAAAGTCATTAGGGAATAAACCCACAGCTCTTCCATGAAACTGAATCGGATATGGGCTTTTGCATTTGAAACAGCTTAAAATAAAAAGGGGTTCGGCTCAGTCCAGTGGGCGGCCTGCAGTTAGAGTTGTGGAGGTCATTCGGGACAGGCATGGAGGGAGAGACTACTAAAACTGGTCTGAATGGTTTAGTGAGGATTTACAGAGGGCTCTGTTATGGCTGCCTTATTCTGGCTTGCAAAGAGGAGGAGGCAAGTGGAAGTGCTGCTCTAGGCTAGATTCACTAGCCTGGAGCAGCAGTAATATTGGGTCTTCTCTCCCCCTTCTAGCACCCCTTCTGTGGTACCCTGAAATTATCCAGGTTTCTCATCCAAACAGTGACTGAGCTAATCCCTCCTTAGCTGTTGAGATGAGATCACATCTGAAGGCGGTCTGGTTACCAGTATGTTGTTTTTCAGTTTACTGCGACCTTGTCAGAATAATGGAAAATCAAGTATTATATCAGTTAGAATTGGATATAATATTGATTTTCTTGTATTGGGCAGACAGTAAAAGCAGGAGAGTAGATATTTTAAACACTTTTAGCAGAATAAATGTAATCCTAAAGGTCAGCCTTTCGTGGCATTTATTACCATTAAAGCGATTAAGGCATTGCATCTTGGCTGCAGCACTTCCACTCATCCCCCTAATCTTGTTTGGTTTTAAAAGTTTGTACTTCCAGACCAGTAAGCCGGAGATGCCATCTTAAGCACTCACAGCATCCCTGTTAGGAATCTCACAAACCTCTGGTCCTCTCAGAAGAAGTTTTAATTACAGGTCAGATTTTAAAAATAGAATTCTCTAGATCAGAATTCTCGCTCCATCACTCTTGTCACTGTAGTATCCAAGGACGTCCTGTGAGGTGGCTTCAGTTAAATATGTTTAAGGACTCCAGACTCATGAGAAGTTGTGCAGTATCTAAACATAACTAACCATCCCTCTTTTCATTTTGCTGTAATATTTTCTCGAACAAATTGAGGATTGCAGTATTCTTTGGGACCTGTTTCTTCCCAGCTTTTATGTTCGTCTGGTTTTAAATCGGATGCATTATACAAATGTTAGATAATGTGCTTTGCTTCAGATATGTATTTATTCATTAAACTTCTGTTCTCTCTTTCTGTCCTTAAGCAGTGGTCCTACAGTGGGCACACCTGTGAGTATGAGGAGCTAAAAGTGATGGAAACACAATGTTACATATACCCTAGCTATACCCAGTGCATGATCTAAAAAGGAGTCATGGCTAGGATGCCTGCAGACAACCACTGATAAAACATCTCATTGCTTGTCACAAAAGATTTCTAGTTTTCCTTTCACTGACTCAGGCTTCATGTGTCTATCATTTTAAGAAAGAATGCGTAGAGATGAGGCAGACTCTTGAATCAACCTCCAGGTCACATTGACTGCAATCAGTAATGGTCTGCAGTGACAATGACAAAACTGGTCATAACTAATTCACTGAGGTAGTGCATTTTATTACACACATGACATGCCCAACAGGAATACCTTGAGTGACTACTGAGGCATGAGGACTTTCTTTTGTGCTTTCAATTCACTTCCCAGCCCAGCTGCCTCCCTTCCCCAACAAAACATATTTTTGTAAGTTTAATGCTCTCAAATATATACATTTTTTTTACATTCTAGGCTCTGCAGCCTTTGACTTTTGATATTTTCCTTAGTGCATTTTTTCCATGCTGAATATTTGAGTCAGCTTAAACAGAGGCCTGTTTTCCAAATGAAAATATCTCTGTGAAAAAATGAAAAATACATGATCTAATCTTCCATTTACTCAATATTGGCATCTTTTTGCTGGGAGTAAAACCAAAGGGAATAAACAGGGGTGTCTAATAAGGTGTCAGGTACAACCAGCTGAGCTCTGCTTCTGAGGCATTGTTAATGCCAGTCTGCAGAGTGCTTTTTTAATAATGGATAACACTGACCCTTTAAATCCTACCTTTTGGAGTTTCAGCAGGAAGGTTTGACAGAGCATAATGAACAGCAATGAATGGTTTAGTGTAAAGATCAATTAACACTGAAGCAGCACACAGTTGAGCCCACTTAAGGAAATCCGTTGAGAGGGCATGCACACTTAAGTGACAAAGTATTCCCAATTTGAAACCTTTAGATATGCCCATCCATGCTATCTTCTCCAGGTAAAAAGAGTTGCCGATAAAGGAATTGAGCTTTCAAAGAACTTTAATAGTAATGGAGGGGGTGGGGAATCCCCCAGCTCTGTACTGCATTTTATTTCTTTTGTCTGGGGCAAGAGGCAGAGAAGGCCCTGATCCTGCAATCCTTGTGCATCTGTAATGCTACCTTGGAGCATGGCAGAGGGCTGTGAGCTTAAGGATTTACCCTAACATAGAGCACTTCCAGTTTGGATCAGACCAATAAGGTGCATGTCAAGAGAAGAAGGTCCACTTGGTCTGGTCTCTGACAGGGGCCAGCACCAGGTGCTTCAGGGGAAGCAGCAAAAATTCTGCAGCAAGCACCAGAGGGCTTCTGCCCATTCTCCTTGGGTCTCATCAGATCTCCAGTAGATATTTCATAGACATTAGGGCTGGAAGGGACCTCGGAAGATCATGGAGTCCAGCCCCCCCGCCCGAAGGGCAGGAGGTCAGCTGGGGTCATAGGATCCCAGCAAGATAAGCATCCAATTTGTTCCTGAAGGTGTTCAATGTAGGTGCTTGAACCACCTCCAATGGCAGGCTATTCCAGACCTTGGGGGCTCGGACAGTAAAGAAATTCTTCCTTATGTCCAGCCTGAAACGGTCTTGCAGTAGTTTATGACCGTTCGACCTCGTCATCCCTTGGGGCGCTCTGGTGAACAAACGTTCCCCCAGATACTGGTGGTCACCCCTGATAAACTTATAGGTGGCCATCAGATCACCCCTGAGCCTGCGCTTTTCCAGGCTAAAGAGCCCCATGGCTCTCAGCCTGTCGTCGTAAGGTCTGTTTTCCTGACCTCTGATCATGCGCGTGGCTCTTCTCTGGACTCTCTCAAGCTTCTCCACATCCTTTTTGAATTGTGGAGCCCAAAACTGGACGCAGTACTCCAGCTGCGGCCTCACCAAGGCCAAGTACAAGGGGAGAATGACGTCCTGGGATTAGCTTGAGAAGCATCTATGGATGCAAGCCAGCGTTTTGGTCGCTTTACTAGCCGCAGCATCACATTGCAGGCTCATGTTCATCTTGTGGTCAATGATGACCCCCAAGTCTCTTTCTTCCGTAGCGCTAGCCAGCGTAGCACTGCCGAGCCTATAAGGATGCTGCAGGTTTTTCTTCCCAAGGTGGAGAACCTGGCATTTTTTGGTGTTAAACACCATCAGGTTCTCGTCCGCCCATTTGCTGAGCCTGTCCAAGTCAGCCTGGATCACCCTCCTGTCTTCTGGTGTGGATGCTTTGCCCCAAAGTTTGGTCTCATCGGCAAACTTGGCCAGTCTGCTTCTGACTCCAATGTCCACATCATTAATGAAGATGTTGGACAATATGGGTCCAAGGACAGAGCCTTGGGGGACCCCACTGGTCACAGGACACCGTGATGAGTGACTTCCATCAATTGATAGAAAACCCTGAAGTTTATGGTTTAAAGACCCTTCCAGAAACACTCTTATTCATTATGATCATGATTTCATGCTCTGGGACCTCAGGTCCAGAGCCAAATGAAGAAAGTAAAAACAAAAAGAAGAGTTAATGTTTTGGAAGCCACCTATGAGGGACTGCTCCTAGCCTGGGAGAGTTTTCCTGCATCCTCCTGAATGACGACTTCATGGGAGAAAAAAAAGAGAATTAATCAGATGCTGTCAAGTGTTCAAGCCTCACATGTGATTTAAGACTGAGGTTCTTAAAATGTGGTGAAGAGCACTTTCCTGATCTGCACATTTATTTTTTTGTTTAAAATCTACCGTGAACGTAAATGCATCTTATTGATTTCCATTGTTTTTTTTAAGGCATCTAAATAAGAGTGAGGTATTTAAGTTCCTTTTCTGGATCTGGTAAAAAGCCAAAAGAGTTGTTACTTTTTTAAAGACATTTGTGAAAGAATACCGTGTGTTTCTCTGGCTAACAGCGGAGCACCAATGAGTATGTGGCATGCTGCTGGCCACTTTGAAGACCCCACAGTGGTGCAAGAAAGAAGGAGGTAAACATCTGGAGATAGTCATTTCCTTTCCATTCGAAAAGGAAGAAAGAGGTAGCCATGTTTCCTGGTGTATGGGAAAACAATGGCTTGAATCCAGAAATTCTCAGTTGACTTCAACTGGGTTTTTAAATCAAGGCCCTAATCCATTGAACATGAAATTTTATTTCCAGGCTCCTAAAAAGGAATTATAAAAACCAGTGAACTACAGTAAAGCAAAAACTCTTTTAAGAAACACATTTGTCATTGCCCTTTGTCCCGTGGTAGATGATTGACTTTGACAGGAGAGAGAAGATTATTTCCTTACTGTAATTACCAAGTTTTGACTCCATTGCCTCAGCTATCTCCTTTCTAAAAAAAGAGACATTAGCTTGCTCAGCTGGCCATGCTGTCATGAGGCCAACACCTCAACTGCTGAATTATTATTATTAGAATTGTTAGGCAGAGGGACGAGCTGCAAACAGAGATGATAGGATTGCCACCAGGGGAGACATTTGAGGTACAGACAAGGCACCTGCCTCCTAGGGATGATTTAGGAATAATGAAACATGTCCTACTATAATGCAAGGGCAAGGACTGGGCTTACTAGCCCTATCCCAATCCTAAATTATATAGAGAAGATAATAGCTGTGGCTCTGAATATTATTATATTGGAACAGAGCTGGAAAGGGGTGGGGTAGGCAAAGGTGCCTCCAAGACATCTCTGCCTCCGCCTTGATTTTTAGGGGCAGGTAAAGGATGGTGTGACCCCTGTGCTGGACAAAGCAGCCCTCTGTCTAGGAGAACAGGCTAGACCTTTCTGTGGAGTGTATCAGCAGTGCTTATTCATTGGTTAGCAGTATCGCTGCTGAGCGATACGTGGGCATGTCTCTCCTAGTGATAAAAGGGAATGAAGTAGCACAGAGCTGGGGCCAGGGCCAGAAACACTCCAGGGACCTGGTGATGGGTGGGATAGCCTTTTTGGAGCTGCAGCCAGACATATTTAACCTATAATTATGTGCAATTATGCTGGAAGGAGCAGAACTCTAAAGCATCTGCAGTTTCCCAGTAGAAGCCTAGTTGTGCTTTATCACTTCATTTCATAAGGAGCGACAGTCTACTCCCAGTTAGAAGAATTAGAATTTGATGCATGTTTGGGATGCTGCTGCAATGAGGTCCCTTTAGTGTTTCCCTTTCAAAGCTGATTTTAAAAATTTAAAACTCTGGGATAAAATGTTCCAATCAGCTCAGGGGGTGTAGATCTACATCATACATACATGGGTCTAAATCCTGTGGGCCAGAGGAGTGGAGCTCACCCAGTCCCAGGGGCAGAACCAGATTGGGGGGCTGCAGCAGCTGGCTGAGCAGTGGCGATTGGATGAGCCAGGGGACTGCAGAGGTTAAGCAGCCATCACTTGTCCCTGGCACCGACACACGTCCCCAGTGGAGCTGCTGGATTTCAGCAGTGGTCTAGTCCCTCTAGGAGCCTCGTAGGTCAGACAACATGGCTCTGAGCTGTGCGTTTGACACTCCTGCTTTAGATTGCTAGGAAAATCTTGACCCTTGTCTCTTTATTCATATAGAACAAACAGTTGTTAGCTTTTTCTACTGTAGATGTTTGTTGTGGGTCTGTTTGAATCACCAGGTGCTGTGGAACCTGTGAATTCTGCAGAGCTTCCACTTCTCCCTGTTTCTACCATTAGAAAATGAGGGCAAGAGCAGCTCTCGTGTTTCAAAACACCCCAGTCCCAAATCTAGGTTAACATAGCCATCTTGTACAAGTAAATCCAGGGTACGTCTGCTTACTGCCTGAAGTTGTGGGCCAGATTTCTAGTGTTAGCTCTCTGTCTTTGAAATTCTGGATCTTTATCCCTGTATCTGTTTTATCCTTGGTTGCTCTAACTGGGGAAATAGCCACCCTGTCTGGTGGCGGGCGGGTGAGCCTGGAATGGAGCAAGCGCACTCTAGACAAAGCACAAAGGTGAATGTTTCTGGAAGATGAGTCCTGTTGCCATGGTTTTGACCAGGTTAACAGTCCCTTTACTGATGTCGCCTGTAGCTGGACCAAAGGAGCCAAACAGTGAGTCTGGGGATGGGTATAGCACAGGGGCATCTCGGCCACAGGCCTTCACCAGCAGCCTTTTCCCCTTTTTGCTCTGTTGCAGCAACGGGGAGGAGACGCGGTCAGTTTGCTAACTCTGTTCTGCAGTTCACTCCAGCACTGTGGTACAAAGCGAGAATCAGGCCCATCCTACTTCACATACTTACAGTGAAATGTTTTTTTCTGCTTATAATAAATCTCCTTTTTATGCTAATGGAGGGGACTCTTAGAAATGTTTTCTATGCTTTCCCTCTGTGACTGTTACAAAGAAGTGTGATTTTTTTTTTTTTTAACTGAGCATTCTCAGTTTACGTAAACATTATCCCTGGGATACATTTGCATTAATTTATACCTAATGTAAAAATCTCATCTTTGAAAGCTTGTAAAATGTGTCTGTCGTTTGACGTGTGTTACGGCAGGTATTGGATTCATCAGGAAATTCCAACACCGACCATCAGTGAAAGCAGAGATCCCTCTTTGATGCTTACAATGGGCTGGGGCCATTGGGAGTCACTCCACCGAAATTCCTGGAGCTGCTGGAGGCAGCGTGGCATAGTGAGCAGGGCAGTGGACTCCGGAGTCGAGAGTTCCCAGCTACGTCACTGATTTCAGACAGCTCATTTCCCCCTCCCCATACCTCCGTGTCCCCATCTGTAAAATGGTGCCATGATTTTTCTAAGGCACTTAGAGACCTGTGGATGAAAGATGCTACGTAAGGCACCATCTGAGGGGCACCATCATTCCTATATCACCATAGTGCCTGATTCTCACATGAGTTTTATGTTAATTCAGATTCATTGACATGAGTGGAGCTCCAAAGTGATGAATGGGGTACCCAGCTCAGTTGTAGAAAGTACGGTTTATGGCACCGATGGAATCAAGAAGATTCAAATCGTGTGCCCTTGACCGTGGTAATCAATCACCGTTATTATTTATTGCCAGGATTTATTTTAAAAAAAATAATTGATTAATTTTTCAAAGCTTGTAAAAAATAACAGTGGTATCGCTTATATATTCAAGCATACATCTGTCTTCTGTCACCATTAATGGTGGGGCTGTAGTCTTAGAACAGAAACATGGGGATGGACAGGATTATGGGGAATTCAACAGTGCTGTGACAGTTTATGCCAGCCCCTGTGCTTTTAATCCATCGTGACACTGAAGTTAGGATTAAGTAGGATTTTTCTGCCATGCAGACAGGTTTGTTGATTTTCAGTCATGGAGAAACAGAAAACAGTGAGGACTTGAAATATGTGGCTGGTTTTATTTCTGCATTAAAGTGAGTTGTTAGGCATGCGGCACCGTTTAGCACTCGTGATTACAGCTTCAGCTCTCTTTATGGTGGAAAAACATCTTGAGGCATACATCTTGAAAGTGTCGCATGGGAATTTGGGCTCCCATTCCCTGAGATGGGTTTAAAACCCCACGCTAAAAATTGGCACCTCAGGGATGGTGGTAAATAAAGCGAAAGTAGAGTGGTTACAAATTTTGCCATTCTTCAGTTTTAACTAAAGGCATTTAAAATGTAGAGCTTTGTTGCAAAGAATTAGTACATACTGCTTTTCAGCTGTTTTCTTGTTAAAGCCTTTGACTGGAAAAATACAGGGAAGCAATACAGAGGTGGTTGCTGTGCTGTGGGTTCGGCGGACTGAGTCAGGAGCCAGTTTAACAAAGAGGTTTCTTTTATGAACTCCTGCCAGTGATTAGCTGTGGTAGCGTGAAGTCAGGCAGAAGGAAGGGCAAGGTGACACAGTCAAGACCAACTAGTTTACAGTAGGTTGACAGAGTCGGTTGTTGCCAACCAAAGCTCATGCCTCTGAACCATGGGAGAGAGAGAGGCTTTAGATGGAAGGTAAAGGGAATATGAACACTCCAGCTAAACTGAAAACTGGTGCCTCCTATAGCAGCCCCTTGGAATAATCACCTTAGCTTCTGCTTTCTACATCTGCAGTCAGGCTAGTTCAGCAGCACATGGCATTACCAGTTTTACTTCACTGCTAAATGGGTTTGAGACTTGCTGCTAACCCAAAAGGCAGAGTGCCACTGAAATCTATTGCTCTCCACTTGTTTATGGTGGCTGAGGATCTTGTCCTAAATTATTTGGGGCTAGACATGGATGATTGGGGAGGGAGAGGAGAGAAAAGATGTAGGGTCATGCATGGTGGGCATCTCCATTTCGTAGGAAAGGTGAGGGAGGTATCTACTGTAGTGGGGTTCTTGGAGGACTCTAAGGAGAGGTGGTCCCTCAAAGCTACTGGCATCCTCCCAGCCCTACTTAGTTGCTTGGCACCTGAGCGTTTGCCATCTCTGGTGCTGAGATTCTTATTCAGTATGTTTACTAGGCTTGGTAGATCTGAATACAATGTGTGGAAGCCGTCATAGTCCTGGGATGGCATGTATGTGCATCTCTCCCTATGCCTGAAATCTTGTAAAGAAGAATTTTTCCAACTATTCACTTAGTCTAATAAAATAAATCACATTTACCCAAAGAACTGTGTCTGCCTATCTCCTTAGACCAACACGGCTATAAGCAAACCCCCTATCTCTGATTTAGGCATGTAAGTGCAGTTCAGGGCTGGAGTGAAGGGAAGAAAAGCTGCTCTCCTCTTCTTTACATTAGTTAGCAGCAGTGTCACTTAGTTTTGGGTAGGGGGGAGTAAGCTTGGGGGCACTTGCATACAGGCAATGGCAGGTGCTGCTGAAAGGCGAACATGAAGCAGCTAAATGTTCGCTTCTGTGCAATAAAAGAAAAAGGGAAGAAACTATGAAAAGGTGCTAGCCTCTTGTATGCTTCTGCTCTCCTTCCCCCTGGCGATATGCTTGTGTGCGTCCTTACAGGGGGACCTGAGCCCTGAAAATGAAATTGAGTTTGACCACTACGGACAAGTACTATTGTGTGCAAAATCAAGATTAATTTGTTTTCCCTAGTCTTCTACTTCACCATGTGGCAAAATCTATTTTTGCATCTGTTGGTTTCTAACAATGCCAGCACGCACAGCCCTTTGAACAGCTGCTTCCACATGTTTATAAATGTCTAGTGACTTTGATATAAGCAAATTTGATTTTTATTGACGCCCTGTCAGAAATGCACAAATGCAGCGACTTTGGGTTTTTTAATTCTTCAAGAACAAGTAACCTACAAACATGGTAAGGTGTATACGTGAGTCTGACTGGCATAGCATTCTGCCCGTCACTTGTAGCTCCCTTCCTATTATTATTAATAATAATAGTGATGATAATAATGATGATGATTTGTATGAGAGTAGTGCCAATCAGTAAAGCCGCCATACTGGCTGGAGCCTCTAGGCACTAATCTCAAAGAACTTACTATCTAAACAGGCCAGACTCAGTATGGGAGGGCAGTATGGGAGTATGCTGCAGGTGCCCAGAAATGTGAAATGTCTTGCCCAAGGTCAGTGGCACAGCTGGGACTTGAACACAGGTCACTTGAGTCTGTAGCCAGAAAAAAATATTCCACATTGTGTATTTTTGTATTAAAGCCCTAGAAGTTTATGGAGCAGCAATGTGTTACCAGTGCTTTATAACATACCAGGACTCTGTTTTAGTTTGTTAACTTTCTGTAATATGTGCGAGCTGTTTGTATCAAATGGCACAGAGGAGGTGACATTAAAACTCAAAAGCTGTCAGAATATTTTAGTTATTTATTTACAAGACCTTTCTCAGTCAGAGGCTGTAAAAACTTCGGTTTGTCAGGTTTTGGTGGTACCACGTAGACCGACATCATTTATTATTTAGGAATTGTTTATTAACTTAATCTGTGTCCAGTGAAATTTAAACTCCAGGGGAGAAAAGTCCTCACTGCATCTTTTCTCAAGGTTGCCAAATAGAGATATTTAAGATTCATCTGTGTGCACAGTCTCCGTCTATTGGCAGTTGGTGAAAAATAGCCGTGAATGATTTATAAATATGACTTGGAACTTCCGTTCCAGCTCAGAGGAAGAAAGTGCAGGGGTGTTACAGCTCTTCAGACATTACTTGAAGACGTGTGAAAGGCTAGTACAGCACTTGGATTTAATATTTAACAGTGAGAGGTTTTTGTGGGTTATGAGTGGTTCAGAATGCTTGGAAGAGCAAAATATTTGTATCATCCTACAGCCATGCTCTTAGATAAAATGTGTTAAGTACAGTGTGAGGCATAGAGATAGGACATGATTCTTAGTTTTAAGAGGCCCCTTCAGACTTTTTAGGCAAAATGAAGGAGTCTTAAAGTGATGGTCTGTGCAATTTATTCTCACTTTAGGGCCCTTGTGCCTTGCCAGAGTGGTGTAAATGGGCATTAACATAAATTAAAATCTGTCCCATGTTACCTGATTCTGATCTCAGTACAATTCTACTTTGATTTCAGGGGAGTTCTTTTTGACTTAGTGTCAGCAGGCCAAATAACTAATCACAGGCTGAGAGACAGGAAATAAAAAATGGGGTTATGAAAAAGTAAGAGGCCGTCACTCTAGAGTATGCTCCAGAAGGAGCAGGGAGACAGATGAGCAGATTCAGTAGGTCTGTTTGGGGATAAGTGATTCAGGAGGGCCTAAGTGATTCAGGAGCCCACACTCCTTTACAAATGAAAGGGACTTAAGTTGCTAAATCTCTTCAGTAAATTTATAAGCTTATCTACTAACCCAAATTTTCAGGGTTTTAGAAACCTGAGTGAGATTTCAGAAGCATTGGAGGAATTTACATTGCAGCCTTGGTAGCTGCAAGGTTGAACCTACCATAGACCGTATGTGGACGTGACCTCCGGCCATCGCAGCAGAAGGTTCTGTAAAAAAGCATTTAAAAAGCAGCATGTCTAACATTCACTAGCACAGCATGCTTTCACAATCGTGGTTTCAGAGGGACATATCTTCAGTTTAGAGTGTTAAAGGAATGGCAGATATTTTCAAACAGAGCATGAAACTTTTTAGTAGCAATTATGACAGCTGGTATCTTACTGAATCATAGCCATATGACTATACCCATAACTGCTCGGTTTGTTCTTGCTTTACTAATTATATCCATTATTTTGCTTTTATATTGTTCTCTGAATACGCAGTTGTTTTTCCGTACAAACCACATTGTCTTAACATATTTTCAGGATTTGTTATCTGTAGTGAAGCTCTCATTCATCTCCTGTAACGTGAAATGGAACATTGTAAAGTGTAAGCACTGGAGGTGATATGTTAAGGCATCTGTAAGTTGCCTTAATTAAAATGGAGTTAGATTTCCAGGCACTGGAATTGCACATGGGGCTGCTCAGTCTGTGCTTTTTTTTTTTTTTTTTTTTGCTTCCCGTCCTACAGC
>NW_017728980.1:14779079-14829225 GCF_001723915.1 Gavialis gangeticus
TTTTTTTTGCTTCCCGTCCTACAGCCGCATTCTGGAAGCCCCTGTGGTGGGGGTACCTGAACCTAGGAGAGAGCCAGGGCAGGCAGACTGGTCCTCTCTAGATTCACTTCCATTCTGAAAAAAGATGGCAGAAGCTGGTGGGGCTGGACAGTAGAGAAGAGACCAAAGGTATCCACACAGGGCTAAAGGAGTGCTCCCAATGTCTTTCTCCATTGAGGAGGAATATAGTGGGAAAGGGCGCGTTCTGCTTCCCACCTAAAACCCCCCAGCAAAGAATACTGTAAGTTCTGTGGGAAAGAGTGGGGCCCATTGGATGCAGTTTTCCTCCCTCTCTAGCAAGAGATCATCAGTTAAGCAGATCATCGCTGTTCCTTGAGTGGATGCCGCTCATAGAGTTTGGGGAGCATGCACATTTTAAACAGAACTCTTCTGTTGCATCCCATTGTTGGGTCTCTGGTTTTCCCGCACCCAGAGGCAACGTCTCTGCTGTGCATCATCAGGTGTCCCCATCTCTCTGGCACCAGCATACCTTACATGACACGTTTACAGGTTATCGAGTTGTACAAGGGAATGGGTGTGTATGATTCACTCCCAGTTCATGAATTGATAATTGATTGACGCATTTATAGAACACATTGATACCCAAGAAGAGAATATGGAAATACATGCTAGGAATCACTGGATTCACAATCTATTTCCGATTTGCCTTAGAAGCCTGTGCTATGTCAATGGTGTCTTTAATCTTCCATTCATCTTATTGTCTTTCTTCTGGAGCTGTTTACCCACTCAGCATGATATTTTCTTGCAGTAGAAAAGCAAGGTCTCCCTAGCGCTTGCTTATTGTCATTAAGAGATTACCTATCTTGAGAATTATGTTCTCATTTTTTCCTTCATTCTCCCCTTGGATTGTGCTACTTGCACTTCAAACTCTTAGTAATTAAGGCATTAAAAATTCAATAGAATACAAGCACAGAATTCTGCAAGCGTGAGTATTAGTTTGTAGAGAAATTGGCATCTCTGGTCATGCTTTGTAGCTAAGGTTATGGCTGGAGTTCCATTTAAATACCCCTTTTAGAGTTCATGGAACTTCCTACTTATGGACTTAGTCCATTAAAGAGGGTTATTTATTTATTTATGCAACTGCATATTACTTTCCATTAAAATTTCATGGAGGTTTTTATTTAGCATGCATTATAGTCTTGTTTATATGGACCCACAGAAATTAGGGATGGAATCCAATGCTTAGGCTATATCTAATCCATTCTTGGTGGGCCACTGAAAGATTGTTCCCTGTGGTACATTTATTCTCAAGTTACTTTAACCAGTTTATCCGTCCACTATGCATTGCCTCACATCACTATATAATCTTCTGTTTAAAATATAATGGCACAAGCAAATTTCCTAGTGGACTTCATGGAATCTCTGGCTTTTCAAGCGTTACAGGAATCTCTGCTTTGGGCTCTGCATGAATAGTATGGTGCATCTCGCTGCACAGCCCTGAAATGGCAGTTGTGGGATGCTCCTGAGACATGTGGTCCTTCCCCTGTACACCATACAACCTTCTGCAGTACAATAGGAAAGTCAGAGGATCATAGACAACAAGGGTTGGAAGGGACCTTAGGAGGTCACATCTAGTCCAGCCCCTGCTCAAAGCAGGACCAACCCCAAGTACATCATCCCAGCTGAGGCTTTGTCGAGCTGGGTCTTAAGTCAAGAATGGCTTATCAGATACAGCTCCAAATGTTTGTAGCACGTGTTGTTAGGGCAGAGATTGTGTCATAATGTGTAGGATTTTGGCTAAGATTGGGCCTGGTAATGAACCAGGGGATTTTCAGAAGAGATGGGAGCAGTGGTCGAACTAGTTACAGACCATGAGATGTGATGAACAAGGGAGACGTTTCTTTGCATTGCAGCATGGATGTCTTGGGTGAGGTTTCTGTTAAGAGTTGCCTGTTGTGCACGTTTGACCACCTCTGCATAAATCACACTTCTATACCTTGTGTAACTGTTGCCTTGTATTACACTACACAGTGCCCAGTTTTGTGCTGCAGTGAGGAACTGACCGGTTGCAAGATCCCCCAGTCTGCTCCCCTGTAACAGAAAGGCACCAGTTTCTTTATCTGAACTAGAAAATTGCTTCTGTGCATAGCAGTGTGTGTTATGATCCCAAGCAGCCTTCCCTCTTCACTCAAAATGCCATTAGTATTCGTTGTGGCATTTAATGGAGATTGTACTGAGCTTGCATAATATTATAGACCCTATGGGCTCTTTATAATAAATACATTTAATACATATTGTTGGTATTTCAAAATGAATCTTTTCATCATGCTTCTTAATTCTCCAACTTAGCAACTTCAGAAGGCTAATTTGTTCATGAAAATCTGGTCATTACACTACTCCGAAGTGTACTTGTTCATAATTTGACACGAGTGTCATGATTCACTATTTATTATATCTTATATGCTCTTGCTTTGATTAACTTTGACTTAGTTGATCATAAACTGGGCAAGAATGATGAATGTAGAGGCGATTATTACACTGGGATGAAAAGGACATCACAGAATATTTTAGACTTTCATCAGTGAAATATATTAGCCTACTGCATCAGTGGTTGAAGCAATCTGATAGGAAGCCACTTAGTTGGGATGTTTTATTGACAGAAATTATAAAATAGAGCCCTGAGAGAACAGCAGAATGCAGTACGTTCATTTCCATAGCAAGACGGCTACTAGGCTATTCTTCAGACGAAAGTATGCAGTATATATGACTTCCTATTGATTCCAAACCTGTGGCACCTTAGGCTAACTTACTTAGTATCTGACAAAAGGAAGATGAAAGGCAGGCTGGAAGAAAGAGGTTCAAGTAATTAATTTGTTTCTCTTTATCAGTTGCATTCTATCACACTAACGGAGTTAGCATATTGATTTTAATTCATTGCTCTTGCAGCAAATAAAAAAACAAACAAACCCAAAAAGCCCTCATAATTGTAATGAGCAACTAAACACATGCTGATTATTATGCAGCCAAGGATGATATTGTTATTTTCTGGCCTTGAAGTTTGGATATGCTTATTGGCTTCTGATTACATAGGGAATGTACTGGAAATAGGGTGTAGATGGAGGGATTGTACACCCGGTAGCACTATGAGACACTTAGCCCATCTTGGAGGAGTAGCTTAAGGAACTACTCCCATGCTTTAAGTTATGGTCATGATTAAGTATTTTCAGTCCTGATTCAGGAAAGCACTTGGGCACATGCCTGTGTCCACGCCTAGTCAAGGACACAATTTTCAAAACCCCTTCAGGACTGGCTGCGGGTCCAGTGATAGTTAGGCGGCACTTTCAGCTGGTATGTTTGTACTTTCCGTGCCCTATAGCAACTTTGGCATGTCTGAAAATCTCATGCAAGAGCATTTAAGAAAAGCCTTATGTCTCGCGTGACTGATTGTAAAGCCGGTACTCTCCTGAATAGAGGCTTTAAGGAAGTTGGGGCTGTGAGGAGTGGTCTGCCAGTAAGGCAGGGGAATAGATGTCTGTACTTACAGAATTCTAGGCCTCTTATTTGGGATGGGTGGAAGTTGTTAGCTGTGTTTCTTCTTTCTCGTTTGTGGATGCTGAATCCCAAACCACTCTCTTAACCTTGTGCTGCCTGGACAGCTGTCTGAACCAATACCGTTCTTAAGCTGTTCTTTCTTGCTAATGCAAAGCAGTCTGAGGCACTTACTGGTACATTTTGTCAGGAGGAAAACATAGTGGATTTGATTCTGCAGTTAAAGCATCCCCATCTAGACAAATACGGAATAGCAAATTATTCCATTACATTTCTTGCGTCTTGTTCAGGCCATTTTCTTTATCTCCTAAAAGGTGTTTTTTTTTTTTAAGCACTGTCTGAATTCTGGAGCAAGCCTTTCCTTGCCATTGTATTTTGACTGTCAAAGAATTATTTGTCCATTGAATGGACAGTAATATAATCCTTTTTCCTCCTCATTTTCTGTTATCATTCCATTTTGATTTCAATCAGGGAATCCTGTTATCAATCCAGGTCAGCGTGTAAAAGCTGTTGGGCAAGATACAAAGGTTTTGGTGTTAAAAATGTACGTTGCCTCTTAAAGATGTGTTATTTATTCTTTATAGAGATCAATACGGTGCCTGTCATCATGGTGTCCGGGCAAGGCCTAAATTCCAAATACTAGGATCAAATCTTTGAAATAAAGGCTATTGTACAAAGAAATAAGGACTGGATTGTGGCTGTGCATCATGGAAACGTGCCGCCACGGGAGCAGATTTTCTCTGAGAGTCATGATATGAATTTTGGCTCCTCGTTTGCTCCATCAGGGGGGCAGTCTGGGAAGCACTAGAGGAAGGTGCCCTGGTTGGTGCATTGGAAGCTCTGCCCTCTTTCTATCCCTGCCCACCCACCCGTGTGGGAGGAGGAGGGAAGGGGGCAGAGGCTGCCTGGTGGGAGGGTTCCACGTGGGAGAACGTGTGCAGGTACTGTGCATTTCTCCACGGCTGCGACAAGTCATTGCCCTGGGTGGACGAGCATGGAGCCCAGTCTGTTGGCCTGGCAGAGAAGAGGACTCCTCTCACAGCATGCTGCTTGGGGCTGCACACAAAGAGGTGGCATTTGCGCGCACACATCTTCCAGGCTGGTTGCGCAGAGGGTTCTCCAAGTATGTGCATTCATTTCGTAACTTGCTAACCTGAGATCAGAACAAAGTCAGGAAGAGAGGGTTCGTTTTGCACTGTTTGTTCAGACTTGGGCAGCCCTTATTCGGATCCCAGCCTGCTCTCCAAGCTCTTCCCCCTTCCATTTGCGCTGGTACTCTTACTGCATTTGCTGCAGCCATGGCCTCTAGACCTACCACCAGGCTCCAGAAGGATCTTTTAGAAGAACCCCTCAGTAATTCTTTGCACCATTTTCTTCTGTAATGAAGTGCAGAGACAAGCAACAGAAGAGATGACTAGAGGCCCCTTCCAGCCCTACTTTCCCTTTCATCCTTTTCTATGAATATCTCCAGCTTGTTCCATTTGTAGTACATTTAGCAGCAACTGCAGAACCAAAAACCTGTCTTCATGAAAGTTTGGGCTCCCTTACCCATTCCTGAAGGCTTTGAACAAGGGGTTATGGCGAAGTCTTCTTGCTTTTATATCACAGACAACTAAGTAACTATGGATGCAACAGCTAGCAGGGTTTTTCTTTCATATTTGTAAAGTCCAGATGCTAATCACCACAGCGTCTGCAGAATGGACCCTTGGTTCTTCTGCTTCCCAGTCCATCCAAGTGTGCCAGGTAACATTTTCAGAGGAATCCAGGGGTGCAGAGGGCCCCAACTGGATTGGGATTAACCAGTGTAGCTGCAGGCATGTGAGTGTTTGTCCCCAGGAGCCCTGGTGCTCCACTGGACTATGGTAGTCCACAGAACCACTTGCTGTATTCATTACACCAAAGCAGTTTGAGCTTGTACTGAGCAGCTACGTTATTTTGTTTAAAATAGTTTGTAGCTGTACCATGACAAATGACCAGAGCCTAGTCTTTAATGCAGCCCACCAACTCTTCCCTGCCCATGCAGTCTGAGGTCCCCTCTTTCACGGGGAAGAGTGACCTTTCCAGTTTCTGTAGTGACATCCCTTCATTCTTGCACAATAGCTGCTGCCCACAGACTTGACGTTGCACGTGTGTTGACAGCTTTGCTGCATTGGGATGTCATTTCTCTGTCTAGGCTGGTGGGGTGGAAGGAGACCTCTCAAGTCATCTCCTGGTAGGAAACGGAGTAGGAAATTTTACAAGGGAGTTGTTGTGACCAACAAAGTTCTGACTCAATAAATCCATGCACCTGTGGAGGGAAAAAATAAACCAGTTTATAAAATAGTATTTTACTTGATAGACAGTTACAGTGCAATTTTGATGTTTTGGGCAATTACAGTTTTACCTGTGGAATAAAAATGATTTTAAAGAACGGCTCATTTTCTTTTAAAGAACTTTTCCCCCAAAGAACATTCAGGATAAAGAAGCTCATTCAGACAGTGCAAGGCTGTCAAACTGAACACATAAAAGGCAGAAAATTAAACACTTTTTTCCCAATTTGTTTTAAACTTTAGCTCAATTTTAGCACGTCGTAACTATTTTACTGGCACGAGAGTGTTACACTGTGTGCTTTGAAAGCTGAGTTCTGCCCACTTAATGCGTAAGCCTGAATTAATAATAAAATGCTGTCAGCAAGAAATGGAGTCACTTTCCAAAAATGAAGTTAAAAGTTGTTTCAACTATTATGTCATTCTTTTACAGGTTTATTTTTAGTGAGATTTCCATAAGTGATGTTAGTTAATGTAGGGAATTGAAACAGTGAAGAGTGGAACAGATTTTTTTTTCCTATTCGTGGCTGTCATGCTTAGCAGCGTGGGTGCAGATCAGTGAAGTTTTTTTGCTTGTTTGGGATTTGTGGTTTAATCTTAACCAAGTATTTGACCGTGACTCTGCAGTGGTAGGCCCTGTAGCACCTGGAGTGCCCAGCTGGCCACCCACCTGAGTCGTAGGCAGGCCTAGGACTTCCTAGCTTCTGAGATCAGGTGAGGTGAAGTGGGAGTATCCAGTCACGCATGGTTGTAGGCTCTTGTGTAACAGAGAATTTGATTTTTTTTTTTCTTTTTTTTTTTTAATTGAGAGGAGTGTGGTGGGGCCTGCAGGAGTACGCTGGTATATACAACAGCATGTTCAGTTAGACAACAAGTTGTCAAAGTTACATTCACAGATCACTGTTTGGGATAAGAACCAGAGGATCATCCAGAGGGTGGAAGAACTAAGAGTGTATCTTCATTGTATTTACTGCTCTGGTAGACATATTTGAGTTGACTTTTAAATCAGCTAGTTAAGGTACTGCCAGCATTGCAGTTCCTGTAGCACAGACCCCACAGAATTCTCCTGAGAAGCTGAAGTGCTATAACATAGAGCAGAGCTGTACAGATTCATTTTTTTTTGGATGCTTAGATGTCCTGTTGACCAGAATAGCACAACTGTTTAGATGCAAGGGTGGAAATATTCCTCTTCCTGACAGATTGATTCATTATAGTAAAAAAGTTTCCTTATATTGCCCAATGTCAGAGAAGCTTGTACAACACAAATACATGCTGATGTCTGTGCCAAGAAGGATGCTGGACAATCAATCATTTGCTGTCATATTATGGAAAAGTATTTTGGTTATGGTCTTTTGGCATTTGGAAGAACTATTAGGTCATAAATCTTGATAATCGTTGTGGAACCATAATCTGTTATAATATCAATAGACTTTGGGTGAAATCATGTTCTGTTAAATAAATGGCAAAGCTCCCTGGATTTCAGTGGAACAAGATTTGCACTGTCGGTACATATCCTCTGAGGCACCTTCATGTTTTCTGGGGAATTCTCTCTACACTGATTATAGAATCTTGCTTTGCAGATAGCGAATGTCTTGTTGCCTCAGATGCCACTTTTTTAAGGAGCTTGAAGTGACGAGCAGATTTATGAAAAGCAGGTGCAGGCTTCCACAGTGTATGCAGATGCAGGGCCAAGTTGTCTCTTGATGTAAACTGGTACAGTTCTCTTGACTGCTGGAACAGCAGCACTTTATGGCTAGGGACAGAAGTTATACATACGTTGGTTTCAGGCGTCAGAAATTGGTTTAAACCTGTAACAGAACAGAAGTTCAGTGCGCAGAAACCAGTTTCAAAATGGCTGAAATTGGTTTAAAATAAACCTGGCTGAGTGTAATATCAGACTTAACTGATTTGGATGAAACTGGTTTATGACACTTCTGTCCCAGACCCCTTCCTGGTTCAAGTTAAATCACAGTCCCCCAGCATCCCAGTATGCTTTCCAGCCCTGGGCTGGGCTGGGCTGTGCTGTCTGCTTCAGCAGAGGAGGCTTGGGGTGGAGGGCAGGGATCTGGGCGGGGGTCTGGGGCAGGGAGGAAGGTTAAACACCCCTTCCCCTGCTCAAACGTACTGCTGGCTGTGACTGTGGACTATAAATCCCAGAGGCACCTGGAAGCAGCCTCTGCCTATGCCTGGAAGCAGGAAGAGTCCTGCTGCTGTGAGTCTGGGATAGAAATCCCAGAGACCTCGCGGGCAGCAGGAAGAGGAAGCGAACACACAGCCCATGCTGGCTACGTGTCAGAGAGCCTGCTCTAGCATCCTCCCCTGTGCTCTAGCATCTGAGCCACTGTAGGTATGTGGTTGCATTTCCTGTGTCAAAAGTACATGCGTGTCCAGTTGTTTCTCAGTTCAGTCTCTACAGTTGAGACTAACCTGCAAAGACTGAATCGAATCAGCCTTGGGCTTCTGACTGTCTGTACTTAGCCTATATCTGCAGTTAAACTGGCTTGCTGTGGAAGCCTGTGGTGTGTTCAATTCTGTCAGTAGTGCCTGGTATATAATCAGACATTATATTCCTGGCCTTGCCCTTTAGCTGATGAGCTAGAACATGTCACTTTCCCCTCTCTCTTCCTCAGTTTCCCCTTCTGTAAAATGGGGATAATGATCCCAACTACCTTTTGGTACAGTGCTTTGAGAGCTATAGATTGAGATAAGAGTGAAGGGGGCACTAGTTTGTTCTTTTCTACCCCACTCTTGGTAGCAAGAATATGTCATTCTTAGGGCGATTTATTTTATAACTGTATGCCTTGAAGTTCAATTGTGCTACTGTGAATAGCTGAGTTACCTATAATCTGATATTGACTTGTTACTATTCATCTGCTGCAAGTGTGTTTGCTAATTGATCTGGATGCAAGCCAGGGAGATCTTTCAAATAGGGTGGTTTATATAAAGCAGTTTTAATAAGGGATTCAATGAAACCTTTCATACGAAGTAACAAAAGCTAGAAGGCGTTGTTCGTGGAGAACATGACTGACACCCCATTCGAATGAACGCTGAACAATGCTAGATCGTGTGGGTCACTAGAACCCACTTTGGCAAGGTCAGCTAAAAATAACTTAATGTATTCTGCAACCGGGAGTGCTGTTGTTCTGCTTAGCTGTTTTTGTAGGAAGCAGCACTGTGTGCTGTTTGGAAGACTCTAAATGAGCTGATGTTGGAGCAATCACCATTCTTTTTAGCTTCCATGTTGCTTTGTATAGTTTGCATGCTGCACCTTCTCCTAAGGGTGTAAAAATGGCATCAGCTGTTAGAAGGTGCATCTTCACCTGAGTTTCCTCCATTTCCGTGCGCTGGTCTCCAATCTGCAACATCAGCTAATGCTACACATCCCAAACAGGGCGTGAAATCTTCTGTTCTGATGTGCAAACACAAGATGTCTGCAAGCCCCTCAACAGTGTTTTGCACTTTGGTAGCATTTTACATCTGAGAATTTTCAGTTGCTTTTCAAACACTTTACTGTGTTTTCTCACATACACCATGCTCTGGAATACAATATGCACCTCATTTTTGGGAAGAAAGAATGAAGAAAAGATGTTTCCAGGGCTAAGGCTGCACAGACCAGGGACAGAGCTAAAAAAGGCTGCAAGTCTGTGAAATAGGAGAAAAGAGGCTAGGAGTACCTACCTGACAGCAAAATTGCCAGAAGAAAGGTTATCTTGATTAGTGGAACATCAAAACCATTAAAAGGAGAGACCCTTGTTAATACATGTAAGGTGAAGAGCACAGCCTTATGGTGGTCCAGTACACAGAGCCTGTATTGACATGGTGCACAGACATTTTGATGACTCCCCTATGCAGGGATGAACTTCTCTCAGATATTTCGGTCTTCAGTTTGTTTGATTTATTGTGTCTGCCTTTGGCATCAATAGAAGTTAGGTCTGTTGCTGAAAAAGAAAGTCTTAGCCTCTGTTTGCAGTGAAATAGCATAACCTTTAGATTTTAAGAAGTTTTTCATGGCTGTTTAAGAATCCGTGTTAAGCAATTTCCATGTACTGTTTGCTATTCTCAGCTACTTGTTAAAAAGCATTTATTTTAAAAAGGCTCCTGATTTTAATAAGCCATAAGTGCATTTTTGTTGGCAGCTCTCAGTGATTCAGGCAGCAGAAATTTAAACATTTTTCTCTTGCTTTTTTCAAATTTGACTCTGAGCTTTTAACATTGGGATAAACAGTTCATGTAGTGATTAGTGAGACAGTGGCTTCTGCAGTTTCTTCTCTCCAAGTCCCTAAAGCTTTGTCACTTTACATGAAATAAGAGAAAAGGGGTGGCAAGAAGACGCTGCATCTGCACCGGAGCATAATTAGGCTAATTCTGCTGTGGTTGTTCCATCTCACCACAATAATGGCACGAGGTGCTGTACTTCCATGGAAATACACTTTCGTATCAGGGCTGTTGCACTGAAGTTAACAAAGGAAATATGGTGAAGGAACATTTCAAGACCGTTGATGAGATGAGGATTTTACCTCTAGTCCCTTCCTTTCCTCTCCTTGCCATGGTCTTTTTTTCCCCTCGTCTCTCTTCAGTCTTCCTCACAGGCACGAGTGGAAGGAGAAGGGAGGTGAGAAGCTTGGGGGAAGTGTTGATCAACTAAAAGGTTCAGAGCAGAAAACAGTTTAAATGTGCAACATGGTATTTACATTTCCACCCCTGCATTATATATTCACGGGTCTCTGTATGCATAACCCAATATGCCCCATGTTTTACCAGCCACTTCTGTTCCCACAGGTCTCCCAAATGCATGTCCATGGTTGTGTTCCTTCTTTCAAGAACCTTGCAGAGCCTGGCATTCACTCTGCTAGTTGTGGTTTAGAGGGTGGTGTACTGAGGGACATGAGCAGCTGCCTGGTGACACTACCTTTGACTGTGTGGGCTTGACAAACTGGTGGGGAACTCTCCTTAAGTTTGGCAGAGGAATGGAGTAAAAGCCCTTCTCAACCTGGCATTTAATGGCTCTGGAGCTTCTCTTCTTCCTCTCTGTTGATTCTTGTCCTCTGATGAGTTTTGTAAGCAGATATGTTTTCCACCCTTCTGTAAAACGCAGTCCATGCTGCATGTTTGATAGCACAGAGTTAAAAATGGATTCCCACCTGGGACTTGGCTTCGGCAAATAAAGCAAACAAATAAAGTTAGCCACCAGGCGGGGCGGCATAAAGTTCAGTGCAAAAATGCTTTCTAAGCTGGGCCGTCCCTGAGTTCCTTCCCTCCTCGCTGCTCAGCCCACATCTTCTGCTCTCCCCTACAGTCAATCCATGGTTGAGATTAAGGAGCTGAGGGTGAGTAAGATTAATTTAGCGTCTGTCAGAAGGAACAACAACACCTGCTAGTGGGGTGTGTTCTCACTCAAGCATTGCTGGCCTGTTAGATTTGTTGTGGGTTTTTTTTTTTTCACATTCACCTTTTATTAAGCTATTCACATCCTTTCACAGCCACATTTTACAGGCAAATTGGAAGCTCCTGATCTTCAGTATCAGTGAGAACTAATCATGGATCCATAGTCCCTAATTTTTCAGATCACTGCAGGGGGCTTTAGCAGTACGTTTTCCAGTGACGGTAATGAGATTTGTGTACTAAAAGTCCATGTAGCACTTCTGAATGTAGGGGATGACATGACTTACAGTTGTGTGATGGTAGGAAGGAGTTTGGGCTAGCAGCTTGGAACCAATAAAAATAGGTCATACTGGTGCAGAAAGGTTAATTAAGTAATAATAGCTAACTGGGTAATGGTGTGTTCAAGCTTGTACAGCAAAGAATAAGTCAGAGCTTAAGGTGTCCTGTGTATTTGAACAAATGTACGTGGGTGAGCTGAAAAGAGTGTTTTCTCCCAGTTCATTTTCCCAGTACCAGGTTACTGTGGAAGGATGAGCTGCATTTGTTTGCATTTTGGGCACAGTCCCAGTATACACTTGAAATAGGAAAAATAGGAGATGCTTGGAGATATACGAGCCCTGTTCTCTCATTTAACCCAAAGCTGCATTACACAACTCTGGTAGTATCCAGAGGCCTGAACATGAGTATAAATGCGAGTATATCTGTGTAACTTAGGGGACGGGCCGGAATGTTGTGGAAGTGTGACATTGAGAACGAGACCTACATAAATTTAACTAAGGCACTGATCTTTGTTTTGTCCTTCAAACCCCTCCTCCAAAGAATATCCAAAATGCATTTATTGTGGGTTCAATGTGGGTTTTGCATGCCCAGCCTAGCAGCTCACTTAATCTGTAAAATCTGAAAACTCCAGCCCAGAATTATGCTATGAAAATCATGTTGAACCTTTCTCTCTGACCCATTAATGTTATAGATAGCTATGGACTATTGGTTGATGAATTTGAATGTCTTGGAATGAAAGATATATTATGTTGGTTATTGGCAGTATATTTGAGTTAACATTCATGGTGACTTTGCAGTGCATAGATTATTACTTATGCTATTACTGACCCATATTAATGGGATCAAGAACAATACATCTTCAGTAAAGGAGAGGCCTTGCATCGCTGAACAATAATGCAGGAAAATGTGATTTGAAGATGAGAAGCTTTTTATTGGCGCATTTCCATTGGCAACAGCACAAAAGGGCTTCATAACCCATTGCTTTTCTGTCCAGCTTGCATTACACAAATTGAAGTGCGGATTTTCAGATTGATTCAAAACTCAAAAATGATCAAACAGTTCATTTTTTTGCCTGAATGTGTAAACCTCAATAACAGAGAGAGGAGAGGCCATCAGGAAAACAACATCCACAGGTTTGTTTGTTAGTAGCCTCAGGCCATTACCAAGAAAGGAGTGAGTTGGCATCACGTTTTGTCTTTCCGTCACAGCTCAGTTGGTGTAGCTCCATGAGCTTTACTGAGGTATGCCTGCCTTTTAGTTGGGCAGTGTGGTTGGCATACGTGGCCAGTTGTTTGTCTAGCTCAGTGGTTTTCAGCCTGTGTCTGTGGACCCTTGGGGGTCTGCAGACTATGTCTGAGGGGTCCGCAAAAGATGACTGATCAGTCAAAACTATGTGAAACCTGCACTTACAATTTAAAGCGGTCCATACCTCCATTTGAAAATTTTTAGGGGGTCCACAAATAAAAAAAAGGTTCAAAACTACTGGGTTAGCCGGATCAAGTACCCAGGAAGATGCAGTAGCACTTGCTTCAGTGCAGGCTGCACAAGATCCCGCGAGTCTTGAACTCTCACTAGTGCATGCCAAAGCACGCATCATCGCATCTTCACTGCTATTATTCCTTGACTTGGTTAGTAGGGCTGTGCGAAGCTTTGGTCCCTGACTCGATTTGGCCTGGGTTGGTGGCCAAATCTCTGAATTTGAATCGAATCAGAGGACCCTTTAATCTCTCCAAATTGATCAGACAGATTTAGCTATTTAAAGCTGTGTCTACATCCAAATGTTTTTTTTTTTTTTACATACCTCTAAGTAGCCGGGGCTCCAAACACTGCAGTGCTGGGGCAGAGGCAGCGTCCCACAGAAGCGTGGGGGGTTCCCCAGCATGCTCGGCAGCAGACCTGGAAGTGGACCAGAAGCACTTCCAGTCCACTTCCTGGTCCACTGGGGAGCGCGCAGGGGGACCCAGCACCCTCCCGGCTTGGCGACTGGTGCCTCCGGGGTCATGAGGGGAAACGAGGGTAAAGAGGAAGCAGCAAGCTTTGGAGGAGCGATGCACTAGGTACAATTCACTGTAGAGGAATATGCGAGAGTGTGAATTACAGCATCTAATGCAGAAAGCTTGATTTTTGTGCCTGCCAGATTTGCATGGTTTGCTCCCTGTATCAGTGCTGCCATGAAGGCCACAAGGCGTATTTTCAGCAGCCTGGCATCATGCCCTCCATATCTCGTGCCCATGGGGGCCTGGGTGAATCCCAGCAGCCTCTGTCCTTTGCTCGGTTGTCTTCCCTCTGAATGTGCCTGGCTTGCCTATACCAGGACTTGCTAGGGGAGGCAATTTCTGGACATCCTCTCAGCACCTGCTCTGGAAATCTTCCCTGGATGATTTTGTGGCTCAGAGGAGTCCCTTTTCCGTGCTCTGGCTGGGGTGATGATGTGACACTGGCTGCAGATTGAAGTCAGGTTTTTGCACATCCTTATAATTAAGCACGTGCTCAGATGCTTTGCAAGATTGAAGCTGTTGTGGGGTTTGTTGTGCATGTGTGGCTGTTCGTTAGCATTCCCCTCCTCGCTGAACCAGCCTATATGGTAAAAAGCAGTGCAAGGCAGGGGAGGGGTGGGGGGAGTGAAGAAGAGCTCCTGGACACAGCTGAGCTGCTGTCACAGCCTGGGAGCATTTTCTGTCTTGTGCCACCATTTTGTGACTGATCGTAGAGAGAGCAGGGAAATGGTGGGGTTTCTGAAGTAGGCTGCTTGTCATCTGCAGATGCTGCCCTTATAACGGAGCAAACGTTTGTTTAACTTCATGGTATTATTCTTAAGGCATGACAGCGGAATTCATTCCTGAAGGGCCGGCAGCTCTGGTAGCTTAAGGGCTGAAGGTTTCCTGGAGGCAAACTGCTAACAGCTGGGAAAGCATTGCTTTGTTGAGCTACTCGTGCTGGCATTAGGCAGCGTGTCTGATCAAGGCCGAGGAGTTGCTGAGCCCATCCCGGGGGTCTGACTTTTGGTCTGAAGCATCGGTTAATAAATAATATCAGCAGTTGGTAAAGTGATGCGCAATAGCTTGCAGATGACGGCCAGTCTTCCATGCTTTCTTTTCCTTTGGGGAGAAGCACAGAGTATGTGTCTAAAGAGTACAAGCACAACTACTTTACTTTACTTCCACACGGTTTAATACTCAGCCAGGTCGTGTCCTAATAACCATTCAGCTTATAACACAGAACACTGCGATATCTGCTTGCAAGGGGGTAATTAATGTGGGATTCTGGTTTAGAAAACTGCTGCATCCATTGTGTGGGCATTTAATTATTTAATTCTAGATATTTAATTAATGATTTAATTTCAGCATGCTGGGTCAGAGAATAGAGTAATTTATTTCTTATTAGAAACATTCCCAGTGTTCTATTTTTTTTTCTCCATAAAAAATCCTAAGAGAAATGCCATTCCCCTCTAAATGCCCCATAGGCTGAATGCATGTTGTGGGCTTGTGCCTGCATTTTGAGAGACGTAAATCACATATAAGTTCTGGATTCTCCCTGACACCATCCTCTAAAGGAAGAAGAATTTTTCCTGACTGCTTACATTCAGCTGCTACGAAAATGCCAAAGCTTATTTTAATGGATCCTCAGTCTATTCCTGATTTTTACTGAGAGTTTGAAATGAATCTGTTTCCCAGCTCTGTCATAATGCCCTTGACTTGTTGGCTTTTTTGACCCCAAGGCTCCTTTCAGCCTTTCTGCGATCGTTGTGATTCAATGCAGAATTCAACAATGAGCCTGGGGAAATTCCAGCTGTGGTACTTTGGTTACCCTCTTGGTCAAATATAACCTTTCAGTTCTGGTTCTGTTGAGCAGTAGGAGCTCATGATCAAGCATCAAGGGAAAAGAAGTCTTCTTCCCACAGACGGTGCTATTTGAAAACATATGATAATATTGCAGGCAGATTTCTAATGTAAAAGCATCAGGGCTAGTGGGTTTTTGTGAGACACCAGGCATGTGGCTCTGTAAAACCTCCTTGTACAAGATCAGTTTTGTCTGAAACAGAAAGGAAAAGATCAACCTCCAAAACCATCCCAGACGTTCATTATGTGCATCTGGCTGGTCCCCTGGCTAATTACAGATTTATCTGGTGGGATGGTGCAGTTGGAGTTTTAAGCTGTATGGCTCACGTCACTGGTGATCAGATGGTGTGCGGTAGGGTGGTATAGGAAGAGCTGCTTCTGCCTGGGCTGGTTTTCACTCTGCATCCCTAATGTATGAAATGTGTTTTTAAATGTCTGAAATGGGCTCCTCAGGCCCTGGCTGGGGTGCTTGAGACGGAGGTGAAGCCCTCACTTGGTGTTTTACAGCCTCTGCATTACTAGCAATTGGCGATTTGTTTCTAAATGATCTATTTGGATGCTTTTCAGCTTCTTTGCTATCTAAATGGCACAAAAAGAAGGCAAAATTCAAAAGCATTTCCCTGTCGAAACCCCCTTTTCTCCAGCCACCTCAAACGTATTAGTGCACAGGCTTCCACCCCAACAAAGGCCCCTTTGAGCCTTGTGTTGGTCCAGCATTCCCGTCTTTCACATGAAATTAAGGACTGTGATTTACTGCAGTGACCTGAGAGCTCTTGTTTACAGCTTCTTTTTTCATGCCTCCTTCTCTGCGTGCTTTAGTTATGCTAACGGTCCACTGTATAGTGACGGATGGGGTTGTGTCATGTAGGTCAGAGGTAGTGGTCAGTGGGGTTTCTGGGTGGAGTTAAAGGGTAGGGTTTTTTTTTCCTTGTAGACCCTGACTTCTTTGACTTTTCTTCTGGGGGAGGGAAGTCTTTTTATGGGATATTTATTAGGCTTCTCATAGATTTTCTTACACAAAGGGAAATATCAAACAGCAAAGAAGAACAGAGGACGGCCATCGACTCTTGGCGTAAAACCATTTCCTTTGCCTGCTCAGCTGCACCCATTGCTGTCAAACGGTTATGTTGTGTAGTGCTGGCGGTGATAAAGTGATGCACGTTGCTGATAGGATTGTCGGGGAGTGGAGCTGGGTGGGGATTTTCGAAAACTCAAGCTCCAAAGACATTTGATTGTTTTGGAGAGTCTGTCCTGGATTTTTGTCCCAGTTTTTTTTCTCCTTAGTCTCTCTCAGTTGGCATTTGTGGGAACAGTGGCATGGCATTTAATGGTGGCAAGGCATCATTTAAATGCAGCATTCTCCAACATTTTTGTTTTGTAGCTAGAAATGCTTGCTTCCCTGCATGCAGTTCAGGATACTGCTCCATGAATAGTGCTACAGTATCCCATAAAGTCCTAAGTACTCATTGTCGGCTATTTTTGCTGTTACACCAAACACGTCCAAGCACTAAAGTTTTATATTTCATGGGGGCACCGTGCGGGTTAATCACAGAAACGCCCCTGCAATGCAGATGATGCCTGAAGTGAATGCACTGTAGCAGAGCAGGCTATTATTCTACAAGACTGCTGACTAGGACACATGTTGGGTCCTGTTGGAGTCCCCATAGAGAGGCCCTTTGACCGGGGGCTTTATGAAGCCCCCTGTCAGTCTCTCTCAATGCCTGGGCTCTCTGCCTTTTGATTTACACTGCTATCCCTCCAGCTGCATTGCTGCCAACAGGTGACTGGTTCAAGCCTGCCACGGGACACATTCACGAGGGACCTGATGCCCATCCCATCCCATCCCAAAGCAATGGAGGCAGCTGATGCTGCAGGAGAGCCCTCTTCCCCCCAACCTTCACCCGCAGTTGCCTTGCCAAGATGCTTCATGCCCAGGAAATTGTAAAGAGAACTAGAAACTGTGTGTACTGGATCCACCATGCACCAGGCAGCTGTAATCTCTGTAGACTACTGGGCTAGCCTGATCAACACCTGTAGTTACCATGACCAGGTGTGTAAACTTGCTGTAGCAGCAGAGGTGCCCGAGTTGGTGCCCCATGCCATAAAACAAAGGGCATGTTAACTAGCAAGTTACTTTCCAGTAGGACCTTTTGAAATCAGTTCCCATCTTGGGGTTGAAATCTGGCCCCATGCAAGTGGAATTTGGCCATTGACTTGAGTGGGTCCAGGATTTCCTCCCCCAGCTCGGTAGAATCTGGAGCTGGCTACGCTGCCCTTCTCTGCCCATAAGGAGATGGGTGGTGGGTAGGGTGGAGTTGTCTTTGTAATGCTGGTGAGAAGTCCTCAGTGCATTTTAGTTAGCAGATGCTCCAACTCCATTGTGGCAGGTTATTGGGTGTGGGGCGATTGATAAGCCTGATTCTTTATTAGCATATATTTGAAGGACTGCATAGGTACTTTGCCTGGGAGGCCTTTTATTACAGAATAGTACAAATCCATATAAATAAATGACTAGATTCTAGGGACCTGGACAGTAAAATTGTTTCGGCGCCGAACAAAGCCTGGTTTATGAAAAAGCAATGCCTGCCTTTTTCTCTTTTAACTATGATCAGGCTCTTATTGAATTCAGTTCCTACCATTGATAGTCAAGCTGCTCCTCTGAAATTTTATCCAGCCTTTAGCTAGATTAATTTTGAAGCAAAACATAAAAAAGAAGCTTTTGCGGGGCAGAGCTGTAAATCACAGCGCAGTCGTGCAGCACAGACGCAGCAAAAAAGGGTCTGACTGCGAACGTCTCTCTCGCTTGTTTTTATTTATTACGCTTGGCATATGGTATGAACTTGACTGTGCTGAAAAGGGATGGAATTACCCTTGGCAATGTAATTCTTTTGTTGTGTGCTCCGAGTCTGTGTTGCTTCCCATTGTTTGAGAAGTGTTTCCACTCAAACTGCCGGCGCAGTATTCTCTTCACCGCAACACAACGTACAGTCGCCCTGCTTTGTCATCTTCGGTCGCACTCTCTCTCCCTCTTGTTTCTTTCTGTCCTTGTCTTTCCTACTTGTCCTTCGCTCTGCTGAAGACAAAACGTCCCTTGTTG
This sequence comes from Gavialis gangeticus, assembly GCF_001723915.1. Taxonomy (NCBI): domain Eukaryota; kingdom Metazoa; phylum Chordata; order Crocodylia; family Gavialidae; genus Gavialis; species Gavialis gangeticus. Next base: position 14,797,532 of record NW_017728980.1, read on the forward strand.
CAGTAGACTCGGCATGCCAAATAGTTTGAATAACTGTAGCATTCTAAAAGCGAATGTAAAATGTACAAGTGCCAGTGAATTCCTCTTAAAGCTGCTCTGGAACAACAAGAATTCCCAGTTTAATGGCTAGGGCAGCGGAAAGTTCGACCTTGTTGTCTGATGCACCCATTAGCTTGCTTGGCTTGGTTCAGAGTCTGCTTATATTCTGTGTTTAACTTCACAGCCAGTAATTTAGTGTTAATGATGCTGCATTAATTAACATCCTAATGAAACCTTTCTTTCCTTTTCATGGTTTTCTCCATGCTATGTTTCATACCGAATCTCTTGGAACACTAATACGTGGTTGCATGAACCGTGGCTTGCTTTATTTACTGCCTTTGTTGTCCATCGTGACTTCCATTTGGCCAGTTACAGCAGTTTGTGCCTGTTCTTGTGCTCTGTACGTGGCTCTGTAAATAATTCTGATGCTGTGCTTTCGCTACCAATAATGCGAGGCACTCCTGTTCTTAAGGGGATCCTGACGAGCATTTCTCATCATATTTCAAAAATATTTTTCCATTTGAAGCTTATAACTGGACTCTGTGAGAATCACCCCTCTCCTCCTCCTTCATGCACCCTGAATTGTTATTGTAGGGTTCCTTGCAGAGGCAGCGTTGTTATTGCAGGATAACTGAGGAATGTGGGGCTTCTGGCGCTGCTTTTTCCCCACTAAAATTTAAAGAGCATGGAAGCCTTTCTTTATGAGGAAGAACAAGATAAAGGATCTCTTGGGTGTTTCTCCAGTCCAGGAGCCAGGCTGAATCTGAGGCCTTGATGATGTAATTTTAAACAGTGTAGGGGGCTAGATCCTCACCCTGGGGTAGTCAGCTGAGTTTTGCAGAGCTGGTTTCGCTTTTGCCAGGTGTGGATCTGGCTTGCATGCAGTTTAGAAAACCATGATTTTCTTAAGTTAATTATATTGGTTACCATATGGTATTGATTTCTGCATACCAGCAGGTAATTTCCTACTTCTTAAAGACATGCTAGTCCACGGAGCATTGTTTTATATCTGGGTTAGGAGAGGGGAGAGGGAGAGGGCGACAGAGAGAGAGAGAGACAGAGAATGTGTAGGTTTTATAGGCAGGGGCACATTTCACTGTGTCTCTAGGCAGGCACTTGCTACTACCTAGACACCAGCTGGCTGGCTCATTAAACAAGGCCTACTAACCTGCAGACGTGGGTCATCTTGGGGACAGGATGCATATGAGCTATTCTGTTAGCTGTCTGTCTGTTTTGGTGCTCTTGAGAATACTGAACTGTTCTTGCATGGTTTTATAAGAAGAGGGGACTCTTTCTGGCCTATGTGACTACATGCATTATTAGGTTTGATATATATTTTTAGATTCAACACAAACAGTCCCACCCTGTGACAAATAGAGCATACTGCCAGGCCAGGGATTTGGCCCGCCATCTGTGTGTTCCCAGAGCTCAGGATTTGCTTTTAGTGGTGCAAAAGATGCAGTGGATTCCAGTTATCAGCCTAGTTAAGAGCAGACAGACATTCAGTTTGTGTGAGATGAAGGCATGATTTTGGGTAGCTTTAGGGGCCAGAATTTGGTCCCTCTGTTTCCTGCAGGTAAAAAGCAGCAGGATCAGTGCTGTTGGAGTAAATGCAAAGAATGTATCGGGCTAATTGGTTAAAATCAGTACGGTCTCTTTGAAGGCAGTAGAGGTGCACAGATTGACACCAGCTGGTATTCGGGCTCATTGTGTGTAGGGGCCATCTCAAGGCATAGGATTTGACTGGAACTTTGAAGTCGCTGTGATTGTTCCTCCTGGAACGAATCCCCAGGCTCTGAGATCTCTCTGCGGTGCAAGACAGACGGGCTGTGCTCGCATCAGATACAGTTGTGTGTGCTGCAGAATTAGCACAGCTCAAGTTCCAAGGCAGGAGATCAGGTAACCCCCGTCTGAATGCAGGGGCCTGTAGATCCCAGAGCATCGCTGGGGTTATCAGTGAAACATGCTGCTCTCAGAGAGTCCTCAATTACCCTTCTTCCCCCCTACAGCCAAACTGTAACAATTGAAGGGGAGGATGAAGTTGGGAAATTATTCCCATCTAAGGAAAATCCTCTAAAGGATTTTACATTGAAAGGAATAAAGCCAACACAAGTATCAATAATAGTTTCTTTTTCCCCGGATCTCTCTCTTTTTTTTTATTGCTTGAAGTGGCATAGACTTAAATGCAATGATGAGGTCTTGAAATATCAATGGTTCCCTTGTAGCTCCACAGTGGAATTGTTCTCTATGCTAATGTCTCTTCCCCAGCTATCTTCCTATCTTTCCCTGATAACATTACCTTGTTAGAAACAGCTTCAGGGAAACACACACGACATTTATTCAGGGTGAAATGAACCTGGTGAAAGGCTCTGTGCCACTACCGCCTTCAAAATGTGGCTTGAGAGGGACTTCAGTGGTGAAATACGGCATTGTTTGGCAGCATCTCAGTGTCCTACCCATGGTACGCGCATCACAGCAGCGCAGAGAAGGGGCTTCGGCCTTGGCAATGATACATGCTTTTAAAAATAAATAATGCCCCGTCTGTGCCAACAGGAAATGTTTCTGGACCAGATCAGCATAGGAGCTGTCTGGGAACTATTTTTGGTTGACAGTTTCATTAGCAGTTAATATTTTAACTCGCAGCTTACTACTAACCTCTCCCGTGACTTGGAAAAGCTCCTGTCTGATCCACTCCTGGTGTCTGTGTCTTGGTCACTGCTCCAGCACTTGCAGCCTTAAATGGTCACCCGGCACCGGATCTGATCCTGCAGATACCCCGCTTCCTTCCGCTCCCTCGCCCCAGGCAGGAGACCAGGAGACATGCCCAGCATGTGAATGCAGTGATCCATGCTAGTGGCTGACACCATGTTGTGTTGCATCTTCCTGCGCTCTTTTATTTTCTGTTTGTCGCTGACACTTTCATCTTCCTTGGCTGAATATCCAGCCACATCACTTTCCCCCTGCTGCATTTGGGGCCATCTGCAGATTTTAATGCTTGCGGCTCAATGAGACTAACCAAGAATGGGATATTGCTTCTGGGTGAAATTATTAGTGCCTATATTTGCATTTACCTCAGGAAATATCCTGATTTCTTAATTATTTACTAGTGTTGGATTTGGCTGGTGGGTAACAGGAAGTGAAGAACAGTAATGAGAGAGCAAGATATTCCCCTCCTTTAAACTGCATTCACCTTAGCAAATGTTGCGGAGTGGGAAACCCAGCTGTAAATCATTGTTTCCTGTCTGCGGCCAGTGAACTGTGTCTAGGACCTTGTGACTCTCAGCAGCCATTTCCCCGTCTTCCCGTGTAAACGACCCCCCGAACTGCTTCTTCCAGAATATTGTTCTGTGTTTAAAGTCAAGTTCAATGCACACCTTGATTTTGGAGCATTGTTTTGGTCCCAGGCAATGAGGAAGAAAGTGCAGTTCTTTTGGCAGAAATGTCTGACATTTTTGAAGTGCTTTTGATGTTTAATCAGCAAAGCAGCAAAGTGAAATCATAACCCCCCAAGGACCTCTGAAAGGAAAATAACTCAAATGAAAAGTCTTAGCGCTGGTTTTCAATAATGCCTCGGCATTTCTCAGAGCACCTTCTGAAGGGGCCTTTATTTGTAAGACTCGGTGCAATGTGGTGATTTCCTGCTGTTGCTGGTTATTTGATGGGGTGCGGCACGTCCTTGTACGTAAGGTAGAGAAGTGGGACTCGAGTTCCTTACTCTGCCACTGATTTGCCCTGCGGCCACAGGGGACCTGGGTTCTAACTGACCTCTGTTCCCAGTCAAAAGCATTTTCCTTTGCGTGTATTGTTAAAAAATGCCACGTGCTGGTATATACAGCTGACTTTCTCTGCTGAAGGAAGGGCCCCACCTAGAATTCCACAGAGCAAGACGAGAGCTACCGGCTCAATGAGTGAGTGTTTTGACTTTCTGTTTAAATAATATTTTGCCCCTAAAGGCTGACCAAAAGCCCACTGATGTTGGTGGGACCTTCCCGTTGTCACCAGTGGGATTGCAATCACGTCCTTGCAGAATATCTTCTGATCAGACAACTCACGTGGGCCAAGCTTTTTGGACCTTGCTTCCTAGCCTAAGCGAGGACGCTGTCGTTCCTAACAGTAGCTTCACAACTGACCGAGAAGCAAGAAGACATTCTTGGAACTTCGGCAATTAATGATATCTCAGACTAGCCATGGAGCGATAGATTGGATGAAATCAGGCCAAATATTGGAGGAACTGGGATCTGCCAGGGAATATGGGCGGTGTGGTCTGGTGGGATTGGCATGCGACTAGGAGCCAGAGAGCTTGGCTTCTCCTAGTTCTGCTACAGACCTGGAGCATGACTTCAGGCAAGTCTCTTGCTTTTGCTTTGCCTGTTGTTTGCCGTCCGGGTTGTGAATTCTTCAGGAGCGGGGATGTCTTAGTCCCTGTATGCAGTTCCAAATAGAGGAGGGCTTGATCTAGGCTGGAGCCCTTAGGTGCTACCCTAGTACAAAGTATAGTTCCTGCTCCAAAAAGTGATAATCCCACCTCCAAGTTCACACATTGGGAAGCATGTTGGAGTGCCAGTTTGGTAACAATTAAATAGACCCCAGAATGTCCCAACCTCTGCCAAAAAACAACTCTACATCAGGAACATGGGTGCGCATCTGGAAGAGCTCTGTGCTGTAGATCTACATTTGTACCGGTGTATGACCAGATCCCAAAAGGGTAGCTTGAGTTTGGGTCAGTTTAAAAGCTTGGTGTTGAGGCCACTTTTAGATTTCTCTCTGCCCGTTTTTGTGGGTTTACAATCACATTTTCTGATTTAAGCAGTTTTCTCTCCTTTGTTTCTTTTTATAAGACCCACTCAAGCAACCAGGAAAAGTCTCCCGAGGCTGGTGAGGGTGAACAATGAAATCACAAAGGAAACAAAGCCCATAGCAGAGCCTGAGATTTTTCAAAAGCGGGTGCCTGTAAGGTTAGCATCTGAACAGAGGCACTGGGCTTTTGAAAGCTCTAGTGAGAGTCTGTGAATGCAGATGTTTGCAGGCTTGCGTTTTGGAAAATGGTGACAAATTCTGCACCGTCACAAGGAGGGCATACTCCTGTATTGCATTGTGGGTGTTCCCAAGGCAACAGTAGGAAGACATCCAGATTAGTTGCAAACCTGACGGTCTACAATCCTCAGTGAGCACGCGAGATTCATCCGAGGTCACAGTTACAGCACCTTGCTCACGCCAGGCCGGCTGAGAGAGGTGATGTAATAGGGCTCTGTGGCATGCCGAGGGTTTACCGGGGGGGGATGGGGAGACGTCATCGGTTGTATAGCCTCCCGCTAGACGCTGCTTCACGACCTTCTGTTATGCTCCTACGAGGAGGCTCTCCCTGATTAAGCATCTTACGGTAGAGGCCTTTCCATTCGCTGTGATTGGTGGGACTGTAAGTAGTGTAGAGATGGATCGTTGCAGGCTGGTGGCATGGCTGTGAAAAGATCTTGCTCAGACGTATTTTAATTATTGTTTAAAAAGGAATTTTCTGACACTAAGTCTCTTGGGTGGCGGCTGGCGTGGAGGGAAGGTTCCAAAGCTGCAATCAGCCTAATATTTCACTTTTTAGGTTCTTGAGCACGGCATGATGAAAAGGCAGGGTGGATACGCACCTCATAGACTAACTAGACAAGATGCATAAAGAACACAAGCTTTTGTGAACTGAAGCTCAACAGCATGAAAGCCGTCTTGGGCAGACGAGTTGAGAACTCCCTTTCAAAAGCTCTGATTTGAGCTCTTTAAGCGCGCTTTCACCTGACACTTGGTAAGAAGCTGCTTTGAAAGTTCCTGTTCACAAGAGGTTTTTCAAACTTAGTGCATTATCTACAGAAGAACCAGGCAGTGCACTTTGTCTGGGCAAAGTCATGCTAAGACATACAGTAGATTTCAGGATGTACATTATGATTCTCAGGTGACCCCACAATTAGCATTTTCATTTCTGCTGTGCTCTGAACCTGAGACATAAGAGGTTGTCCATTGTCTATAAGTAGATAGATGCTTGTCTGACATCCCTTTGATACTGAAGTGAAAGCCTTTGTAATGGATCTTCCTAGATGTGCCGGAAGGAAAGTTTCAAAGAAACCAAAATCCCAGTGGATCAGAGGTCTTGGAGTCTTATTTGGCTGGAAAAAATCCTGCAGTTTCCCTCTCAAGAAATGAAGGTTGCCTTCTTCCAGGCTGTAGTAAGACACTAGGGAGGATGTTTTGTGGCTTGAAAAAATGATATGCGACTTGTTCAGATGTCCTAGTGAATTTGGCTTCATTAGCATCTGAATTGGTGGTGGTGAGTGGGATGTGATGATGCCAACACAGTTCCCCTTAAATGGCATAGATCCACCAATGCAATTCCTTCTGCCTCCTGGGGACAAAGCCCAGCCCTTCATTGCTGGCCTGAGTGCAGAATCCAGCCCTTTAGCAGAAAGTGCCTTTTTAATTTGAATGTAAGGGCCAGATCCTCAACTGGTATCAATCATGCAGCTCCATTTCCATTCTTGAAGCTTTCTTTAAGGCTGCTGGCCCCTGGCCTGGTTGATCCTTGAATGAGTAGCAGAGCAGGCACCACCTCCATGTGAGGACTAGTGGACATGCTGTGCAAGAGAAGACAAAAGAAAAACTGACAGCTAAGAAGTCTTCCTCCTTTTCCTTCTCCAAGCTGCTTTCCAGGGTCATCTGTGCAACGCTCCTTTGGGACTCTGTGGGCTGTGCATCACAGAGGTAAAAAATAGTCATCTGGCACATGCTTGTCGAATTTAACCGTGGAGTACAGAAGTACACTGTGACTCAAAATAAACTGAACTATGCATCTTGGTGCTGGGGGAATGCTTTCCAGACCCACTAAGGTCTTCATTATAGCAGAGACAGCAGTTGTTTGGGCAGAAGAAATTTATTCAGAAGATTGCTATTTCTGCAGTTTCAGAGCAGTGCAGCTGCGTAGAGGGGACTTGATAATACACTAGCCAGGGGCCCCATCTGCTTCTAATAAAACATACAGAAAAAATGCAAAAGTGGCAGTCAGGAGCAGTTGTGCGGTGCAGATTGAGAGGCGAATCCCAGCAGTTGTTGGCTGTTGTGTTTCCTCCCTCCTGTTTTGTATTTTGATAAGTAATGTAATTAGATTGGGAAGGAATGGAAGATGCAGTGGTTTTTTTCTGTCTTGCTTACTCTCTCTCTTATTTTTATTCTGAAAAGCTCCTTGCTATTTCTGCCCTGGACTCGATTTGAAAAATGAAATGTAGGAAATTACACTGCATAACTGTGGTCCTGGGAACCTAGGCAGTAATGGAGCTCCTTAAGCCTGTTCAAGATTCATAGCAATAGCCTTTAGTTCCGGCTCTGTCCTTTTGCTGAAGATGAACAGTCCAGATCAGGAAGTCTGTGATTGAACTTTTTGAAATGTTGGAAATGAAATATACATAGCTCAGGCAGGTAAAGGCAAGAGGAATATTCTTTATCTATACGGCAAAGAGAAAATAAGGCCAGTGCCATTTAGGGTATAAGATAATAAGATCATAATGAAGAAAACAACCCCCACCAAACCTAAATTGCTCACTGTCTTGATTTCTTATGGGAGTCACAGATGGGAGGCAGTGGTGCAGTAACCCTGAAATATTTTCTTGGGTTTTCCAGATTTATCACATGACGCCTGTCACATTAGTGTGATTAATTACATGGGGAGTCACTGTGGTTACACACCTCAGACTCTAGGAGGGGTGGGCAGCCTGCATTTGCTCATTGCTTTGGGAGGATTATTAGAATGCTTAAATATTATACTTGTGAAAGCAAAGCTGGTAACATGTAGAGTGCAAGGCTTTTCGACCTTCAAATGCTAGCCTGTCTGTATTGATAGCTCCGGGAGTAATAAAACCATGAATCAAGCCCCACACACTGTGATTTAGCTTAAAAGTGTCATGTTTAAAAATAACATTGAGACCTTTTCTGGTTGCCTTTTGTTTCTTGTGCTTGTAGGGTATACCCATGTCACCTGTCAAGCTTTTTTTCACAGTCAGGTCACGTAAAAGTTTAATTGGAAAAAAAAAAAAAAACGAAAGGAAGCTGGGATTCTCCTCTAATCACAGGATTCCAGGAGCCAGAGCTTTCACAAACTTGCACAACAATTCAAGACTTGCAGTCAAATCATAGGAGTTGGGAAGGTTCGCTTTAAAGTAGGAAGAGTGCATGAAGGGGACATACAAAACCTTTAGCTTGGGGTTTTTTAGAGGAATCCTTGTCATTTTCAGTGGAAGTATGTCTCTTTTTTCCTTGAACAGAATCTTCTTACCATCAGGCTGGCATAGGTGCCACTCTGTCATGCAGACTAAGGCATCTTGAAACACTGGAAATGGCAATATCCCATTCATAACCTTTCCTTTATAGCTTTTTCCAGTTTTGTCCCCTCTTTGCTCTCTGATGTCTCATCACACCAAGCCCACCTTGCTTGGCCTGTCTGACCAAAGAAATTATAAGGGAGATAGGCCACCTCCTTTGCTGTAGTGGTAATGTGCAGGGCTTCAGAGCTGTATTCCGTCCCAGGTACTGTGTTGGTAGGCTTCTAGGAGGTCAAATCTTGGAAACTAATTGTAATAATAATAATTATGATGATGATGATGATGTGTATTCTGTTAGTGTATAGAAGCCCCAAACAAGGATTAGGCAGGGGCGGGCAAAATGCGGCCCGCCGGGCCATTCCATCCGACCTGTGGGGCCCCTAGAATATTTAGAAAATGAATATTTATTTGCCCCTGGCTGCCTGTCATGCAGCCCTTGATGGTTTGCCAAAACTCAGTAAGCAGCCCTCCACTCAAAATAATTGCCCGCCCCTGGATTAGGGCCTTGATGTACTGGCCACTCTCCAGACAGGTAGCAAGGAAGATGGGCAGTACTTTGATAATGCAACTGGGGGTGGATCGGAACAGGCCGGGTAGCAGTGCTAACAATAACATGAACATAGTGGAGTTCAAGACAGGAACATGTAGAAAGGTTTCCTTTGTATGTCCTTATCCTACAGCAGGCCAGAAACTGCATTCAACTCATGTGCCTCTAAGCAACCCCAAGCAGCCATTGCATTCTGATTAAATATTGGAAGGACTGTCATATGCTATCCACAGGTACGTAAGATGTAGCCATTTAGGAAATTAAATAGCTTTCTGCTTATTTCATTAGCCTTCAATAAGTGATCTAGGACCTGAGTCTTCATTAGCTAAATGAAACAGAAGAGGCACCATCTTAGTTTATGAAGCAGGTCAGATTATGCGCGGAGAGTGAGGCTGCGCAGGGCCAAGCAGGCTCAGCACAGACTTTGTTCCAAAAATATTATTACAGGTGCAATTTGTGGCATATATTGCAGTCTCCAAAGTTCATGCTTTTTCCCATCTGCACCTCCTCGCAGGTATGGCTGATATGTATAGACTGCAACGCATACCCTTTTTGGCTGACATGCTACATTTATAGCAGCAGTAGTGATTTGAACTTGTAGAGCAATTTTCATTGAAGAATCACTAAGTGAAAAATGAATGAAAGGTCCGAGCATCTCCACAAGCTGATGAAGCATAGGTGCCCACATGGAACAGTGAGGCATGGCAGTGAAGAGATGTCACATGGGTAGTCAGTGCCAGATTTGGGGAATAGAACCCAAGAGTCCTAATTCCAGGCACTTTCTGTTTTAAACACCGTGCTGCATTCACAGAATCACAGAAAGTTAGGGTTGAAGGGACCTCAGGAGGTCACATCTAGTCCAACCCCCTGCCCCAAACAGGACCAGTCCCAACTACATCATCCCAGCCAAGGCTTTGTCAAGTCGTCTTAAAAACCTCCAAAGATGGAGACTGCACCACCTCTCTGGGTAACCTGTTCCAGTGCTTTACTACCCTCTGTGAAAGGTTTTCCTAATATCCAACTTCAACTTCCCGTGCTGAAACTTGAGACCATTGCTCCTTGTCCTGTCATCTGAGACACAGTCCAGCTCAATTCTCTTTGTAACCACTCATCAGGTAGTTGAAAGCTGGTATTAAATCTCCTATCAGTCTTTTCTTTTCCAGACTAAGTACATGGGGGGGCGGGGCACGGGAGGGGGTTAATTAGAGCAGTTCGTGCTGGACTGTCCAGGAAGAACTGCTCTAATTAAAACAGCTCACCATCATGTGTATTAACTCCCCATGCATTTCAAAATGTCTGTGGGATGCTTTATTTAAAGCTCATTCAATTAAGTTTAGATAAAGCACTCCCGCAGCCATTTTGAAATGCGCAGGGGCTTAATGTACATGATGGTGAGGCGAGGCCAGAGTGTTTTAATTAGAACGTGTAGCAGACTGATTAATCAAGTCTGCTGTGATGCATTCTAATTAGAACATGAACGAGAATGTCTGTAGGCACCCATTGAGCCCCATTCCCTTAGTCTCTCGTCATAAGTCATGTGCCTGAGCTCCCCAACCATTTTCATTGCCCTCCACTGGACTCTCCAATTTGTCCACATCCTTTCTGTAGTGGGGAGCCCAAAACTGGGCACAGGACTCCAGATGTGGCCTTGCCAGTGCCCAAGAGTGGGGAATCACTTGCCTCCATTTGCTAGCAACACTCCTCCCAGTGCAGCCCAGGATGCCATTAGTCTTCTTGGCAACAAGGGCACACTTGGCTTATATTCATCTTACTGTCCGCTGTCACCCCCAGGTCCTTTTCTGCTCCTTAACCAGTCGGTCCCCAGCCTTCCTTCTCTTCCACTGCAAGCATTGAGGAAAGTGCTTATGTTGAGGTCTTAAGGTTGCACTAGTGATGAAGAAAACAACCTGTTTTTATATGTATATAGTGCCAGGAACCTCTGTCTGGTTATGTTGTTTGCAAGAATAATTCTGGTTCCAGATCTCAGAACTATGAAATGGAACGATGCCAGTGTAACTGTGAATGAGACCGAGCAGAGACCGAGAAACTACCAAGCAAGACCTAAAGGCACCAGAGAGGACTGGATTTTGAAATAGTAAAATTACCTGGAGACATAAGGAAATTAGTTTTAGGCTCATTGAAATGAAAGCTATTTCCTCTCCTGTCATGCAACCTTTGAATACACAGCCTATGAGCAGGTGGCTTTTATGTGCAAAATTAACTGGCAGCAAGGCTGCCATCATTTCAAAGTGATTTATGAGTTGCCCAGGTACCCTGGCATCTGAGGGAACTGGGGATCTGCAGGAGAAACATCTGGATCCAGCAGAAATGGAGGTAGTGCTGGAAAGCAGGGGCAGCCATCTCTAAAGCCAGTGTTAACTAGTCTCAGTCTTGGTGGAGGACACATTCCCTCCGGTTGTCAAGGGCATCTGTTGCCTTGGGATCTGTTTTTGTTCCTTGCTGCTCACAGATAAGGGTACAGTCATCTGGTCTCTACCCTGAAGGAACAAAAGCATGTCTGGAATCTGCTGCTACCTGGGTTTCTGTTAGATGCAGAACTGGCTACAGCAAGCCAACCACGGGTCAAACCAAGCCATGGTTGTCCTCAAAAGCTGCCTGGAAATCTCACTTTATCCGAAGTGGAGCAGGCCACAAGCTACATGGGACCAGTCTTTGGGTTCAACCTGATACTCCACATCCTGTACTAGTGTCTCTGTCTAGTACCAAGTCCCAGTCCTCATCCTTAACAGACTCGAGCCATCGGTCAGGAACAGTGAGGTGGGTGGAAACTTGATTATGCTCTGAGCTCAAATGCACAGTGGCATCAGTGACAAGCCCTGCAGTAGCTGCCTGCAGTCTGGCTGAATCCATCTTGTTGTGCTAACGCTACATTTCTGTCTAAAACCACCTGCTGCATTTCGGTAATTGTGGTGATAATTTCTGGCCTTCAAAATCCATGGGTTTTAGGAAGCAATATGAGACTTATGTTTGCCTAAGAGGTTGTCACTTAACAGGCCTGTGTCTTGAGGGGTTCAGTTTCTGTAGGAAGTGGGCACATCATTCCTTCTCAGGAGAAGTTTCTTACATGATTGGCATAGATGTATATTTAACCATGTTCTGCAAAATTTTGGGGGCCCGCTCCTTATGGCTGAAATGACAGAACAGTGTTCCAGAAATACATGCTTAAGGGAAACTCAGCGTGTGAAATTATGGAGTAAGCTGGATGGGTTGCATGGAAATGCTTTGGCCTCTGGAGCTGTTAGCTTCATGCTCTAAATGAAGAAGTTGGTTGTCATGGTTCTCTCGGTTTCAGCAAGGTGTGTTGAGCCTATACCGTGTGCAGTTGCTGGTGGGGCCAGAGGACTTTATACTGGGGATTCATGTGTATACAAACACAAAACAATTCACTTGCATTTAATTAGCACGGCATGTAGGACCCTCAGGAGTGCACCATCCAGTAGCGCCAAGTGAGATGGGAAACTTGAGCCCGAGTGTTGTAATGAAGCTTGAGATCATATTGAAGTAGCCGTGTCTGGCGGACAGGGTGTGAGCTCATTCACTGCATCCCAAGGGCTTTTGATACTGTGGTGATGGGCTCAGTCAGAGCCACTGAGTGACTAGACCAAACTCTCCTTGCTTTGACAAGTGATCGCTTTCAGCCAGTTGCCATCATTAAAGAACTCCAGACATTTGCTTCTGTCATCAAGCATTCAACTCTCGTGCATCCTGGGTTTGCTCTTGCTGCTCTCTTAAACCCTCCCTGACCTTGCCTGGCCCCACTGCTGTTGGGTCCTCCCAGCTGTGCCGGCATTCGGTTCTGCCCACTTCCCTCATGCAGCCGTAGGACCAAACTCTCCAATGTGCTGTAGGCAGCAGGCTCCCTCTAGCGGGCCATTCACAGCCACGCACAGCACCACAGATCAATAGTCCTCCTCCGGAGCAGTGGAGAAGTGATAAAAGATAAAGCATCCAATCAGTCTGTGATGCCACACTCTCATCAAAGCTTAACAGCTAGTTGATAAGCACGCTGTGTTTACATAATGAATGAGCTCCAGTATATGTAATTATATGTTACGTTACTGCCAGTTTTACATTTCAAAATAATAACAAAAGCCCTAATAAATAATTGCATTTACTTTTGTTGCTCAATCAAACAAACAAGACAAACAGATATTATTTCCATGTTGTGAGGCAAGTTGCACAATTATTTCTGTAGCATCTGTTAATAACTTTTTTTTTTGGTGGCTGAGTATAAAAGATACTCAATACACTTAGAATCCCAAAGGATTTTCCGGTTGAAGTATCACCTGGTTCTTATCGGCTGATTAGATGTGTGGGATTAATAAACAGACCATTTCAAACTGATTTGAATCAATAGGCAGATTTACATTAAGTGCATTGAAAGTCCTTACATGGAGAAGAGAACTGAAAAAGATGTTTGCAGCTGAGATGCCAACAGTTGCATCTTCTGCTAGGAGAAGCGCCTACTCAGGCTAACACATCAATTGATATTGCAAAAAATGAGGCCCAGATTTTGCCACCCTTACTCAGGTGTAATAGCATCACGCTTCTTCGATTTCAGTCGGGCAGGTCATGAAATAGGTACCACTTAGGGTGTCATATATTGACCCTAAATCAGTCACCGTGTTTGACACGTGCTTAGCATTATTAACACCAGTCTGTGTAAATGCTTTGCAGATGTCTGTAGATGAAAGGCATTGGAGACATGCAAGCTGTAAATAATCTTCGTGATACCCTTGCCAGGAGAGTGGTTGTTATTACAATATCTGTTTTATGGAAGCGAAAAAATTACCCTGACATGTAAGTGCCTGACTGTCCACTGCTGTTGCTTTACGCCTTACTCTGGAATAGCTGGTACTGACTTATCTGATGGGGTACTATGCTAGATGGGCCATTGCTCATACCTGCTTTTATCTGCTTGGCAGGAAATGCTAATGTCCATAGTCAGCCTCTGGCGTCAGAGATGTCAGGCTATCTCAGGCTTTATCGGTCATATCCAGATTACCAGGTTTTCCAGTCTTGTGCTTGGTTTTGGGAGGGTACCCATTCACTTATACAGCAGTGTGGGGGATGTGGAAATCTGGCTAATGCCCTTTCACAGTCCAAAGGAGGGACAGTGAGAATATCTCCCTGGCAGCTCCACTTGATTTATGCCTGAGCCCAAACTTGGCAGTGTGGCCCTGCTGTCCTGGGAAGAGAAGTGTGTAGGGAGGGAGGTGCTGGGAGGGAGGTGCTGAAAGGTCCGACGGGGTGAATATGACGCATCTTGTGGGCTGCAGAAGACAAGAAGGTGGATGAAGTTCACATGAGGATTGGCTAAGTTTTGGGGAGTCCCTGTTCCTGTTACTTGCGACTAGAACAGGGAGCCTATCTGTGGAGGGTGGCACTTCTGTGTCCTGGTTTTTGCGCAGGTTAGTGTTGGCAGGATGCAGTTTTCAGCAGTACACTGGTTGGCAAAAGCTTTTGGATTTGAACTCTGCTGGGGCGGGGGGAGTACTTAATTAGCAAAGGGCACTAGATTTAGAGGAATAGGACTTGCTTAGTACAAAGCTATATAGACAAAAGATAGCATCAGTACTGGCATCGTACTGTGCCTCTGCAGATGTTGGTACAGTATTACTTGACTTGTCTTATGACACCCAAGGAGACGGGGAAAAGCAACTTGTTTCCAGTAACGTGGGTTTCCCAGTTGGCCTGGCCAGCTTGTAAAGCCCCAACTGAAGAGGTGAAAGAGAAGGCACAACCTTCCCTTGATCCCTCTCCCCTGCGTGGCTTGGGGAAAAAAACCAAACCGGTGAACTCCAAATGCCTCAGTTTCCAGCCAAACAAAGGCCTGAACAATGGGCGGTAATATGGGCTACAGAGCAGAAATGAGGTTTGTCAGACTCCTCTGATTTCAGGGACTTCAAAGCCAACATTCCTTGCTGAACAAGCCCTTGAAATCATTTTGGGTTTTGAGTTATTTAAACTTATTGACTCAGTAAAATAAAAGCTATTGAATTCCACAAAGCGTCAAGCCTGTCAAGTGTTGCTCTGCTTATTACAAAGAGCCAGGCTGGATCAATAGCTGTGCGCTCCCATAGAGAATGAGTTCGTTCTCCAGACCCGGTTACATTCTCCCATCCCAGGATGAGACGATCTAGTACACACTGGGTTTAAGCTCTCTTCCCAGTTCACGTTATAGGTGAGGTTGCATTTGGTGCATCTCAGTACAAGCCTTTATTTTCAGTGTTGACTAAAGGCCCTCATAAAATGTCTCCACTAATGAGCAAACTGGTATTTTTAAAATGAATATTACATTCTGCAAAAACAGTTTTCCCAGGCACTTTTTGTGTTCGGAATTGAAAATCAATAGCTTGTTTTCTGCTTTCTGAGGTTTAGCTTAACATGCCCATAACTCAAATCTCTGGTGCTTTTTTTCAGTGTCAGTCCACAGTGTCTCTCATACGCCTCTGCATATGAAATGAGAATGACAGTGTACAGATTTATATCCTGGAACAAACAGCACAGACAGCTGGGGGTGAACAGTTTTTGAAGGAGAGTGAATTCGGAGAGGGATCTTGAGTCAGGCAGACCCGGTACTTCATGAACACTATGGGATTTTTTTTAAAACAAATTTCCCTGCAGACCTTTCCTGCTCACACTGAGTAGGTGGGATTGGAAGGCTTAGTGTATAAATGTGTCTTGTAGTGTACAGTGAATAGCAGCAGAGGCCTCTGGGAACAACAGAATCTGTTAGTTAAGTAGTCACTGTAGCATGACCAGAAAGACAAGTACAACTCTGTATCATGAAAAGAGCCAGTGGTTTGGTCATTAATTATATTTTGAAATGTCCTATCTGCTCTGAGGCATCTGCATAACCATGAAAATAATTCCTCTTTAAATCAGTGCCTACACTTCTGGTAAGCCAGTGTTCCTACATGCTAACTGTAATCTGAATATGGTTGTGTTATCTGATCGGGGCTTCATGGTAATCTTATATGCTTTTTAGCATACCACGTGTGTTATTTTTAAAAGAAACAATCTCAGGAATAAAATGCAGTGATCAGGGAATTCAGACTTAAAATAGGCATTTGTTCTTAAGTGATATAATAGAAATGGTTCTAGTGTCAGTAACTAATATTTCAGGAACTTCAGCTTCCAACAAATGGCATAGACCAGCTTTTACTGGTTAAATTCCACTTTGGTTTGCCTTTGTTCCATTTTAAGCTTAATGGCAGATTTGTCATGGGCTCTGGAAGAGCAGAATAAGGCTTCTTATGCCACAGAAATGCTCAGGTGCAGACTGCAGCAACATGATTCCATATCAGGCTTCCTGAGCCTCCCTTACAATTGTGCTGTCAGATGATGCCACATTGGGGTCAGAAGCCCAAGTCAGTGCCCCTGAAAGGAATTTAATGCCTGCTTTACAGCCTGTGCTGTGATTTACTTGCATTGTGACAGAGAAGGGCCCATCTGGATTAAGTGCTGTGCAGGCACCAGATGAGATAAGGCCCCTGCTGAAAGAATTCACATGATCATTTGAAATGATCTCCCCCTCTCATATTACAGTATTAATAGATCCTTTGCATTGTTGCTAGCTTCCCAGCTAACCCTACCCTTCTCCGCCCTCATTTTGGGAAAGTCTGCAGAGGGGTCCAACCCAGCCAACATAATTTCTGGGAGGAGAGAGGGCAGTTGCAAGGGAAGCTCAGCTAGGTACCCAGAGCAGTTGGCAGCTGCTGCGTCTGTGGAAAATAATGATAATGGAAATTATTGATCTGCTTTTAACTACTTTGTTGTACCCAATTTGCTTTTCTCAGAGTTGCATCCATAAAGTTCCAGTGGTGGGACAGCAAACACCCATCCCGGACCACTCTGGGAGCCCCTTTTCACACCTTAATGTACAGTCGTGTCTTAGTCTGAAGCAAATGCAAATGATAGATGGCTGGAAACTGCCCCATGTTAATCTGTGACTAATGACAAGAGTGATTATTTGCATAGCTGCAGATCCAGGCAGGGTTAAGAAATGAAATCCCGAGACCTCGGTTTAAAAACAAATATTGGCTCCTGACAATGGAGATAAAAAGCTGGATATTGTATCTAGGAATCTCAGACAGTTGCCTGTGCCTATCTTGGGGTTCTCTGGGGACTTTTTAGAATAAAGAGTGATTAATAATGGTAATAGTGAGTCTGAAAGGATTTTCAGTGGTACATTATCTTCTGCTATTTTCGGGCATGGCCATACAGTGATACTTAGCTTTACTCTTTCAACAGCTCTCATCATTGATTACCTTGCTATCATTTCTGTTTCAGTTTGGGGTTATTTTCATTCCCCTCCTGCTCTCAGAGGACATTCATATTATTCCCTCTGCATTTGTTTCCTTCTGTTATGTGCCATATAATGTCGTTACCTTTTTTATGCTATTATTTTAATGCCTTGGGGGTGCTATTTGATGAGGAATCCACATATGCCGAAAGATTCCTGCCCCTTCTCCTCTCGCACACGTACTGATAATTGTCTGGGTTGGAACGCTCATACCCAGTGGGCGCATCTACACATGCGCATTTGCTGTGGAGTAACTGAAATTACTGTGCAGTATGGGCGCACATCTACACATACACACCTGTATTGCGCAGTAAGTATGGCGACTTATGCAGACTTGAGCATAAATTTGATACTTGCATCATGCAGGCATCAAATTTATGCCTGATTAGTTACTGTGCACTAATGCACATGTAGATTCCTTACTGTGCAGTAACACTGTGTATATATGACTTGGGGCTACCTTTAGTCCCAAGCCAGTCCACACACAGCATTAATGTGCTTTAACGCCTGCATGTGTAGATGCTGGCTTATTCCCTCTTACTGTGTAGTAATTTATGGTGCAGTAAATTTAAGCTGGTGTAAATGCATGTGTAGACATGCGCAGTGTGCACCTCCCAGCCCTCTTCCTTGCTGCCCCTGGTTCAACCATGATGGGCTGACATGATGCTAAACATCACTTCTTCTGGTCTGTACTGAGCGCATGATCATGGTGATCATCATATTAACTAGTTTGGTGCTAATCAGGTGTGTTAATGCAGTACAGTTTGCCATGAAGATCAGCCCTCAGTTTAGCATTAATACACTCTTCACAAGTTGTCTGGTGAGGTATGTGCCTAAGGAATTCCTGGGTTGCAATGGTATGATCTCGTAACAGCTTCTGAGGCATGTTGTATTCATCTGCTGGTTCCTAGCTCTATCTCCTACGTTAGGACCTTGTTACACCTTCATTTTTAACATCATGAACGTCTTAACTATATGATGTTAAAAGTATGCCCCAGCTTTTAGTGCTGGCTGGCAACATAACGCTTACTGAGAGTATACGCTCTTCTGCAGTTGGGACTGTGGCGTTTTGTGTTTGCACAATGGGGTCAAACCTGGTATCTGCCTGGCAGTCTCAGTCTCTCCTGCAAGGCTGCACCACACTAGATGCTTCTTCAGAACAGCATAGGAGACAGTCCTGCCTGAAAGGGCTTACATGCTCAGGGCAGTTTAACTGTGGGGGAGAGAAGCCCATTTTACAGAAGGGGAAGTGAAGCTCCGGCTGAGTGAAGATGAAATGATGCACCATTGTCCCACAACAGTGACTACTCATGGGTATCAGTGAAACAATGCTCCCGTACTATAGCAGCCATGGGCCCGTGAGCGACCTGCCCGCTGTCAGACGGGAGATTGGTGGCAGAGTCAGGGACTAAATGCAGATACACGAATCTCAGCGTGCTCCTCATTTAACTGCAAGGTCTTCCTTCTTGATAAGCTGGTGAATCCTTCTGCTCAGGTGATGGGCAACTTAGAATTGCTGTAGATAAGTAGACAGTAGGCTCTAGTAACCATTGTTACTAATTGCCTACGTAATGCATTTCTACTGTGTACTTGTCAAAAATGTTTATGCGTTGCCTTTTTTTCCTTGTAGTTATAAACTGTAATTATATGAACATCGTAAACATGTTGAATTTGTGCTGCTGCTTACAAAACTCTGCATCTGCTTAACCTTTTGATGGCATGAATTTTGGCCCGTTTGCACTGTTGAAAATGCGCAAGCAGAACTTGGGGAAGATTCATGGTTGCAGCGGGTTTTGGAGAAAGGAACAAGTTGGGGGAGTTTGCCTTATTAAGACTAATACAGGTGTTAACCTTGGTGGGAGAAGTGATATTTAATATCACGTAAACTGAAATGAATTCTTCATCTGGGACTCATTTAGTTGGCATTTGGTTCCGTTTTTTTCCCTGTCTACTAGGCCAGCTCAATTCTATTAAAAATTCTCTCAGCTAAATGTCAATGGGTTCAAGGTGCTGTCTCTGTGAGCCACACAGAAAATGTCCTATAAAGTGTTATTTTAATACATTAGAGATAAACAGAATTTTATTAATGTCAGCATTGAAGATTTACAGTGGCATCATCTTGCCTGTGTTCAGTTTTCTGGTGCTATTGCATGAATATTCCCTTTCATTTTTTGGTGATAAAATGTTCAGTTATAATACAGAGGGGAAAAAAATGGAAAGGATAATGCTTTCCTACTTAAATGAAACTGCATTACGAGGAACATTTTCATTTACTGTTTTGGCTCCAGGGCTTAATTAGAACCCACAGTTTCACAAAAGAATTGAAAATGTTCTTTCAGTTGTCCAAAAGAATTATCATTCATTGCTTGGCCAAGTCAAAATGCACGAGTTCATTAACCAAAAGGGGCGGCGGTGGGGATCTCTTTTGGTTAAACAGACAAATCTAGGGGCAGAGCTTTAAAAAAAAAAGAAAAAAAAGCAGGTTTAAGACTGAAAATAGTAATAGTGAATTTTAGATAATAAAAACATCAAAATAAAGCAGCGCTGGAAGGGAGATGGACACTCATGCATCAGGGTGTATGTCAGCTGTTAACTAATGGAGTTCAGGATAAATCTTTCCCCCTAGGGAAACCCACTGCAGGGCTTGTTGGATCTGCCTTGGCAGTTCAGATTGGCCGTTTCTATAGAGAAGATGTTGGACTTGAAGATTTATCTTGTATATTGTGGTAGGAGCCAGAGCTACACCAGGACCTCGAGGTGCTGGTGCTGTTCCAGCAGACAAAAAGGCTTGCAGCACTTAGCAGAAACACTGGGAATATATGGCATTATTTCCTTTGGTCCCATAGTTAGCTCCTGCATCTCTGTAAGACACCTGCTATCGAAAAGTCCAGAGCACCCAGCAAGCTCCTGCTGCTCTAACAGGAGGCAGTGAATGCTCAATCCTAATGAAAACAAGGCCACGTACATACCTAACTCAGGATGCCAGCGCAGCCTGACAGAGCGCATCTCTGAAAATCCCTGTCTAGGAACCTGAATGTAAGCCTCCATCTTGGAAAAATTGCAGTGTCACGGCTGTCACCTGGCTGATGAATAGCTCGCTGCAGTAATACTGCTGCCTTCAGGTGGCTGCTGGTGCCCGGAACAGCCATTATTGGCGGGAGGGAACTTTGCAAAGGTGCATTGTGTCTGGGCAGCGGATCTCTCCAGCCGGTTGCAACCCAGCACAGTAATCCAGACCTCCAGAAGCCTGAAGCTGGATTCTCATGGACTGTGTTCAAAGGCAGTGATCGGCCGCTAAATACAACTAGAAACCGGCCTCATTAAGAGCACCACAGGCCTCTTGCATCCTTGCAGTAATCAAGACACTCACAGACTCAGTGCTCATGCTGATTTTATGATGCAGAGGAGATAAAGTTTAGCCAAAGCAGAGCTATTCTTTGGTCAGAATCAATGAAGAAGGGGTGCAGGGCTGACATTACTATGGAGACAAACACTGTATCCTGGAAAAGGCTTTGAGTAGCCCTGAGAGTAACAATAGCCTGCTTCAGAGAGGAGAAGGGCCAAGAGAGTCTCGCTGGCACTTGGAGGGAGTTCTCAACCACATACATAGAAGGACCTGATTGTTTCTGACAGGCTTGGAGCTTTACATGCCAAATTGCTCAGATATGACCCTCTTCTGATGTCGGTTCTGGAGGAGCAGGCGAGACACCAGCACATACACAAAGCAGGGAGGGAAATGCTGGAAAAGTAAAGTTACATCTGGATGTGCGCGGTTGGGTTGAGTTGCTTTGCATCAGCGGCAGTAGAGACGCGAGCCCAAATAGTGGTCAGTCGCTTTCAGCTGGGCGGCAGTGGTTTCCACACAGAGCAGGGTTGGGCTGTTTTATATAAAACCCTTTGCTGCTTTAGTACAGAGCTGCCTCTGTTTGATCTTGGTAAAACATCAGCCATAGCTCAGCCTCAGTTTTCATAATTTATAATCTCGCTCTTGTTATTTTCCTCCCTGTCAAAACTGCTGTAGCAAAGAATTCATATTTTATGGGTTATTGCATGCGTGTGGCATAAATTATACATCCAGAATGTTTGCCCTACAGCTAATACTGGGACTTGAGTCATTCTGACCCCACCCAGAGCATCGACCTCTCTTCCCCCTCCCTGATGTCTGAAGGTGAATCAGGGTGTGGTCATAGAGGGGCGCACCTAGCCAGTAGACTTGAGCGGTCATCTTGCACCCACGTCAACGTAGAGAGAGTGCACAGGAGACCCAACGTGACTGGCAAAGAAATACCCCCTCCCTGGAGTTCAGAACTGTAGCCTGTGAGATGGAAGTGCAATAATACTGGGCCTCCAGGCTCAGGGGGTCTCCTCAACACCCTCTCTGCCCCTTTATTTCCTATTTCCAGAATGGGAGGGGATTTACCTGGCTCAAGCAGGACTTACCAGCCCCCCCCCCAGCTGCTGGTTGGATCCTTGGTTTGGAAATTTGCCTTTGCAGGGTCATTGCTCAGGCACTGCAGCCCATAAAGAGAAGTACTTCACTCATGGGCTGTGTTACTCTCAAGTGCTTTCAATCCCAGCCACACAGCTGTGCGTGAAACAGCACGAGCCCAATTCCCTTGTGTCCCATGCCTTGTTATACAGGCATTTACACCTGTGCTAAGAGGGCATAAAAACCGTGCTGTTGCAGATTGTGCCGAAGACTTTCCCTACAGCTACTTTGCCCTAGTGCAGCGGTTCTCAACTTTGTAGATTGGAGACACCCCTTGTTAGATGGAAGGCACTCCTCAGAAAGTACTTTTAGTTTTCACTGGGTTTTTTGACTATGGAAAAGTAACAGAGCAGGGGTTTTTCTTCTGTTGCAAAGAACGTAGACCACAGCAGGTCAGGATGGTTTTAACACTCTGGATTCTTACTTGAAATCTCTGGGCTTGTCTTGGGAATCATGTTTGCACATCCAGCAGGGCTAACAGTGTGTGGCACCCCAGAGCACCCTGGAAAGAACCTCAAGGGTGCTGTGTCACCCTGGTTGAGAATTGGGGAAAATCAGGCCCTGTCGTACAGATCTATTCCATCGAGAATGACTTGGGCTCCAAGGCAGCACAATCCCTTCTCTCCCTGAACTTAGCCTCATCTCCCTTTAAGTTTCTGAGCTTCCTGTGTCTCAGTTGCACCTGATCATAGCAGTGAGCTGAGACCCACCTACATGGGACTTGGTAACCCCTGCCGAGGCCAAACTCAACACTTCAGCACAGTGGGATCTTGCTTGAGCTCAGGGAGGTGGAGCACCTTATAGCCACAAGGCCCCTGCCTAGGAGCTGCCTGTGGAATTGTTCACCACCTACTTCAGGTGACCCATTTTTAATTTTAATTATTTTCTAGCTCACAGAGGCTGTTAGGAACAAGGTCTCAGAGCACCAGGCTGTTACGTTCTCAGCTTCTGAAATGTGCAGCGTCTGGCTTGTGTTTGCATTTGGCACAAGAATAGCGTTCTGGTGGAAGCGCGTGTGTTTTCAGCGCGAGCTGCTGCAGGACAGGATAGCTGCGTTAGGCCTGATTTCGAGCCAAATGGCTCTCGGAGGTTCTGCTCCTCAGATCCACAAAGCTGCAGAATGACATCTGGTATGCTAATAGGTATCACAGAGCAAGTGTTTATCCTGTGTGGAGGCAGAGAAGCTTCTGGCCTGGGGATGCAGGGCCTGAGTCTCGCTCCTTCCTTGCCGTGGGGTGGGAGGGAGGAGCTGGACGAGGTTCTGCTCAACAACCCAAACCCCTTTTGAACTTGTGTTCTGGGTCTCTGCAGCTGGTACGAGCCCTTGGGGGGCAGGGCACATTGCGGATGTACAGGGCATACTCCTCTCCTGCTTTCCGGAGGCCACTGGAAGCAGAGAGTAAGCGTAGCCTGGAGGCAGTTCAAATCTACACTAGAGCTGCCCTTTGTAGAGTTTGGAAAGACTCCGTTCCTTAGCAGCTGTGGAGGTGCGGCATGCCAACAGCCAGCATCCCTGGATGCCTGCAAGAAAGCACCTCAAGGACGTTCTCTCAGATGGTTTCGTCCTTACCTGTCAACTCCCTCAACACCAGCCTGACTCTTAATGGGTCAGCTCTGATGTGGGCATCCCTGTCCCAAACAAAATACAATTTGAGGTGATATCGCATTAACCTGGGGGGAGGGGGGGCTGGTGGGGAAGGAAAGGGTTGGAATATCTGCCAGATGCTGGCTGTGAAGGAGTGGATAATGAAGCTATTTCTTGGCTGATTGATTGAAAGGTCAAACAGCATTGGGGTTGTGAACTTAAATATATTACAGGGCAGCATTTATTTCCCTGCCCTCTCAAACTTGTTCTGTATTGAGTTTAAAAATGGACATAGATTTTATTTTATTTTATTTTTTTTGGTGGTTCTGGTTTGGATAAGGTCATCCCCTGGCATTAGCCCCGGGAAGCAGCTGCTGGTGAGGATGATTCTTTTTCTACCATTTATCATCGATTTGCAGTAGTGTCTGCAATGTACTGCACCTCTTCAGTAGACATAGGCCAGGTATAGTTAACTAGAGTCTTCCCCCCCTCCCCACTCTATATCTGCTTGCAGAAAAGGTTCTCGGCTGTGATTTGGGATACATGTCAGTGATTTACTGGAACTGGACTGGCAGTTCATTGTAGTGAGAGTGGGTGGCTCATGCTCAGATACTCTTACGTTCCCACTGAGGCTAACCAGCGAGGTAGGCTGGAGTTTTGTGGGGGGAGAGGAGGGCACTGTCCAATGTCACAGCACGTCTTCTCTTTCTACATTTCTGTCTTCACCTTGCCTGGCAGAGCCAGTTCTTTGCAGTTCCTTTCCTGCTCATCCCAATCTCATATGACAGCACATTTCCAGGGAGCCCACAGTCTAGTGTTGGAGACCAGGACTAGTGAGATGGGGAGTGCAACTGTATTTTTTTCAGTTCTGCATGCTTTTCTGTAGAGAAGCACTGGGCCCTTTTGCCCTGTCCTTGAACACATTAGATTTTTGTTTGCTGGGGTGGATTCTTGCTAGGTTTCTTGGATACTTTCTAGAGAGAATAGATAGATACATTACATTTTCTTGCCTCCTGGCAGTTTGCTCACAGACTGTGCTATCGGTCACAGCCGTGATGCTAATAAAAGTAGAGTTTAGAGATTATATGTAGAATTTTTCCTCTTCCCCCCCCCCATTCTTTTTTGAGGTATTTATCCATTAAGCAACTTATAAATATGAATCTTGTTTAGCTCTCCCTTCTTACAATGTTTTAGCACCTGCATGTTGAAAGCTGGGAAAGGCCAGTGATTTATAGCCTGTAACTTGTCTCATCTCTCTGATGTGACCAAGCAATTGGAAAAAAAACAACAAAAAAACCCAAAAGCTGTGGAACAGCAGATCTCACAGGCAATAAACAAACTCATTTCACTCTTGCCTTGAGGCATTTTTCAGTCCCATGCTTGTTAAGCAAATAGGCCAGCGTATTAGCATATTATTCTGCCTAATCTTTTGGCTTCTGTTTTCATTATATTAATGCCTTACGTTACATTCAAGGCAGGGATTTTTTAATGATGCTATTAGTCCTCCTGGTCCTCTGGAATTCTGAAGATTAAAGCGATGTGGTAGCTGCAAAAGGTCTTCCAGTTAATGTGCAGGTTGAAGTATTGTCATAGCCCAGCCACTGGCGTGTTCAGTGAGTCACTGAAGTACCAGGGGACAGCGCCCAGTTCCCTGATGTATGAGTGGTGACGTGTCCGGGGAGGAGCTGGGCTTGCTTTGCTTGCCGTCACCCAAGGGACAGTAAAAAAAAAATGATGTAGAGTGGGATTAGCCTGAATCTGCTCGTGTTGAAGTTGGTACTTAAATCTCCCAGTAATGTTAGTAGGTGCAGTGTTAAGAACTGCAGCTGTGGGCCATGACTTGACTGTGCTAGGTGCTGTACAAACGATGAATAAAAAGATGATCCCTGCCCAAAAGTGCTTACAAGCAACATAGCTGCATCCCCTGCCTTTCCCGGCATCATGCAGGTGCTTGCCGCTTCACTTGCTAGTGGTTCTTCTCAGTCTTGGGTTCCTGAAGGAGTGGCTTCCCCTGAAAATATTCCACCCCAAAGCACTGCACCGCTTTGCTCAGTGGGGCACCCTGCTCTAACACAAACATGCTTCTCTGATGTGAGCTCCCTGGAACAGCTGCGAGTGGCAGCTAAAATTACCAGGAATGAGAGAGAGTAGAGAGAACAAGGCTGCTGTCTCTTTCAGTTTGTAGTCCTTTCACTGTGCCTTGGGTAGGATCGGTTCCCAGGACAGTCACGTTCATTTGTTTCAGGCCTTTGTATGGGGACAGAGATGAGAAAAGCAATTAAAGAAATAAGAGAAAATGTGCTTCTGAAACGGCATGCATCACCAGGGTACACGGGATAATGCTGGAAGCTTTTTTGAACTCTCTGGCGAGTGACTAGCTTTGAAGCTGTCCTCCTCGAAGCTGGTTTCGGTGTGTCAGATTGGATCAGCCTTTCTGATTTATTTTTTTTATTTTTTCCAGAGGCTCAGCAGGAAGGAAAACAGTTTGCTCTCCTGTGAGATTTTCAGCACCGAAGACTAAAGCAATTCCTAAAAACAGCCGGACTGGCCCAGGCCGGTCTTTGCATTGCTGTTTTTTTGCTGCAGTGCCTTTGTCCTCTCGGCGTTACCACCTGGGCACTGCAGTAGCTTTCCATCATTGCACAGCCTGAGGTGAAGGGCTGAGCTTAGCCCTGGAAGAGCTTCTCGGGGTGGGGTGTCTGTGAGGGCCACAGAGGCCATCCAAAGGGCTAGATGCCTGAGCCTCCATGGAGAGAAGGGATTTTGTGCATGGTCCTCTCTGACCCATTCGATGAAGAGCTGCACTCACAGGTGCTCCGTTCCCTGCACAAGCATGCAGCAGGCCTAGAGAGGTTCATGCAGCTCCTTATGTTTCTCAGGATTTTCAGGGCAACTCCCCTGTTGAGCTGCTGGTCTTACACTAGGGCGTGTGAGGGCCTTGAATCACCTCACTGCCACTCTACAGATGGTAGAGGGTGGTGGCTGTGTGGTTTAATTAAGCATGCAGACCAGGTCAGTGGCAAAGCCTAGATCTGGGGAGTCCTGACTCCCAGCCTAGCACCCTCCTCTATGTACCATGCTGCCTTTCTTTCTCACTGCCAGAAGACAGCAAATGCCTTGCTCCTCTTGGGGGCCTTGTGATTTGAGATCTGACTCCCAGAGCGCTGGGCTTTTGTGCAGCACGTCACCAGGCATGCATCTGGATGAGGCTGTAGGCTTTATAGTTTCCACACAAAAAAATGATGCTGAAACATAATCATTTTGTAGAGCCATAATGACATTGGATTCCTATGGTTACACGTTGTGGTTTCTCACTGGATGCATCCCAGAGTGCCCAATTAGTGGATCGCAATGCAGTGGGTTAATGTGGGAGAAATAGGTCCTTGCACTGATTAAAGCTGAATTGCTGTGGGTTACCTCCTGGCAGCAGAGAGCGCCTTCATCAAATTTCTAAGCCTAGCTGAATTCAGCAATGGATGCAGAGATTCCAGGCTGAGGTTGTGAACCCTTCTGGACAGAGGTTGCCTTTGTGAGCCACAACCATTAGAGCAGGGCTCTTAGCCTGTCCGGGGCCCTTAACTGCTGCTGGAACACATCACAGAAATGGCCTGGGTAAACTGGGACTGTGCAGAGACTCCTCAAAAAGAGATGACAAAAATGGAAGGGCTTTACTGGGCATCATGTCTTGTGCATTGTTAGCATTTGTTTGTCACTGGCATGTTATATATGGAAAGAGAGATTGATAGATAGACACAAATAGTAAGCCCTTTCCTCAGGGCACACTTACGATACTGGAAGCTAAGGCTCCTAAACCATACTAGGAACTGTAAGCTGGAGGTACAAATACTTGGCATGATGTAGACTGATGGGCAGTACAGTATTATTTGATTATTAGAGATGCTGTTGTGAAGCAGTTGACATTAGTGAAATTATTTCCCTTCCCCACCCCTGCCATAAGAAATTAATGTGTTATTTCTTTTCTTTTCTTCCTTTTTTTTTACTCTTCTCCAATGTGTTTTTTCCTGTGTTATCTTGTGGTGGAATAAATAACCCATACCTGTCTCCTGTTCTCAATGTAAAGGTAAGGAATTATATTTATTACTGGCATACTACCGTGGGAAGAATTGGGAGTGTTTAATCGTGCAATATGAGATGTAAGACAACACATGATAGTTCCCATTTACCAGGGAGAAACCAGCTATAAATCTCTTGGTGCTCTTTTTTTAGTGTTTTATCTCTGCTGGTATTAAACACGTCTCATTTTGTCTGGTCCCTGATAACCATCAGTATATTTCTGCTCGCGGTGTCATTGATGAATGCTCACGAATCACCTTTTGGAAGCTCTGCTCCCTGAATGTTATCTTAGCTGGCCAACGTCTGTTCATTAGTGGCTACAGTCCAACTTGGATAGTTCACTTGACAAATGCTGATTTGACTAATGACAGTTGCACAGGGTCTCCAGAAGGAGCATTATTAGCCAATCCCTATGGCTGTGATCTGCCAAGGCTAGTGTATTTTAAGCACTTTTTCTGGCTGTCCCTACTTCATTTTCCCTCCTGTTTTGGTCTCAACTAAAATAATTTCCCCAGGCACAATCTCTCTGCCGTGCTAACTTTGCTATGCTAATAGTGCTCTTACTACACTTGCTTCCTGACTACTGCAGGTCCAGATGGCTTGTGTGCCGAGATCCTCCCCGGGCTGGATTCTTATAGCCAACTTTTAAATCTTTGAGATGGTGGATTTGTAAGAGAAATACTGAGCTAGCACTGCCTGTGTAGCAGGAATCCTCTTAAGGATGTGGGGAGTGAACTAGGCTAAAGCGTCAGTGCACAGCCGTGGTTCTTGGTATTCTGGACCAGGTTCATTCCTGATGTGAAGCTGCTGACTTCCATTCAGTTACACCAGGAAGGTGTTTGGGTCTCTTTCTCTTGAAATAATATATCATTTTTTATGCCCCCCTCCTGTTTTCTTATAGATGATTCTAATTATATTCTGTATAACTGTAAGTGTAAATCAGGCCTAAGAAGGCTCTTGAAGTATCCTTGTCACCAGGGTAAGTGGAGTAGTTTGAGCAGAAGATACATATCCTCTAATGCTTTCAGGATGATAAATGTCTGTTGGGAAGAAGGCACGTAGGCAATCAAGTGCAATTAGCAGCCTGTTTTATATGGGATCCTGTAAAATCAGTGACTCCATGTGACTTCTAATTGCACTGTTTGGTTTGGTTTGGTTTCCTGGCACTTTCGATACCTATAGACATGCAGCGAGGCTGCTCTGATGCTCTGCAATTACTGCGCTCCAGCAGTCTCCAGCGTCATGTGTGTTAGCATCCCCGCAAAGAAAAATGGTGGCAGGGGCGCTTTCTCTAAAGCTCATTTGACAAGCTTTAGTTAAATAGCCCCCACCACCATTTTTCAGCGTGGGGACGCTGATGCACATGATGCTCTGGGCGCTTTAATTAGAGTGGCTCTGAAAGCCACTCTAATTAAAGTGCCCCTTTCCCCCCACCCCACTCCCGGCGCACATCTATAAATGCCCTTAGTTACTGGTCAGGAGGAGAAACGAACTCAGTTTAATAACTGAACTGCAGTCGGGAGACTTCTGGACCAGAAAAGATAACATGGGCAGTCTTCCATGTACAGCGTGTGGGGAGCCAGTTGGTATTTAAACGTGCATCTTCACACTGGGAAGTCAGATTTGCCTTTGGAACAGATTGGTCTGATTGCAGTCTTGGGGGCTGTCAAGTGGTCCTAATCCAGTGCCAATAAGAATGTGTCTGACTGTAGTGAGCAGGGGGTGGTAGGTATTTCCATATTGTTCACCCTACTGTATGGAAATCACCAGACTGGTTGCTTGTGTGACGGTGCTTATGTGGGGGAATTGAGCTTTCACTCTGAACTGGAGGATGTATGGCTTGGTGTCAAAAGAGGCTGAATGTTCTAGCTCAACCAGGGGTGCCCATCTTGGAGCATCTGAGTAGCCTCATTCCAGACAGTTGTTTCCTCACATGCTTCAGGTTAAAAGCAAGAGGTTTCTATCACCAGAGATGGGTCTAAAGTCCAGGAAAGAAACCTTTTCTGGATGACACCTGGCATAGGGTTTTATGTGCGATGCTCATGGGATTCTGTCTTTAGATTGTAGTTACCTTGGGGCTCCACGTATCATTTCCTCTATCTTGTGGAGTAATGAGCAGGGTCAGTTTTCTTTATCACCAGATAATAACCGGCCAGTTGCATTTCTGCATTCTGTTGTTGAAAAGGCGCCAGGTGGCTTGGGAAGGCAGAAAACAGCAGTAATAGTTACATCCCATCATTCTCAACGCACCATTGTATCTAGGGGTGTGCATCAAGCACGTGGGGCAGGATTTAGCTGAGTGGTTCTCCATTAACATAAGCACAACTCAGGAGTTAACCGTCTCATTAAATGGCTACGCTTGCAAGTAGGGGAAATATTTGGCGTGTGTAGGGCTAACGAAAAGACCCCGCTATAGCATGAACTGTCCTATAGGCTTATAATGTCAGTACCAGCAAACAGGAAAATTAGCATAATCTTTTTGTGGGATGGTTCCTAAATTATCTGGAAAACCAACTGTTTCCTGACCATTAGGGAGCACAATTAGTAACCAGCAGTGATGGGCCATTTTCTAATTAAAACTATTGTAATCTGCTTTTCAGTGGAAGGTTTTTTTATTTTTGCAGCGGACTGCATTACACATTAGTTTTCCAGCCTTCAGATAATGAGCAAAAAAGCACTGCGTACAAACCTTAATTACTACTTAGCCTGGCATTTGGTTAGCATTAAGCACTAAATGTTGATGTGACACTGCAACACTTGGGGAAGATGATGACAGCTCCCAAAATATGAAACCTCCATTTAAAGCCAACTCTCCAGCCAAGACAGTGGATTGTGGTAGATTCATTATGAGGCCCTTCCATGCCTCAAAAAGCTTTTAATGACACACTCCAATTTACAGATTTCATTACTTTGCACAGGTAATTAGAACTTTAAAGGAAACCACAGTGAGGGAATTAACCGTTTTTAAAAAGGCATTTCCTTAATCTAAAATGCTCTTCAGATAAAAGGTTGCTTTACAGCAAACAAAGCACTTGAAAAATATATACAGTCAAGTTAATAGGACAGAGCTGGGACAGTTTGCAGATTGTGTTGTTCTTCTGTGCCTTGCTGACAATGGGGAAGAGAGGCAACTGAGCCAAAGAGGGAGAGGGAGAAAATGCAAATGAAACATCTATATCCTATTCAGCAGCCAAAAGAAGGGGAAGGGAAGACACTGGTCTCATTAGCTTCTTGTGCCAGCTTTGGCTTAGGAGTAGGGAGGTCTCCGCTGGGTAAATCTGCATAGGGTAGCTTTCCACCTTCCAGGTGTAAGGCGGATGAAAAAACGACCCCAGCAGGTGCATCTAGACGTGCGCTTTACTGCAGAGCTGACTAATTAGCTCTGCAGTAAAACATCGCTGTGTACATGCATGCTCGTATTATGGAGCAGTAAATTAATTAACTCTGCTGTAGGTTAGTACTGTCCAGCAAAAGTACTGCCCTACAGTGGAGTAGTTACGTGTGCTCAAATGCACATGTAGACGGTGGCTGGGACTGGCTGGGACATGAGGGTGCTAGTGTGGGGGCTGCCCACCAGCTAGCCCTACAGTGTAACACCCTCGTGCCCCAAACAGCCCATCTGCAGCATATTGAGCTAGAGCGGAGTAGCCCCAGGCTGGCAGGCTGACCTCCCTGAGCCCCCTGCTAGCTGGGGCTGTTGTGTCCCAGCTGTGGTCCCAGGTGTACATGTAAACACTGCACCCAGGAGCAATAAACTCCAGCACAGACTGTGCCAGAGTTTATTGCTCCATGCTAATTGCAGGTATAGATGCACCCAGTGAGAACAAATGCTCTTCAGACTGAGTGTGTTTGCAGTACACAGTTTTGGGCTGTGGCCCCAAAACATGAGAACAGAGCCACACTGATCAAGGCCCTGCTGAAATGTAGCCAGTGGGGTCAGGTAGAGCATCACATTCTTATGTATCACTCATTTTAAAAGGGACTGTGACCAGAAGAGACTGGTTGCCCTAATCAAATGCTGATTGTTGTCCAGGTGGTTGCAAAGTTTAAAGGCTGGCAGGGCAGTTTCTTACTGAAGGAAAAGTAGTGCTGTAGTGGCAGGGTATTTTCTTTATGTAACTTGTATTTCTGCACCATACAGTAGTCCTCAGACAGAGGTGGTCACAAACAGCGTATGGCCAGTCCATGTTTCCGAAAGCCACAGTCCACACATTGATGCCTAATGACCAGGAAGAAGTTTTGCCCAAGAATCTACCCCCGTTCGAGAGATTAAGATAGGACAT
>NW_017728980.1:14834225-14860624 GCF_001723915.1 Gavialis gangeticus
GGATTTTCTTTATGTAACTTGTATTTCTGCACCATACAGTAGTCCTCAGACAGAGGTGGTCACAAACAGCGTATGGCCAGTCCATGTTTCCGAAAGCCACAGTCCACACATTGATGCCTAATGACCAGGAAGAAGTTTTGCCCAAGAATCTACCCCCGTTCGAGAGATTAAGATAGGACATGGGTTCTCTTCTTTGTAGTTGCTTCTTCACTCAGAAAGTGGACTCTGCTCGTGCTCTAATTAAAATAATTTGTAAGACAATATACCAGGGCAAAGCGATGGCTTCTGCTGTGGCATGAGCATCTGATGTGCAAGGACAACAGCATCTTACGATAACTCTGGTCACTCCTGGCCTTGTAATATGTCAATGATGCATATAGTTTGGCTGCCAGGACCGTAATTTTGACAGTTTTGACTTTCCGCAGGTTTTTAAAATACTCGTGCTAACATTAATATCAATTTCAGTAAAATGTTATGGATTTCCTTTAGTGTGCAGCCCTGACAAATCGTAGAAGTCATGCTGTGACTTCTAATTACTTAGAAAGCGTAGCACATCTGTGATGCTTTGTATGCGGCATATTAGAGGCTGAACAATTATTGGCTAGCCTCGTGCCTTTGCTAGCTCGGTTGCCAGGCCATCATCTGTTGTCATCCAACTGTCATTTAATTCTGACAGCCCATCTCCTCTTCAGTTTGTCTGTCCACCATTGGCATCCTGTTTGTCACTTAAGAGGTGAAGCTTTGTGAGCAGGCGCTGTCCTGTTTCATTGTATAGTGAGTTTGTCCTGGATTAGGGTTGGGAAGTTCTGCTGTCGGACACACAGTAAACAGCAGAGGTGGACATCTGTGTGGACCAGGGTAGTCAAAAGAGCCACAATCCTTCCTTGAGCAGAGGATCGGACCCATGTGCGGGATATGTATGCAAGTGCGCTACATACAACCCCAGTAGTTTTTTCTCTTTGAGCTCAATGAAAAAACCAATCCCATTGTGCTATTGAACTGGTGTCTCTTATTACATTGTTGCTTTGAATGGGCAGATAAGACACAGTGCTAATTCTTGCAGATTTTAATCCCCCCAAAAGCAAAACTGCACAGTTAATCTGGAATAAATTGATCATTAAAACAAAGAAAAGTGAAGACTGGAGCGTTAGAGAAGGAAACCTGAATTAATAAGTTTACTGTGCACGGAGGAACCTGTTTATATACACACAGTGCTCCAGCATGAGAGAGTGTTTACTGATGGATTGTCAGGTGATGAGAGAAAAGCCATTTGGATGCAAAAATATTATAGTTTCTTTTGGAGTAAATTAGAGGGGAGCCCTTAGTTTCATTTAGCCGGATATGTGCTACTTACGGTCTTTGCAGAGGCATTGTGATAGGATGCAGTGCCCCCCTGTAGCAGAGGTGTGGGTGAACTCAGTCGGATTGCTGACCAGACAGAAGGCCTTGCTTCACCTTTGCCTCGTCGTATGCCAGGTGGGAAAGCACCTGAAATCTCCTCGTTTCCAATACAGGATCACGCTAAATAATGATGCAGGAGGTCAGATTAGATGACCACCATTGTCCCATATGGCCTTAATGTCTCCATCTATGGAACTAGAAGCAGGAACCTGATCTGGCCCATGGTGTGTTGTCTGAAGAAGACAGCTGCCTCTTCACTGCATCCATGTCTTCCCAGCACTGTCCATGCTTCCTCCCTTCCTCTTGTGCTCATGATCTCATCAAGCACAGTGGACTGCACAAAGATTTGCAGATGCAAGTCAGGGCAAACAGTTGTTGCCTGGAGTTAAATGTGTACTAAGAGTGAGTGGTAGACTTGTTATGTAAGGTAATCCTGTCTCTCCGTTTCATCATTACTGCCAGAGCTGGGCACAAGGCTCTCCCTGAGGCTACGCAGAGACATGCAATCACCAGTGCCTTCACAAGCTCTGTTTTCTTGCAACACCCTTCATAGCCTCATTGCAAAGGAGGGAAAGTAAGCACCTACATGAGTACTGTGCAATGTCCTATAGCAACTACAGAATGTTCCCCCCCGGCCTGCTTGAGCATTTTAGTGAGTGCTGCCTACAGCAGACAGTGGCTGCTCTGTGAATGCCTCAGTCAAGCCCTGGCAGAAGTACCTCTAGAGAAATGACCCTCGGTCCTCATTTCCAAATGATGGCAGCAATGCCAGGGACCCGATTAGGAGAAGAGTTCAGATTGTTTGGATGCCTTACAAGCAGGTGACCTTTTTCCAGCTCTCACTCTGAGTGAACTCATTTGCAAAATGAAAAGGCTTTTCAGAGGGAGGAATCATCCTGTGGTTAAGGAAAAACAGCACTGCTACCAATAGCATGCAGACAGTTCAGCACAGTTTAATCAGAAGAGCAGGGTGAATGAAGCAGGTCTCTTAGATATCAGTGTTTGGACAAGATATAGTGCTTATATGTTGAGGTAGTCTCTCCTGTTGCACTTTTTCAGCTCCACCTTTTCAATATGAGCAATATGTGTACGTGCATGGATGTGCATGCGTCTAGCATAATGAAGGGGCTGGGGCAGGGGGTCCCTGAACATAGTCTTGACTGGTTGCCCTAAATACATATGGAGGTGAAGATGAGCTTGATGATTGTTGTTACATTTTAGTAATTTGATGTTTGAAAGAGAAATTTACTGAAAGCCTCTCTTTAATATAAAGATTCAGACTGAAATTCTGAGCTATAATAAGATTTCTGCAGCATTAATGCCTGTCTGTTTGTTAGATTACATCCCCCCATTTTTTAATCATGGTAATCCTGTTAGTGTTTTGTTAGCTAACAGTGTAGCAAAACTCTTTTTTTCCAACCTGGAATTTCAGAGTAAACCTGTATCGTTTAGGGCTTTTCAAGATGGTTTTCTTACAAACGTGATACCTGAGAATGCCTAAATCCCACTAGATAGAATAGCATAATTTGCAAGTTAAACAGAGTATGCATTTCTGGCACTTCCTACTTGGCAAGACATGGCCCCAGATAGGAAGTTTCACTCTTCAGTATGTAGTGTTCTCTCTGAAGTGAGCACGTGAACCACAATTTATGAGGCAGTACATCTGCAAAATGCATGTGGACCACTTAAGGATTTTGATGCCAGAAGTGTGAAATCCTCTCACAGAAAACAATGCATAAAGGGCTTTGGCTCCGTGCTGATAGTAGAGAATAATAGGTTGATATTAAATATGAGTTAGAGGATGGGAAGATGGTGCCTAGTAAGTAAATAATTGATTAATCATCCCCAATTAAAGGCCGTGAGTTGGATTGTATTGCTCAAATTGGATATTCAGTACAGCAGCTTTTCACTTCTCTTCATTAATGAGGGCAGCTGTAAAGGGGAATTGCAGTCTATCCATAAAGGGAAAGATGTGCAGAGGGAGCTTTCCTGCAGTGGTTGTGAGGGTTATTGTTGTGCATTGTTAAGGAGCCGTTGTTCTGAATACGACACTGCTGGGTGTAGCAATCCAGATGGTGCAGAGTCAGTAAATCACATTAAAGGGACAAGTG
The DNA here is from genome assembly GCF_001723915.1 of Gavialis gangeticus. Classification (NCBI taxonomy): domain Eukaryota; kingdom Metazoa; phylum Chordata; order Crocodylia; family Gavialidae; genus Gavialis; species Gavialis gangeticus. The sequence continues at coordinate 14,837,738 of NW_017728980.1, forward strand.
GATGGAACGGAGCTGAACACCTGCCTTCAGAAAACCAGGCCCATTTAGGTGTCCCATAAAGAACGTGTGGGAAGTGAGGCTCCTAAAATTTCTAGTCACTCTTGAAAAACCATAATCCTTTATCTCCTTCTGCCAAGCTATTGCTTTCCTTTGCTCCTACGTGCTAGAAGGATTCCAAGATAATGCATTGAAGACCCGTAGGTTAGGAAAAGCTCTGTTAGACAGCGAGTCTTCTGAGGTTCTGGCGGCTGATCAGAGCTCCGGCATCCAGGAGATCTCTTGATTTACAGCAGTGTAACAAGGCAATGCAAGAGACAGCATTGATTTTTGACACGATCTTTCACCTACTGTTACAGCCACTTCCCTCATTAACACTCTACAAAACGATGAGCTCTAAGAACAGCACATGCAGCCTGTATCAAAGAGGAGAGAAGATCTGTTGATGCTAAAACTAGGGTGCCTGTCACCTTGGTACAGAAGACCTTGGGGAAAAGGTGCAATTCTTAATCAGAAGTTATCTTCAACCCTGAAAGCAAGCTCAGCAAAAAAGAAAAGAAAGGCTTCTTATAGGTGGTAGTTTCAAAAGGGATCTAGCCTCGTTCCGCTCTTGGTGAAACTAGGGAAGGTTTTACCAGCAAGAAGAAGGGTGCCAGGGCTTTGAAATGTCAACTTGTGTCAATTAGGAAAATGCCCTCCATCAGTATCTTCACTGTGAAACGGATACAGTGTTTTCTTCCTATCCAAGAAAGATTGGCCTTTTGGGGAAGGTAAGGAGGAGATGGGATACGTGTTTCGTGCTTCTCTCCTTTTTTCCTTTTAACTAGAGCTGACTGAAAAGTGGCGTGTCCAGCCCATGGGAGAGTGCCCTGTGGTGGGTTGGCACATGCTGCATCAGCACAGAAGGGAAAACGGAGGTGCAAACTCCCAGAACTGCGACTCCCGTGGGACACAGTGGCAGCTCTTTCAGACCCAAAATGGGTGTTTCGGTTTTACTTGCAGAGAAACACATGACTGTCATTTCCCAACAAGAATGTGTTTCCTCTGACGTTTTTTTCTGTTTGTTCTGTGTTAACCACAGTCACTGGGTTAGAATACTTTCTTTTTAAAGTCGTTTAACCATCGTAATAAGTGACACTCTCCTGATTGGAGAATCAGCACTTGATTAAACGCTCAGCTTCGCTCCATTGCAATTGAACGACAGCAACATAAAACTGAAGCAGCCTGGTTGGGAATTTGGCCCTTGGGCAGTAGGAAACACTTCAGTGCAGCGGCTGCAGTTTTGAGAGTGTCTCAGGAGTCGCAGGTTGGCTTAGGGCCTTTGGTTATTCTTGCAATACATTTAAAACAATAGCTTCATGTTTCACATGCAGTCCAGGGGGTGGGGGTGGGTGTGTGTGTGTGTACACGCAGTCTGGGAAAGCAGCAGCATCCTGCAGCTAGAAAGGAACTAGGAAGGAGAGTTTTTGCCCCATTGCTGGATTCTGACATGGGCCCACAGTACCATCTCCCCTACCCCTAGGTCTCAGTAGAAGAGCACAGCTACCTTTTAGTTTTTAATTAAAATTGGCCATGCTCTGGTTTAATGGCTCCATAAAGCGTCTTGGCTTACTCTGCCTCAGGTGAATGAAAATATTTGCTGTGGCAAATAGCAGGGCTATTAGTTTTACGATCCCACCTCATAGCATTAAAGAGCTTTTATCAAGAACATCATCAGAAGAGGCATAAAACTGTGTTCCTTATAAAATTATTGATATCTCTGGGAATCTTTACTGTGCTTTCCAGTTGCTACAGGGGAAGTGTATATTGACAGTGAGTTTTCCAATGCAGCTCATGTGAGGGTCACTTTAAAAATTAAAACTGCACCAGGTGAATATGGATTCAGCCCCCGCCAAAGACAGGCCTGTGGTTAGGGCAGTGCTTTGGGACTTAGCATAATGGCTCTGCTGCAGACTACGCACGTGACTTGGGGTAATCACTTTGGCCCCAGCCCTGCAAATGCATACATGTAGGCTTAACATTGAACAGGTTAAGGGTCCTTCTGCAGTCACTAAGGCTGCTCCCAGGCTCATGGTTAACTGTGTGCACGTTTGCCTATCTTGTCTAGTTAGGGCATAAGCTCTTTAGGGCGAGGATATTCTCTTACTTGATGCATGTCCAGCACCTGACACAAGTGAGTTAGAGATGCTAGGATCTGTTTTAAGACGAATTGCTTACAGGAACAATTTGATGGGGGAAAAGCTAAAATGAGCACACCTTTCCCCAAGAATATACAGTGATGTCAAGCATGGCCTGAAATCATCCAGCAGATGCTTGTGGCTCATCAGTTGAGAATTGCGCTGATCTTCACTGATTCACCATTGCCCTGTCACCGAGTCACTCACCCAGGAGCAAAATGCAGCTGAACAGGAATGGTAAAGATTTAAGCCCACCTTGGTGTCTGTGTTGATGTAAAGCAGGGATGAGTCAGGCTCAGTGCCTGACCAGAGCAGAGAAGGACAAGAGGCATTTGGGGAGCAAACATCCCAACTGAGAGGGGCTAGTTTTTTTTCAAGGTGTGTGTTAGAAAGGCGGTGGAGATTTATTCATGTGACAGTTTTAAAGGACATTGGCATTAAGGAGAACAGTTGCTGCAACAAAGGACCACTGAGAGAGCCCTTTCCCTTAGGGCAGGGTTCAGCAACGTTTTTAGGCAGTGACAAAAACACCCACAATTTCATCTTGTAAGATGTTGGTGTGCCAAGAGCAGATGGGGGAGCTAGGAAGGGCCTGATCCTTGTTGTGGCCATGTAGCCCCGGCCCCTTCCCCGTAATCGACCCAGAGGCACACGTGCCAAGCAAAATGTCTTTCGAGTGCCCCACTCTGGCACCCGTGCCAGGGGTTGCCTATGCCTATCCCTGCCTTAGAGGCTTGAAATGAGCTTTTCATTTTGACAGGCCATGTTGGGTCTGCTGCTGGTGCTTGTCATCTCTCTGGGGAACAACTGTACTCCTAAGTCCTGGCCTCAACCTCAGACTTCGAGGCAGCTTGCCTCCAGCATCTGTGCTGATCCATGAAGTGGGGGGGTTGCCGGTGTTCAGTACCTGAGTCCTAGCATCAGCAGGAGAACCTCCCTGGAGCCAGGATGGGGAGCGATTTGCACCCTGTCTCAGCCAAAAGGGCCATGGGTAATACGTCCCTGAGGTGTTGACCTCCTGCCTGCCCAAGGTTTAGACTTTTCTTCAACAGTGCTGCTCCCCGACACGTTTCTCCATGCCCCCGTGATGAGAAGCAGAGGGTGGTCAGGCTGCCGCTCTCTCCGTGCGGCATCGATACCATACGTTCCCACGTGGTAGGAGAAATGGGAGTGAAAACTGTCCCCCTAAGGGGATAGACAGTCCTCCCCCACCATGGGCCGCTTGCAGTTCACCCTTATTCTAGTCCCTGGATGTGGCCCATTGCTTGTTGACACGGTGCAGCAGCGAGCAGCCGCTCGCCTCCTCTCTGTATCTTTATGGTCTGATATTCTCCAAAGCCGTCAACTTGCCTCTCCTCCGAGTCATTGTGGGATTACTGAGCGGTTGCCACGGCAACCACAGGAGGACTTGGATCTGCGGACCAGCTGAGATCAATCCCCGCGGCCTGCCTCTCACTCCTGAGCAGTCGGCATATTATTATTAATAAGTGACATCGAGCGATTGTTGTGTCGAGGCTTCGGTTGTATTAAAACCTGAGCGCTTCGACCATTTGAAGCTACCCAGATCACCACCTGGAAACCTGGACCTCAATCAAAAAGCTGCATGCCTGCTGGTAGTCTAGCTGTCATTAGATAGAAGCAAAACAAAACAGAGACATCCCGGGTCCTTAAAGGGAGCAAATCTTTTTTTCTTTTTTTTCCTGGTGCAACACTGGAAGTGAATTCCAGGGGTCTGTTGATGGCCCGTAGAATGATTTACATCGTAACAGTAGCTGTAGGAACTGGCTGAGATGGGGGCCCCGTTGTGTTAAGTGCTGAACGTACCAGGAGCAAGATACAGCCCCTGCCCCAGAGAACTTGTTTAAATAAACCAGACAACGGGTGAAGGAGTTGGTAGCAAAGTTGAGATGACCTCCTTGAGGTTGCACAGCAGCGCTTGACAGAGCTGGGGCTTGAATCCAGGTCCTGAGTTCCCAGGGATGTATCCTGTCCACTAGATAGAAAGGAAGTTTTTTGGGGCAGGGACTGTCGTGTTCTTTGTAAAGCACCAGCACAGTGGTGTCCAGCACTAAAGCTGCTACGCTCTGCCAGAAAACAATAATAAATGGTAATAATGTCCTCTCTTTGTCACAAGGCTGAAGGCCTTGTAGGCCATGACACTCCCCCATCCTTTACCTGCTCTTAATTCCTTCTACTGCACCTGTTTTTCTGGTGCCATTAGCTTATGGTTTTCTCCTTTGGCTTTATTTCTGTACATAGGCAAACTAATGTGATCTGAAGAGGAAACTGAAAAAAAAAAAAAAAAGGAAGAATACTGTGCTTTACCTGCTGATACGCGTGCTGCCGGAATCTACATTTTGTTTTATGTTTCTTTCTGAGAATTTCCTTAAAATCCATTTAGTTCCAAATAGCAAATGCAGAAGATTGATCGGTCTAGAGACGACAGATGCTTATTCTCAATCTGGTTACAGTTGATTTACTGCATTTTTTAATATTGTGAACTGTTAAGCATAGCGAAATAAGAAGCTGAAATTCATGACGCTAGTCAGGGTAGGGGTGGGGGGGGGGTCCTCCATCTTACAGTAATGTCCCTTTAAACTGCTCTGAACCCGCTTCAGGACATCGTTATGCAAACCTAATTTGCATGTTTGAATTTTTTATCTAATGTGGGGAGAATTCAAGAGGCAGCTTTCAGTCCTGACTGCAGTGATCTGCCCCAAAATCAGGCTGTTCCGGTGAGTGATTCTTTTAGAAGAAGGAAGAAACTGGTATGTAATGTCACTAGCTAAATCGGCTTTCTCTGACTTCGTGCAGGAGTGTCATGTCTGTCTTTGGGTTATATAGTAACCTAGGCCCATGCAAACCTGCACTCCTGTGGCTCAAAACTGATTTTGCAGCTTGGGGACTCAGGGAGTAGGAAGAACATTAGCAAATGAAGTAAAGCAAGCTGGCTAGGACAGCGAGTGCAGAGGCATCAGATGAAAATGGTGGCTTGTCAGCCTGTGCTTTCTAGCAGAAGAAAGCACTGGGAAAAATACAGCTCTGAATAAGTAATATTTAAAGGGCTTCTAACGTCTTGTTTTGTCTTTGAAGAGGAAGCTGGGAGAATGTGTGGAGGAATAGATCTCTACTTTTTGTCCTGTCCTAAAGAAGCAATTGCACAGGACTGAAGAAGAGTAGTAGCAGCATGGAAACTGTTTAGCCGGCAGAGAAATGCCTCTCCTACGGGAGCGTGCACCTTCATTTCACATTTCTGTAGCTGTATATGCACTCAGGCACACTCACCTCTGCGCTTGGAGCAGACGAGCTCCCCACCTATCCTGTGGAGCTGTTTAAAAAGCGGGTCACTTGCTTTGGTGCTGAAATGGGCCCTCAGCTTGAGCCCTAGTTGTGCAGTGTTTAGGGCTGTGCCCTGTTAGACACATAATGTACAGATTCAGAGATTTTAAAGAGAGTCAGGAGCATTAGGCCATCTCAGCCAACCTCGTGCATTGAGCTGAATAGCTGTAACTCCACACTAGCTCCCACGCATCGCTTTCCACGCGTTCCCCTTGTGCTGCGCTGGGGAACCATGTGCCAGCCATGTCTAATACAGGACAGATCCTGCTTGGAGAAAGTAATTGGGACACTGGAAAGCAGCCTTGGAACCCCATATTTAGTTTCCTTCTTTACGAAAATTATAACTTGATCCTTATTTGTTTTATTCCAGTCTCTGCTGCTCGTTTCTGGGAGGGTTGGTGGGGTGCTGCAGGATTGTGGCTGTCTGTTTAAACACTGTTTAAGCAGTTGCAGTGGCTGGGGGAGCTGATCGATGGTATGGCCCTGGAGCAGCAGCGAGGCACATGGCTGAACGCAGCCTTAGATATGGGGCAGTGCAGACCAGCGGCCTGCTTGCCCCAGCAGCCCCTGGTCGCTGGCGCAGGGCTGTCCATTGCATTGTTACAGATGAGCCCACATTGCCCTATCCTCTATTCCCAGCTTTCTCAGTGAACTGTGGGCCCAGCAATGCTTTCTCTGGCATCTACATGGGGGAGAAAAAAAGGGAGTCTCAACAAACCAAAGTCTCAGGACCATTGTCAGTTTTTTTGCTGCAGGGCAAATTAATATCCCCAGGGTCAGTCTCTGCAAACAGTCTCATCCACTTGCAGGCTACTGAGGACTTGTTCATTGCCAAGTATTTAAATCCGGGTGATCCCACTAATAGTGTACATGGGAGGGTAGGAGCCAGGGTTCTTGGAAAAGTACTGGCACAGAGCATGCCTTTGGCGCAGATGGGCTGACTGTGTGTGGAGGTAGTGACATGGAGGACATGGCTGGCCAGTTCTACCAGTGGTTTCATTTTAAGGAGAGATCAGCAGCAAGTTTCATCTTTTGGTTCCAAAATGAATTTGCTGATTGGGAAGATGCTGCTGTGTGTTTATGGGTGGGAAGGATTGTCCCCTTGTGTACTCACCCAGGCACCCTCTGGAGAACTGACCGGTGAGCAGTTGTGTGTTTGGGTTATTCTCCCTTTGACTAATGGCTGACAATAAAAACTCGAGCCCAAATAAACCTTGGAGAAGTTCTGAGCAACTGTTGGAGCTGCAGGTTCCCTCCAAGGACATCTTTTTGAAGGAAGCCCATTGCTTCATGGGCAGGCCCCCAGCTGCATCCCAGGATTCAGTCCAAATCCCCCACTATTTTATTTAAAGTGGAGTGGCATTTGCTGCAGCTTTTGTTACATCGCAGTGACAATAAGTCCTGTGAGTCTTGCGAGTTGAAAGACCAGTTGCTTTGTTGTGACAGTTGTGACAAGGGTATCAGTGACAGACAAGGAAAATTGCTGCTTCGGCAGCTGCAGATGGCCGGACCTGTTCTAAGCAAGATGTAGAAATGCGTCTCTTATGCTGTGCTGTGGCTTCTGTGAAGAAATCAGATGCAAGCCATATGTGGGATTAGCCAGAGCTGTGGGTAACCGCAGGAATGTCAAAAGGCCTGAACTGACCGTCGACATATGCATTCTGTCCCTCTCTGTACACAGGCATGCACTACCAGTATTTTTTCTGGGTAGAGGAAATTGGAAAGACTAATCACTTTAAAGAGCCTAGGGCAGGATTTCAGAGGCACAAATTCACTAAAGTCTCTGATTTCCATGGGCCTCCATTGGGACTTAGGCCCTGTGTTTGCATTTCTAGATATGTATGAGTCCCACTGGATAACTACATTTTGAAGAGTACCCAAGTCATCTTGGAGAAGTAGGTCTCTGTTTTATCAAGGGCTAATTGCTCATTGTAGGAGAAAGAACCCAAAATCTCCATCCCCAATCTAAATGACTAGCAGTTGAGTGTTCCCATTGCTGAAGAGGTTCCCATAACCTTGAAGAGAAATACTGTGCATGTTGGCAGAGCTTACAGGACGAGCTGAGAATAATGCACTTCAGGTGGATGGTTATTTAATAATATCTGTTAAGAGAACTTAACTGTTGAAATGGAAGAGTTCTATTTGTGTCTCTTCATCTGTCAAGCACCTGTGTAGGTAGCTCTCTGTCTAGAAGCGGAAAAGGACCCTCGTTGCTGTAGTATCTGCTTCTGCTGAGATGATCACATGTTGAACAGGACAACTATTCCTTTCCCTTTCCTCTTGAAGCTTCATGCCAAAGGATTTCAGCCTACTTGTTTTTCTGCTATCCTCCTGTTTTTCATTCTGCGATGTACCATTTTCTAACTTATTACAGTCCCTTCTGGCTACTCCTGGCTATAATAGATTTCTGTCCTGGCTTTTTCTGTCACCTGGCTGCTTATGACCCCATTACTGTAGTATACGAATGCCTTTGTAATCTTTTTCATGTCGTTAATCTTGCAATGGCCCTGTGGGGTAGAGGTGTGCTGCAAGCCCCATTTTAAAGATAGGGAGACATGGCACAGTGAGTGATGTGCCCATGGTCACACAGATAGTCTGTGGTGGGGCAGAGGTTTGAACTCCAGTCTTGGGTGAGCCCCTTCCTCTGCATCGTTTAGTCCAGACACGTTGAAGGAGGTTTTGTGCCTGTGCAGAAATGTGTTAGAAGACTAGTGCAAGTTTCCCAGGCTAGATGCGCCCTTAGATTCCTGTAGCCATCTGTGCAATGTCCCTCATCTGTCCTTAAGTATTGCAAGGAGGTTTAATTTATACCACACTCCGCATCGCCTCTGAATTTGCTTCTTGGTACCAGCAGCCAGACGTAGGCGAAAGGGGCAGGACGTCGTCTCCTTGCAGCTTTGTCGTGTTTCCTAGAAGGTGAAGAACTTTGCATGCTTCTGAATTGGCACCTTTTTGCTGTTACCTTGCTCTTATATTTCTAGCCCAGAGCTCAGGAATCAGTCAATTTAAAGTCTGAAGGAAAAGCCTTTTACACAGTCCTCTAACAGTCATGTTCTCTCATTGGTCTGTGCTTTTGCTGGGTTGCAGGGTAGTGTTTTGTTCCCAGTATTAGAAAGAGCTGTATTTTTTCGTCACCTTTAATTGTGCAAACGTGTTTTATGGGAGCCCCAAATACTTCTCTCTCCACTGCAGATCAGTCAGATTTTCTGTTTTCCAGGTCGTGTGGGGCACTGACCTTTGCAGGAAACAAGTGGCTAATGCTGAGCCTGCTATGGGGGAAGGTGCTTCTTCTGTTAAGTCCTTCCCTGCTTAGACGACAGTTTTTCACTGCAGTGTTAATGTAAGGTTCTTTTCCTTCTTGATCCAGGCACTGAAAAGTCATATACCAGGGCCAGGTGTCAGAACGTTTTAGGAATTGAAGATGGGTCCCTTTGTCCGGAGCCTTGTCTCTGCACTTTGTCCCTAACACTCCGGCATGCCACACCCGGAAATGTGACCATGAAGCCACTTCAGGGGTGTCCATCCCCAGAGGGACCCTCAAGACCGTTTCCCCCAGTGTGCTTGAGAGCAGATGGCTTCCAGACCACACTTTAGGGCGTGGCGTGTTCGACTGCGAGAGGGTGGCGGATCGTGGCTGAAAGCAGCCCTCTGGCCATGCTGGGATGCATTGCAGTGACATCCTAGAACTAAATTGAGTTGTCCATCACTGGTGTGTGCAAGCATCTTCCAGGAGAAATCAGTGACATCTGCCCATCCTGAGTGGGCTGATGAAGTCTCTTTGGCTTTCCCCCAGAAATCTCTGCTTGGGAGGGTAGGATTGCATTGTTTAAATTAAGTGATTTGCTTGTCTCAGGAGTAGGGGGTTGCTGCTGCTGCTCCACAGAATGCATTCCTGGAAGTCAGCAGAGCTCCCTCAGTTACTGCCTGTTAGGGGGGTCCAGACCGTGCACTGCACAGGAGATTACAGCAAATTACTAACACGCTTGTACTGGTGATGGTGGCAGACTGTCTTTTGGGGGATCCATGAATCATGTTTAAGCTGCTCTGTCCCATGAGGGCGTTGGGAAGAACAGGCCGCGCATGGCTCGTTCCAGTGCAAGGGTCCCAACTGCAATTCATCATTTGGAAATGCAGTGGAAAATATCGCACCAAGTTATCGTCCCAGCTTTTGTCTTTGTTTCCTTTTTGTTGGCTTGAGGCAAGTCCGTTGTCTTGTTGCTGTTCATAAAAACAGCTTAATTTTTGGGAGGCTTCTGCAGGGTTGGGGCTGGAATGCACACATAATAAACAGCTGGAGCTGGCGGCTCAGCCAGGGAGAAGAGGAAGGCTGCTGCCGTCTGCATAGGGTATTTCGGGGTGTTAGTCCCCCCCAAAAAAAATTCAGTACCATTTAAAAGATTGTGACTGCCTGCTCAAGCTGTGGGGGGAAAAGCAAAAAGCAGGGCTGTTCAGGGCAGATGCAAAGGCTGCAGATTTTTCTCTTGGTTTGTCCGGGGCTTTTGTTGTTGATGTCGGCACAGCGAGCATCTCCTGTCGAGGCCGAGCAGTGATGGCGGGGTATGGCCTCCTTGCTGCTTCAATACACCACCCTAGTGGCAGGATGTGCTAACAGCTGCGTGTGCCTAGTAGACAGTGATGCTCACTGCTTAATTTGTGCGTCTGTGATGGCAGTGGGGGTGGCTGCTGAGGGAGACCACTAAGGGGCTGTTCTTGCTGCTTTGGGGGAGTTCCTGCTGCCTGTCATAATAGGAGGGAAGGCTTCAGGCAGAGAAAGAGGCAAGCTGGGATGCACCGTGGTCCTTTCTGGCTATTCAGGAGCTCAAAAGGGCAGGTTCTGTGTCGGCATAGGGCAGGTGATGGTTGCAGGTGGGCTTCCAGCATAGCAGTGTGCACAGACTTTGCATAGGTGTAGTGAGGCCACTGCATCATAGCCATGTACCACGAGCCCTGCATTTGGGGCTAATTCCCTGTGAAGCAGGGAGGGGTGGTGGGTGTCTGAGGTGATGCCACCAGAGCATATGTGCCTGCACTTGTGCTCTGGGCTGGCGGTGAGTCCCGTGTCAGCAGGGCTGGAGGCAAGATAGGCAAGAGGTGGTTGCCAGAAACAAAATGAGGGTTGGAAAAGTAAATGATTAAATCTCAGGCCTTGCATAGAGCAGGCTTCAGTGAATGAGGGGCTCAGAGCGGAGGGTGCTCTACAGCGCCAGATTAGCCAGCAGTCAGACACTGGAATGCAAGGGGATGCATAACTGGGATTACACAGCATTTGCAGGGCTTTGATGTGAGGACATCTGATGTCGACACAAACACTTATTAGAGCCAGTCTGGCCCTTTGCAATGAGCCACGGGGAGATAGCGTCCATGCAAGTGGAGTGAGGCTGCATTGCCACGTGACAACGAAGCTCCTGCGTGCAGCAGTGAGCATTAACTCCTTCCCCACCTCCACCGCAGCTCAAGTGCAGCCCATCTCCATTTCCCTCCACCGAGGCCCCTGTAACACACGACCCATGTGAGTGGATCAGGGAAACACGTGCTCTGTTCCAGTCCTTTGGGGCAGCTTAGCAAGTCAGAGCCCGTCTTGACATCCCTTTTGGTGCAGCAGGGACATCATAGCATTTTGTAAGCGGTGGCCTGCAGTGACAGGGTCTGATGTGCCATAAGCAGGCTGCTGGACTTTGGAGGTAATGCCTCGCACCACAGTATCAGTCTGGAGTCAACTGAGTCTGAGAGTTAGACTAACATCTGTGGGATGCATAGGATGCGGACATCTTTGGTGCCATCATGTACCTACTCTACCCCTTCTTAGAATTTGCTTTTCCCTCCTCTCCCCCCCACCCCCCCCAGACGGCTGAACCCACCTTGCCCCATGATAAGGGGTCTTTCTGCAAGCTCCTGTTGCTTTCGTGGGCAGAGTTCAGCAGCCTCAGAGCTCAGGTGCTAAGACTGCTAGAGGCTGTACGTGGGTTTTATGCGACTTGTTCAGGGACCCATCTCATCTCTTATTTTTCTTACAGTTAGTGGGCAAACCAGTTCAGGGACTGGTGTCACAGGGACTAGCATCCCCGTGGAAGTGCCACACAGATGAGTCTTAAATCTGCCAGTAATAGCTGCAGAGCACACTAACGTTATGCTGAATACAGGCGGCGGGAGTCTGATGTGTCTGATTTTCTGTAGCACTGCTGGCAGAAGATGGGAGCTAGATCCTATTCTGCTTAGGTGCCTGTGTTTGATCCTGTCCCATCCTGCTCTCTGAAAATGAGTCCCCTTCCTGCTTGCTGCTTTTTCTGTGACCGAGCCTTACAGTGAAGATGGTGGGGTGGTGCAGTGGGGACTGGAGTAGGGTGAGATAAGGTCATACAGAGGCACATAAGTCTCCTTAGGCCCTCATTTGTGGAGTAGGGTTTGGCTTTGGAGTGAGATGACTACCTGCTCTGACTAGTAAGCAGGTCTCCTCTGTTAGCATTCAGTACTGATCGCTGTAGCCTAGGAAAGGCAAGAATTGTTAGGTGGTTATGACCAAGGCTACAAGCAGCATTGGGAGTAGATCCAAGTTTGGGAGCCAGGAATAGCATGTCAGGAGACGAGCCACAATTAGGAGCCAAAGTCAGCTAGCTGGACGGCAAGCCAGGGGCAGGAGCTGGGGTCTGGAGAGGACTTGGAACAACAGCCTGAGCCTTACTCTGTTTTTCCAGACACTGGAACTAAACTGAACTGCAGCCCCCTCCGCTGGTCAGCTGGGTGACCACACCACCAGGCATGGAGGCCCAGGTGTGAGAACTTGCTCATTGGGAGATGACTTGCAGGGCTGTGGCCCAGGCTGGCTGCCAGTAGCCCTCGCAAGAGAGGCCTCATGTTTATTTGAGCTGGGAATATTTCAGGGGACCCAAGAGAGCTAGACCTCGGTTTCCCAGGTAACATCAGTGAGTCTAGGGTGCCTAAGTCCCTTTAGGTTCCGTTTCAAACTGCAGCTTGCTTTCTTGCTGAGCTGTCTCTGTGCATCTACGTCCTTGCACTTCATGGTAATTAAGAGCTCTGGGTTCAGACGCCCTGACCCATTGTGCAGAGAGTGCCCAGGCACTGCCTGCTTTGAAACGACATGAAAAGCATGAGTGCGCTGCTCCAGCAAACATATTGCTCCTGCGCTAGGAAGCACGCTGAGCTGATGAGCGCACTGCTTCTCCTTGGGAGCGTCCGAATGCAACGTGCTATGTTACGCCTCAAGCCTAGGGAGCTCTGATTGTGTCTGCCACCACAGTGTGAGCCTCAGCTGATCCTCACACCCCCTTCCGCCTTTGGTTTTTGGCACAGCAAGGGTTTCACAGCCAAGTCAGGTTTGGTTTCCTAGTCTCTGATTCCATCCTGCCCAGCCAGCAGGTATCCACTGCTGGAAGTTTGCAAGAGAAGTTCAGCTGCCAGGGTGAGGATGACACTTTTATGCATTAGTCTGGGAAACCAGCATGAGGTACTGTGGACCATCTCTGTTGCGTTTCCAGTGGCAGCTCTTAGGAATCATTGAGCAGTGGATGTTTCCTCTCATTTTGTTCAGCCCCACGTCTGCCTTGGCAGGGGTCCTTCTGCCAAGGAAGTTGTGTGCATGATCAGGCTGTCTAAAGGCACACACAGTGCTGGCACCGCTCTGACCCTGAAGTCAGCGGTCGGGCTCCCACTGCTTTCATGGGGAATAGAGATAGACTAAGTGTGATTGCTGCTGAAAACCAATCACAGAATTTACTAGCACTGAGCAATGGGGCAGTGGACGCCTGGCGCGTTAACGAGCAGGAAGGTTTCTGAGCAGGTTGATGTGCGAGGTGGTTCAGTGCGCACACCATTCTGCAGTATTGCTGTAAGAGGGTGGGAAGCTAATAGAGCCGATGCAGAGAGGTAGCCTCTGATGCCCTTGCAGCTGAATTCCCTGCAGTCCTCAAATGACGTCTTTAAGGCAGGCAGAGAGAAGGTGTCAGTTTTTGGAGGGTGAGTAGGGAATTTCAGGGAGTCGACATCTTTGCTCTGCCCAGTTGCACGCCCAGGGCTGTTTGGAACAGGGATTTCCCTCCCTGTGTTCATTTCAGTCTTTAATTGAAAGAAGTGTGTCAAGGAGAGTGGAAGGCAGCTGGGTCTCCAGCAGAGGTAGGCTCTTGGTTGAGGACATCCCCGGAGATTGCTTGTTCAGCGACATACCACTTGCAGAGCATGTGGTCCTGGGCCCTACAGATAGATGAATGAGCTAGAAATCTTTCCTAATCCAGCGTTGCTTTATTGCACTTTGCTGCCCTAACTGGGTGACCCCGCCAGAGCAGCAGCATCTCTTAGCTGACCCAGCCAAGAGGCTGTAACCTTGCATTGTGTGCCAGCACACTCTTATGGATGACCTAGGGAGGGCTCTGCTGACTTGTCCCAACAAACTTGCCCACCGCAAGACGGGAAGGAGCCAGTCCTGTACTCACTGAAGTCAGTGGCAAGACATCGTGGTGCACGAGTGAAGTGGTCGTGGCTGCTATGGTGGGGAAGATGCAACATAGTAAGAATATGGCCTAGTGTGCAGCAGGGAAGAATCCTCACAGGGTTGTCTTTTGCAAGAATACCATCGCGTGGAGCAGAATAGTTGGTGATCTGGGAAGAGAAATGTCTCTTGGTGTCTGTTGGGACTGCTACATAAGGGTGTGCGCAAGGCCGCCTGCTTCTGCAGCAGCCGCACCCCTCGGGGAAGCGTTTACACTCTACCATTGCTTGAGTCCGTGTGAATTTAGACAGATGTAGAGCCGATACCCGGCAATTAACCCACTTTCCCCTACTTAAAGTGGCATGTTATTAACTTAGCAGGTAGAGCCCGCTGCGTCTGCCTTAGTCTTAGCCCAGCAGGGAGACATCCTCCCCGCCTCTTACCAAAATCACAGGGTAATTTGAGCTCATTTCTTTTGTTGAAATGCAAAACTAATTATATTTAACCACAGACGAATGCGGAGTTGCATTAGCAGCATTTTTCAATCAATGGGGAATTATTCAGCTTTATTTGGGGGGCCGAGGAACTCTGCATCTCGATGAAAGATGTGGGGGAGGGGAGAGCTATAAAAAGTGTTATTGTGCAATTGCGAAGGAGCCTTTTAATGCAGTTATTATGTGATGCTAAAAAGGCCTTTATCGCACGAACTTGGAAGCAGAATACAAATGTGCTTGCAGTGTCTGTTAAAGGAAGAGCAGCCAAAATAGAGTCCCTCTCAGTTTCCTGAACGTGTCCGTCTGCAAGGGGAAATAATGATGAACTAGTGACTGAAATCTGTGGCAGGATTAGCGTCTTGAGCCCGATCATCTACTAGGCAGCAAAGCATTGAGGGAAAAGGGGGTTGCTAGGGGAAGTTATTGCACAGCTGGGGGGGAGATCTGTTTTACCCAGGTCATGGTGTTGGCAGATCATTTCAAGCTTCCTTTATTGGTAGAACAATTAGGGTTGAATTATCCCTGGTGTAAAACCCTGAGCACAGCTCAGTTCTGCATTAATAATTCAGAGGGAAGCTGCTTCCTCCAAAGAGGCCAGATTTCTCCAGCTCCTCTCCAGCCTCCTGGAGCGGAGACTTGTGCATGAAGTCCATGGCTATCTCCTGTATCTAGATTCACCATGGGGATGACCTTGCCCCCCACGTGCCCTTTCCATGTTCTTTTTCTTTGTTGGTGGGAATAAGCCTTGTCATCCTTGAAAGGGCTCAGACAGCATAGCAGTTGGAGTAGAGCATAGACGGGGCCAGTCCTGTGGTCCATTTAGTCTAATCTCCCATCTCTCTTGGTGGTCAGATCCAGTTGCTGCAAAGGAAGGGACAAGAAACCCTTCCTTTGCATGTATGAGTTGAACTATTCCCCAGGGAGGGCCTAGGTCAGAAGGGAACTTGCGAGCTCTTGGGATATGGTGCCATATTCTTCATAGCTGTGAGCCATCTGCTTCTTGCCAAGGAATAGCAGTTGGCTGGCTCCATTGAATGCAAAAGGAGGTGCTCTTGGAGCAAGCACTGGCTGGAGGCGAGCAAAGGTTTTGCATTCTGGGGCTCCTTTGCAGTGCGGTGGTGATTGTGTATTAGAGCAGTGCCCAGAAGCCCTGGTCATGGACCAGGACACCACGGCGTGAGGCACTGCGTAAACACAGAGCAAGCAAAACATACTCCTTGCCCCAAAGAGTTTATAGTCTCTGACAAGAGGGAACAGATGGAGATAGACAGACGGGAGAGCAGAAGGCAGCGACGACACGGGATCGGTCAGCGTGACAGGCAGCCGTGCTAGTACATCCACTGCTAATGCTTGTCAAGAGTTTTTGTAGGCATTGTGGCAAAGGAGACGTAGAAGGAAGTTAACAAGGTAGCGCCGAGGGCGGTTGTGGGGACCTCTTCTCAGGCATGCCCAGCAGCACAAAGCACCCAGTCTGCAAACCTAACAAGTAGGGGATGGAGTTGGCAATTCACCGCCTCTCAGTAGGCTGCACAAGGTGGTGGGAGTGAAGGGGAACATCTCAGTGATAGGAAAAAGGGGGTTGCGGGGGAGCATACAGAGGTGATGTGGTCAGAGCAGTGGCCTAGTCAAATGACCACTGCAGAAGCAACCTGCTTGGATCTGAGCCAGGCAAGCTGGCACTTGTCAAGGCCCGAGTAGAGGGTGCTGCCAGTAATGGAGAGCGTCAGCATCTAGGCAAGAGATTTAGTTGTGTGGATGAAAGGGGAAGGCTGCATCTCATGTGTATGAGATGGAGAAGGAATCTCTAAGCCTTGGAGAGATGTCAGGACCTGGTTGAACAGGAGTGTGGTGCACAGCTCTTTATGTGAGATCCCTGAGCCTTTCCAGCTCCTCCTGTTGTCATTAGATAAGATGATGGGCTGGGGAGAACTGTATTCTTCTGCTTGCACAGTGCCCTGGGGCCAGGGCCAGATCATTTGCACCAAATCCTTTCCTCCTCCAAATAGAGAACATCTGGGTTCAGGCTGGATGAGTGGCCTCAGCATGCTACCCCTGAGACTTGCTTGGAGCTCGTTCTCAGCAGAGCTAATTAACCTAGGCAGCGTGCTGTACTCCTGTACACCTTCTGGGTCTGGAGCTGCCGTGCTTGCTGCCAGCTTGGGCTCTGTCTGTGTAGTGCCACCTTGCTTGGAATAGTCTTACCTTAGTGGCCCTTCAGGGTTTGCTAACAGGGTTGCTTAAGTGACTACTGGCTGAGTACTTGGACCATGGCCGTGAACAGGACATAAGCCCCAGTGCTTTTTGCTGAAAGTGGGTATGAACCTGTTCTAAGCCAGGATTTCCTCTCTCCCTCCCCTCCCAAAGAGGGCCTCATGAGGATTAGGCTCAGCTCCAGCATTAAGCACCAGCGTTAAGCGAGTGCAGCTTCAAAAGAGGCTCCTTGAACTCTCTCTGTCCATGGGAGCGCAGTGGCCAGGCGCTCCAAGTACAAGTGGTGAGCAAGCCAAGGGATGCCCATGTCAGCAGTTCTCAAGCTTTCCAGGCCGATGGATCCCTGCCACTGCTGAGAACTTCTTGTGGACTGCCATGCTCCCTTCCCACCAAACGCTTCACTGAAAATGCTCTTCCAGCACATTGGGTCGCATGCAGTCCACAGACCAGCTGCAGACTCCTGACCGAGGCCCACTGAGCTACCAGCAGTCCATGGACCGCAGATTGGGAACTGCTGCTCTCCACTGTGCTGCAGACACCAGATGGAGGGGCATGGGTGTAGCCCAGGTCTCTTTTGAAAGTGAGACTCGAGCACCTTGCACGATTCTGCTTCTCCTGTTTGATGTGACAGAGAAACGGGGAAGTGAGGTTCTGGAAAATCACAGATTGGGCTGGACTGTGTGGGCGGCTTAGCTGCTAGCCTATGCAGGCGAGAGCCTGGCTCAGCTGCAAGGATTTGGAGTGTTTGAGAGCGATGAAGACCTGAGCGTAACCGTTTCTTCACGAGTGGTTGACCTGCCGGGGCCAGCAACGGGCCTGGGAGTTCTGCCGGTTATTTCAAGGGGAGTAGCCGAGGGCCAGGCTGGGGCGGGGATCTGAGGGGATAGAAGGGGAGAAGCCAAGTTCCAGACTGATTGAAGGATATCTGGGTTTTCAGCCCTGGAGGGGAGATGGTGGAGGGTGTTACTGGGTGCTTTGATGGGAAGTGAACAGCAGTTAATCGTTCAGCTGGGAAGTTCTACTTTTAGAAGTGGTGCTTCTCAGTAGTTGGCATGAAAGGGGCTTCGTTTTCAAGTGTCAGTAACTCGGGCAGTACGAGGACCGCAGTTTCCCTTCCTGCCTCGGCACACATGACCCCATAGGCAACAGGCGGGGGATGGCATTGCACTACACAACATCTGCTTTTGCATTAATGCTGTGGGCACACGCTTGTGAACTGGGGAGCAAGGTGTTGACATCGCTAGGGGCTGGATAGGCACCTTGCAATGTGTTTGCCTGCACGGCCATGAGAACAGAGCGGGAACCCAGCCACGACTCGGGGGCAGAGTACAGGGGCCCATTCTCTCCTGTTTCTTGCCTGCTTCTTCATTTACCTTGCAAAGGTTGCAGCTGTGGGAGGGAGGCAGCTTTCCTGCCCTGGCATGTACTGCAAGAAGCTTGTGGCAGGGGGAGGATGGGGGTGCTTATGCTTCTTATGATTGACTGGATCCTAATCCTCTTCCTCACCCTGCAAAAATCTCTGGGGGCTGCCTGTGTGGAAAAACACTTCCCAAGCCAAGTCAGGAAAGCCGAATCTGGCCATGCAGCACTTTTCATTTCTTGCTTCATTGCATAAAGAAAAAAGGATTAATTTGATTGTGAATGAACTCTTCAACCTGCTGCCACGTTGAGGTCTCATAAGTCAGGCTCTGGCTGGAAAAAGCTCCTGGAAAACCAGTGGTTAACGGTGCCAATGCATCTCTAAACTTAGCCGCAGCTGTTCCAGGAGTGCTGGGTCAGCCTCACAATCCGGCCTGGTGGGCAGCTAATGCTTCCCCTGCGAAGTGTTCATATTGAATAGCAGCCGTTTGTCAGAGCAGAGGAATTCATCGTGCCCATTACTACCTCACGTTATGTCCTTGGTTAGAAGGGTGGCAAAAATGCATTAAAAGCAGGAGCGTGTTGTTTTGGCAGGCAGGAGCACTTGCTGAAGCTGGCGCTCCTACATTATCCTGCAGCAGAGCTGTGTGGGCTTTTTACAGGGAGAAGAGCAGTTCATAGCAGACGTGATGCATCTGTGTGCCGCTTTGGGAGTGGAAGCAGGGCTCCACAGCCACGGAGGATGCATTTCTGCCCCTTGGTGGCCAGGACTTGGTCTTGCAAAATTTCAGTCGTACTCAGCAGGACCATGCTCTGGTTTCTTTAACTGTAGCTCCCTGGCCTGCTGGGGGTTCGCAATCATCCGGACCTACATGCAAAGGCAGACAGTCCTGTGTTCCCGGTGTTGCAAGCTGCTATTCTACACAAGCCTCCCTGGCTTGTTAGATGCGTACAACTGCCATTTGAAGCACTGCTTTATTTGTGGCAGGTTTGAGCATGTGTTTCCTGTGAAGCAAACTTTTGAATTTGGGTTGCTGTAATTGATCTCCTGAAGGGATATTGCCAGGCATCTTAAGCAGCGCAAATGCTTTAGAAGTCCCAGTGCTGGGAGTCAAATATGAATAAACATATTTTGAAAATTTCTTAATAATTCCTATGGAAAGAGTGCTGAGGAAATAAGGGTATTTATTCTGTTACGTGCAACCCAAACGCAACTAGGTCAGTGTTTGAGATCCCCGAATGGAGACTGAATGCTTCAGTTTCACCATCCAGATTTCAGAGAGAAGATGTAAACGGTCAGCAATGAGTGAGGTGAATAAATTTTGCTTCGTTTCCTAGATGCATAGATTTAAGGCCAGAAAGCTTCATGGGATCTTTGCCTCTGCTGTCCTGTACAACACCGTCCAAAATCCTATCAAGTCAGTTCAGCAGGAGCCCAATAAAGCATCTTCCAGGGTGGCATTTGCCCTCTTGAATTGCAAGACTCCCTGACATGAGACTCAACCACTTCCCTTAACAGTCAGTTCTGGTGGCTAATTGTCCTCCTTGATTTTCTTTTTGCCATATTTCCAATCTGAATTCCTGTGGCAACACCTTCCCACCATGGTTTTCTTGTTGTGCTTTTATCCAATAGACTAAAGAGCCCGTTAGTACTTGTTGTGTGCTTGTAATATGGTTAGATGGGGCAGCTCTAGCAGCACAGGTACTCTGCAAGGAGCATGGGCTTGGGCCCTGGGAAAGGATCTATTCACAGAGGGAAAAATCTAGGACTGGTTCCACCTGAATTAGGCAGATCTCACTCAAGGAAATGGCCAGCTTCACCACTTGTTTAGGAAAAAGAAGTGCTTCTCTAGCGGGTGATACAGGCTGTGGGGAGCCCTGGTGTTAGTGCCAGGTGCACTGCAGGGTGTAGAGCCTTGGTCTCCGGGAAGGGCCTTGGCCTTCATTGGGATCAGAAAGCCTTGGCAGCAAGTGGTTTGGCTGCTGTTGTCACATCCTGAGGGTCTGCTCCCCAGGCCGTTGTGACGCGCACATGGAACGTGCATTCAGAACTGTTGGGTTTGCTTCCTTTTAATGAGAGGAGCCCAGGGGCTGGGACAGCATTGGTATCAAGTGACTTGGGTTCTAGTCCCAGCTCTGCACCAGTTCACTCCGTGTCCCTTAGTATCCCAGTTCCTCCATTTCTGCATCCTGAAATGGGAATCTGGATACTCTGTGCTCCCTTATGAAGTGTTAGGAGTTTGGTAGATGAGGCACTATAGTAGAAGGGAGTATTCGTTTTTGTTGCAGTGGAGCCTAGAGACCCCCTGCTGTCCCAGGTCCTGTACACATGAGCTTATAGTGTAACTTTGTATTGGCTCCATCCACTTCCATAAGCCCTTCGGTGCCGTACCCCATTTCTCCTCTGCCAGGAAGGTGAGGTAGATGCCACAACCAGAACTTCCTGGTAACTTCTGTCATCCTCCTTCAGCAATTTGAGGCCATACTCAAAGACTGATTCTATATAAATACAGTGGGAGGTGTCCAACTTCCTCCATCACTTATGTGGGGTCATCTGAGGCAAGTCAAGGACCTGACACCATCACCGGTGAAAGGCCCTGCATCCCATTATCTATTTTTCTGGCTCCTGCATCTATTATTTTTACAGAATCCTAGGAAAAATTGTGTTGAAAATTACATAAATTGACAAACAGGGTTTTTTTTTCTCTTCATGTATCTCTATTGTGTGCAGATGAGCTGCTGTGGTTTTTCTCTGTGGTAATTGGGATTGGGCCAGTTCCTAAGGAGTAGCATGGTGCATGCTTTTCAGTTGTTTTTGTTGCACCACAATGGATATAATATTAATCTCTGGCTGTCGTGGGAAACTCAGTTGGTTAGCAGCCCTGGTGCACTTTCATGTTTGAATGGCTGCCCAGAAATTATTATGCCAAAGATTATAGCAAATACAGCCTTGGGCTCAGCTCCTAGGATCTAGACCATGCCCCTGGGAGCTCTGCACCGTGGAGGGCCTGCTCTGTTCCTTATCTCCTTCTCTCTGCTCTGCTTCGCCCTCTTGAGTGTACATAGTAATTCACATGGTTTGTACGTCTTAGCCTGGCCTTTGCCTTGTGTTGTTTTATTCAGGATGGGCTCTATGGAAACATTTGTGCTGTGTTCTGCCTCTGGTGTAGTAATAGCACAAGCTGCGTCCTGCATCTGTACTCACCATGTTGTACCTAGACACAGTATGTACTAGGATTGAGCAGTATGATCTGTCAGCCAGAGCATGGGGTGGGGACATCCTCCGTGGTAGTCCCTGTTCTGGCACAGACATTTCAGCCACTTGACTAAGGCCATAAGAGGAGTCAGTCAGGAATACTTGTCTGGATAATGGTCCCTGCATCCCAAAGCAATGGTCTAGCCACAAGAAACCACCCCAGGCATCTAAAGCTACCCTTAGGAGCCATCAGGGATGTTGGTGGAGGTTAGAGAAGCCTAGATGGCTGAGGAAATGGTTGCGATACTAGTCAGTGTGAGATGCTCAGGATGCTGCATTTGCTCAGGGATTACCTTGCTGCTGTCTTTTTGCCATTTTAAACAGCTTGAGTGTTTAAGCCTATTGTGCATGCTTCAGAAGGCAGCCCTGCTCCTGTAATCCTGCAGACCTGCTGCTAATGACAGTCTGAAATAAAAAAAAAGCACCTTTGTTAACTGTGCAGCTATGATTTGTTTTTATACAAAGCTATTAACTAAATACTTACCACTTCAGGCCGTGTTTGAGATGAGCTGAATTAGTGGGATGGGTAAGGGGAGGGGAAGGCAGGGAAATGGAAAATGGTTTCTTTGAACTGGCCTAGAAAACATAGCATCTGTATCATTTTTGCTGCAGGTGACCTGCTGAGCATAGTGATTGTTTGCTGGTAAGAGTTGTAGGCAGATCAGCATTGTTCACTATATGAAGCGTTAAATAAGAATCTATTTTCTCATCCGTTATGTTTGTCAAAATACGTGGGGAAGGGGCTTTTATAAAAACCGTAGTGGCTGTTGTGTCGAGAGGAAAAGTGTGTGTATACAACTAAAAAAACTGCGTCTCTCGGCAGACAGAAAAGACTGCAAAATTATATTGGCTTCAGTTCACCCAGTGTGCTGCAGAATGGTGCAGAAAAAACAGGGACAGTTCCAAATGTCTGATGAGCAAAATCTATCCAGGCAGTAGGGGAGACAGTAATGCCCATTGGTTCCTCTGTCTAATGAAATGAGGGGCAGACACGGATGCTCTTATTTTGATCTGTTTTTTTAATGAGGTTGAAAGCAACCACTGGCAGTTGCAGAAGTGGAGACATGTGACTCAAGATGTCGATGTTAAGTTGGTTAGAAAATGCAGGAGAGAGGAATTATACCATGGTTTTTAAAACGTTTGTTCTTGTGATAAAAGGCCAGAAATAAAGTTGGTCAAACTCTGTTTTTGGAGATCTAAGTCAAGTTCATTTTTTGGGTTGTGCTAGAAATATTATAAATATTAATTATAGTATAATTATAAATATAAATATTAAAAAGTTATTTGGTGCGTTTCCTCCTGGTGACCAAAACACTTTAGATGACGAAGGTTCCCCCATCTAGGATCTGGTTGCTACCCGGACCCTACTCTAGTTAACACAGATCATTGGCGTTACACCAGAGATACCGAGTCTGGATCTCTCAGGATAATGTCCTAACCACCAGGCTAAGGCCTGTCTGCACCTGGGCAGAATGAGACCACTTTATCGCTTTCATGCTCTGTACAGTTCTGTACCTGCATTCAGAGCCAAAACACGGCTGGATGGCTAGCCCAGCATGAGAGATCCTCCTTCTCTTGACAAAAGAAATGTGGATCTTTTGAGAGATTTTCTTT
>NW_017728980.1:14860793-14864404 GCF_001723915.1 Gavialis gangeticus
TATATATATATATATCCTTGCTATAGGAGCTGCTCAAGGATGAAAGAAAGCCTTGTCCTGCCTCAGCATTGCCGTGTCAGTTCAGATTAAGGAACCCATCAGTTTGCGTGACATGTACCTTTGAATGAAGGTTGAGTTTATGAATTGAAAAATTGAGCCTCTAATGAATTAACATTGTAGGCGCTTGGACAGAATGAGTGGAAAAAAGAATAAGAGATGTCTGGCAAGATACCTTATTCAAATGTAACATCCCAAATTACAAGGAGTTGTTGCAAATGAATAGATTGGTTCTGTGAACATCTCGCTCTGTGCGCACGACAATGCGCTGGAGTAAAAATAGTTATTATAGGAATAGGCCCAAGCCAACCTCCATATGTCTAAATGGGATAGCTCTACTGAGTACATGTTAGTAGGTACTGATGAGACTGAATACAGCAGAGTTCCCGGTGTCTTTCTGGGTGTAAATCCAGAGTGGTTTGCTGAAATAGTGCACGTCTTGACAGTTGTCAGAGTTTGTAAACACTGAGATTTTACAAGGTCCTTTACTTTGTGGCAGGTGATTGACTGCACAGCTGGAGTCATCTTCAGTGGGCCTGAACATGCACCCTCTGTATGCCATCCCCCTTAAAACAGTCTTGGGCTGGGCACACAAAAGAAATAGCAGCCAAAATGGGTGGCCTCCCTGGCAAAACGTCAGTCAAAAACTGCAGGAGTGGGTCTCCAAGGAGGAGCGGCTCAGTTGTCCCAGCGCCCCTCCAGGTGTTGTCCACGTGACCGTCACGGTTTGAGTTGAGGGACGTTCTCCTATTTGTAAGCAGCCTCAGGTTCCACACTGGTGCCCCCAAGTGTGGGAGACTCATATATTACCTTGGCATTTGTAGTAAGGGCTGGCTCTGCGTTTTGTGCCGCTCTAGGCAAAATGAGACCGGCAGAGCCCCAGCTGGCTTTCCCGCAGGTTCAGTATTCTCTGATTTATACTATTGCTGGACATTTGTTTGAAGTGGAAAGGAAAAGGTTTGATGTGCATTTCAATCCTGTACCTGGGGGTAAGCAAGCAAGTACAGCGTGGCAGGAGAGGAAGGAATCTGAGCGACACCACCTTTCCCGCGTCCAGTTGGACGTCTTGAATCGCTGATTTGTGGGCTGGATGTTTCCCCTCTCCTGGCCTTTTCCTCCAGTGAAATTCTTCTTCCTTTATGAGGGGAGCCCCTCTAACTCATTATTGCTCTGGAGGGTGCAGGGAGCAATGGCATTTGGACCGATTTGCAAAGGACGTGCCCATCCTCTGGAAGGAAGTATGCACGGCAGTGCCCTAGCCAGGACAAAGGGCATGCAGAAGCAGCAGAGTAGAAAATAATAGCAAATACCTTCAGGATTAAACATATTTTAGCAACTCTGATTTTTCCATCCCAGGGAGAGTCCAGTGGCGCCCCCGATGCTCTGCCTGCTTTCCATGGTCATTTATTACGATAGTGCCGCCCGCTCAGTAAGTTTTGTTGTCAAACTGTCACTGTTTAATAGCAACTCTCAACAAGACACTGACATTTTTAAAGGCCAAATCAGTGCCTGTGACAGCAGTGGTTTTTTATAGGAATAAAACTGGTGTTACTACATGGTTGTTCTGGGATAAAGGAAAACAAGTGTAGAGGGAACAGTTTCCTGCACATCAGCATTTCTTCTCCTTGATACAAGTGTCTGAGTCCCATTGTTTCAACTTGCTGTCTGATGCTAAAGGAATCAGGCACGTGTGAGAGGAGAAGTGGCACTTTGGAGATGGAGATGTGCAGAAGAGGATGGGACAGAAGGAAATTCCTGGCATTGACTCTAAGCATTGTAGAAGGATGGCCCAAGGGATCAGAGTCTCGTTTTCGTATGTCTGCAAGTTGATATTGCTCACAGGAGATCCCAGGGAGGGAGGCAGTGATTCCATGAAAGCACAGATTTGTATGAAAAAAGAGGTTCCTTCCTTGCTGCAGGGAGAGAGACCTGGAGAAAGGGATCTGAGTTGAGGAGGGACTGAGTCTGGAAGAATGGCTGCAGGGGCTTAGCCATGCGGAGTGATGCCACCATGCAGCTAGTCACAAATTCACAGAAGTTTAGGGCTGGAAGGGACGTCCTGAGATCATCGGGTCCAGACCCCAAAAGACTGTGAGGGGGAAAGACTGTGGGGGTCAAATAACGCCAGCAAGGTGTGCGTCCAGGCTCCTTTTAAAGGTCTCCAGGGTAGGTGCATAAACCACCCCCACTGGAAGTCTATTCCAGAGTCTGGTCATACGAACTGTGAAGAAGCTTTTCCTTGTATCCAGTCTGAAACCTTCTTCAAGAAGTTTATGGCCGTAGTCTATCACAGGAGCCTTGCTAGGGAGTACTGGTCTCTCGGTGTATTCATTAAAAGTCTTTTGCCTCCATCTCTGACTTGTATCTTTGTGTGGGTTCCTGAAGGCATTGGACCGGGTTGAGGGTACTTGTGTCCTACAGCACTGCCACTGACCTCCTGGGAGACCCAGGACAAGTCACTTCCCTTCCCTCTGTGTTTTTCTCCATATGTAAAATGAGGTGTTGATACTGACCTTGATAGGAAGAGCCAGAGATGATTGCCAGAGATGGAGACTGTTAAGTCCACGTGCCTTCTCATGGCATTGGGCTGCTAGGAAGTAGAGAGGGACCAGCATAACACAGCTATATCAGATGTGAGCTCAAGCAGGGGAGTTGGCTTTAGGTCTAAATCTGGGAGGTGTTGAAAATGAGGGGCTTGATCCTGCACTGTGGATATCGGTAGAAGTCTTACCACTGTCTTACCTGGGAGTAGGATAACATGTTTGGTTTCCTAATCAAGTCCTCTGATGCTGGTGGCATAGGGGTAAGGTAGAGACCCTGCGTGGACTTCAGTGTCTCACAGCTGGCCAAGTGCAATGCCTGCGAGACGGTAGTGAGAAAAACACTAATCACCGTATCCATCTTAGAGACTGAGGATGAGGTTTATTCTATCCGTTTGAAGGACATGTTGACCAGAAACAATTGGGTCACGTCTCTAGCTACATATAACATTTCCTTTGTTTAATAGGTTTTGTTGTACGTTCAAATCGTGTCTTGATTAAATGTTGTTTTTTTCCCTTAACCATCCAGCACATAGTTTAATTTAGTTAATAAAGACAGCTTTAATATGCTGTTTGTGTGCATAGTTAATTGAATTCCAATTTCCATCCAAATTCAGCTTGACACAAATTACAAGCAAAAAAAAATTAATCATCCAGTAAATAAGAAATGTGTCATTCACCATTTTCCAACATAAAAAAATGTAAAAACAAGGAGTTAAATGTATGTAAAGCTACATAATTGTTAAAATAAATATTTATAGATGCAGTGCATCCTCCTGGTTTAGCAAAAAAGAAGCAACTAATTCATTGTGAAGCCTATGTTTTGTTAAATAATCAGCCTGATTTAAAGGTTGCCAACCAGTGAGAATCAACATTTGCTTGGGAAAATAACTAAAAAGTACAGTTGCAGAGCTAGATTAAAATTGAGTGAAAGCTCAGAGCTGGCATTTGGCGGGGGGTGCGCTTCAGTGTAGAAAGGTTGAGAATCGCTGGTGTATAGTGACTGCTGAGCAG